>NC_138554.1:3838816-3930725 GCF_964273705.1 Natrix helvetica | reverse complement strand
GCGATACAATAGGCCTCGCGTTTCCAGCGACTGGAATACACGTGCCAGAAGGAGTGAAAAATAGATGTCTTTTACTACTAAACATATCTATACTACTAAAACTCTCGCGTCTGTTGGTTTGTAACCTTCAATTGGGCAAAACGGTGCATGGTAGGGCAACAATTTTTGAATTGGGTGTGCTTCAAAGGGGCTGCCTTAAAAAGATTGTCTCCAAAATCTGGGTTCAGGACTCTCCGGGGGTTGAATTTTGCAAAGCTGTGGCTGCTTCGGGGCCGCTATGCTGCCATGCTTGTTGCAGTCAGCTATGGTCACATGATTTCCAACAGGCCTCCCAATTTCCCACAAAAACAGTCATTGGGGAAGCCTGCAGGAAAACGAGTCCCTATCACTCCCAATGTTTTGTTTCAGTTTAGGGAAGGAAATCTCTCTGAAACAATGACTCTGGCTGTCTGGTAGAACTAGCAATTTCCTGGTGGCTTCCCACAACCAAAATCACTGGGGAAGCCAGAAGGAACTACCGTATTTTTCGGAGTATAAGACGCACCTTTTTCCCTCAAAAAAGAGGCTGAAAATCTGGGTGTATCTTATACACTGAATACAGCATTTTTTGCCTCCCGAAACTCCGCCCCCTCCACTAATATGGCCATCCATAGCCTTTAGGAGGCTTCCAGAGTGCTCCTGGGGGCTGGGGAGGGCAGAAATGAACAAATAACAGGGTGTTTTTTGCTCACTTTTGCCCCCCCCAGCCCCCAGAAGCACTCTCTAAGTTTCCTAAAGGCTATTCATGCTCTTTTTTTAAAAAAACAAACAAACAACGGGTCCGTTTTTGCAAAAAATGGGCTGTTTTGGGGAGGTCTCCAGAGTGCAAAAACTTTTTTTAAAAAAATTTGACTCTTCAAAATCTTGGTGCATCTTATACTTCGGTGCGTATTATACTCCGAAGTATAGTTTCTGTTTGAACAACTTCAGTGAAGGAAAGCTCACCACTCCACGCGGCTACTTGTTCCCCTAACTCCGGGGTTTCCAATTAAGACTTGTGGACTTCAACTCCCAGAATTCTCCAGCCAGCTATGCTGGCTAAGGAATTCTGGGAGTTGCAATTCACGAGTCTTAAGTTAGCCAAGGCCTTGCCCAAGATGATGGCTCACACCCTTAGGAAAGTCTTCCCGATTATGTTCTGATCTAGGCTTCCTCAAAAAGCACAAAGCAGATTCCTGGTCCCGACAAAACCCCTTTTATTAAAGGAATGTGAATTCCTCTCCTTCACATTCAGCCAAGGCTTGGTAAACTGTCTTTCAAAGGTGAATTTATGACCACAGAACTTATCTAGCTTGGAAAGCTGCCAGGTCAATATTTTCCAAACGCCGTGCAGGGCGAGGAAAGACTTGGCCCAGAGTCTCGGAGATTCACGGACAGATCTTCACACTCCTGAAACGAACGAACGAACGGACGAATTGTTCCCTGCAAAAGCCCACTCCCCCTTCCGCTCCTCTTTTATTTCCTCTGGGAGAGGCCATTCAACATTCAATACAATAGCAGAGTTGGAAGGGACCTTGGAGGTCCTCTAGTCCAACCCCCTGCCTAGGCAGGAAACCCTATACCGTTTAAGACAAATAGCTATCCAACATCTTCTTAAAGACTTCCAGTGTTGGGGCATTCACAACTTCTGGAGGCAACTTCTGTTCCACTGATGAATTGTTCTCACTGTCAGGAAATTTCTCCTCAGTTCTAAGTTGCTTCTCTCCTTGATTAGTTTCTACCCATTGCTTCTTGTTCTACCCTCAGGTGCCTTGGAGAATAGCTGGACTCCCTCTTCTTTGGGGCAACCCCTGAGATATTGGAAGACTGCTATCATGTCTCCCCTAGTCCTTCTTTCTCTTAAGCTAGACCTACCCAGTTCCTGCAACCGTTCTTCATATGTTTTAGTCTCCAGTCCCCTAATCCTCTTTGTTGCTCTTCTCTGCACTCTTTCTAGAGTCTCCGCATCTTTTTTACGTTGTGGTGACCAAAACTGAATGCCGTATTCCAAGTGTGGCCATACCAAGGGATTGTAAAATGGTATTAACCCTTCACGTGATCTTGATTCTATCCCTCTGTTGATGCAGCCTAGAACTGTGTTGGCTTTTTTGGCAGCTGCTGCACACGGCTGGCTCCTATTTAAATAGTTGTCCACTAGGACTCCAAGATCCCTCTCACAGTTACTACTATTGAGCAAGGTACCACCTATACTGTCCCTGTGCATTTCGTTTTTCTTGCCTAAATGTAGAACTTTCCTCTTTTCACCAAGTTATGAAAAGCTAGTCCAGAGAACTAGATTTGATGAGCTGCCCAGCATGGGACCGGGCAGAAAAAGTACAGACTTGGTCCTTGACTTACAATCTCTCGTTTAGTGACCGTTTGAAGTTACGACAACAGTGAAACAAGTGACTTATTTCTCACACTTACACGTGCATGGTCGTTTAATGACCCCATAATCCCTTGCGGGGCGGAGTAGGGGCAACTGAATGGAGCTGAGTATTTACTGGCCGGATGCCCTTCCCTGTTGCCGATACGGAGTTCATAGCAGATATATTTTTATTGTGCTAAGAGAGAGAAATATCTGCCTTTTTTGATTGTGAGGTGAGAGCTCTACCTCTAGGCCACTGCACCGCTCACTCCATATGCATGATCATGTGATCGAAATTCAGATGCTTGGCAACCGGCTCAGATTTATGACGGTTGCAGTGTCCCGGGGTGTGTGTGTGTGTGTCACACGATCCCCTTTTGCGACCTTCTGACAAGCGAAGTCAATGGAGAAGCCAGATTCACTTAGTAAATGACTAACTAAACAGGTGCACTGATTCACTTAACAACGGTGGCCAGACAGGTCGTAAAAGGGGGCAAAGCTCCTTTAACAACTGTCTTGCTTAGCGATGGCTGATCTCGGGCTCAATTGTGGTCGTTAAGTTGAGGACCGGCTGTAAAAAGGGAAACTATACATCTAGTCCTCGAGGTACGGCCTTAATTGAACCCGGCCATTACGGTCTCATAAATTGGGGAAGTCGTAAAATGGGTTACTCTTGCTAAGTGAGTTCGCCCCGTTTTACGACTATTCTCACCCCATTGGTGAAGGGAATCAGCGCAGTTGTTAAATGAGTAACATGGCCATTAAGCGAATCTGGTTTCCCCGTTGACTTGGCTTGTCAGAAGATTGCAAAAGGGGAGGACGTGACCCTGGAAAACGTCATAAGTATGAGTCAGTTGCCGAACGTTTGAATTCGGGTCACCTGACCATGGGGTTAGTCGTAAGTGTGAGAAATGGCCATAAGTCAGGGTTTTTTCAGTGACGTCACTTTGAACGGTCACTAAGTGAAGCGTTGTAAGTCGAGGACTCGCTGTAGTTTATTTATTTATTTTTTCGCATTTTTTGGAACTGCCCGTCTAGCTCAGAAAGAAACTCCACTTTGAATGTCTCATCTAAATTGATAATTATCACCAAATTCGATGGAAGCTTGTTTTCACTGTTAAATTATGTGTGTCCTCTTCTGCTTGATTGGCAGGGAATAATTCCACCTTTGATGCTAATTTTATTCCGGTTCAATTCCTTCCCATTTATAACAACTGACCGCAATACTTCACATCGCCACCAGAGGGAGCCATCCCATAAGGAATAACGCCTAAGTGTGGGATCTAATTTCGCCTGCAGATGCACGTTTGCAACACCAGGTGGCACCATTGACCCGTACAACTTTAGAATTAAGCGCTGGAAAACCAATTTTTAAGTAACTAATAATAGGAAAAATATTCTCTTCTCTCACTAATATTGTACCAGATAACGTAACTCAAAGGTACGCTTGTTTACAAAAGCCGCAATACACCCGTGACCTAAATAGGGGTAGTCCTCAACTTATGAACACAATGGTGCCCAAAATTTCTGTATTGGTAAAGTGAGTTTGGCCCCATTTTATGACTTTTCTTGCCACATTTGTTCAGGGAGTCACTGCTGTTGTTAAATTAGTGACCAATTAGCAACAACACTGCAGTTATTAAATTAGTAACTCATTAGTAAATTGGTTGTTAAGTGAATCCGGCCTCCCCGTTGATTTTGATCGTCGGGAGGTCGTAAAAAGGGGATCAGGTTTATGACGGGGACACTGCGACCGTCATAAATGTGAGTCAGCCGTCAAGCATCCGAATGTAAATCATGGGAATGCTGCAACGGTCGTAAGTGTGAAAAATGGTCGTAAGTCACTTTTTTTCAGGGCCGTTGTAACTTTGAACGGTCACTAAGCGAACTGTCGTATGTCAAGGACCAGCTGCAGGAGTTTTGGAAATTGTTTTTCCCATGAAATGATCCTGATATGGTTTCATTTTAACAGGGTGTGGGAAAATGATTCAATGCCACTTGTTGTGGTCTCCGGAGGTGGGAGCAGATTCGGACAGTGAGAAGGTTGAGGAGGAACCTGGGCCAGTCCTGGAGTCTGGGGAAGGCTCTGATGAGAGCTCTGCGTCGGAGGCAGATAGGGGGCCAGGGCCATCTGACAGTTATCAGCTGCCTTCGGAGTCAGACATCAGTGAGGCAGAGGAACAGCTGGAGCCTGTTCCCAGGGTGCGCACGCTCAAAACTGCCAGAAGGCAAGAACAGTTAGGACAAAAAGGGCAACTTGGGAGTAAGGCTTGGAGATGATTGGCCCCTCCCATAAGACATAAAAGAGGAGCAAACGGACGTGAGCCTTTGCAGGAAGCAATTAGTTCATTGTGGTCGGTTCAAACTCTGAGATCCTCGGTTTGACTCTGTGTTACGTTTGGCCTTGCAAAACTAATTGGCCGTTGGGTCTCTGGCCGCGTTTCAAGGGAGATAAAGGCGGGCGCTTATCAACATTACCCTGAAAGATTGTGGCAACTCGAGCAAGCATCTGTCGGAGTCTTCACAGACTGTTTGTGAATCATTACGGGCTGTGAATGACCATAATTCACAGCCGTTTCTATAAAAGAGGGTTTGGGGGACTAAGATTGTGATTTATGCTTTCTTGGGAAGCCTAGGTCAGAAAATTGCTTGTTGGTTGACTCTTAATACACCAATACAATACAATAGCAGAGTTGGAAGGGACCTTGGAGGTCTTCTAGTCCAACCCCCTGCCTAGGCAGGAAACCCTATACCGTTCCAGACAAATGGCTATCCAACATCTTCTTAAAGACTTCTAGTGTTGGGGCATCAACAACTTCTGAAGGCAACTTCTGTTCCACTGATTGATTGTTCTCACTGTCAGGAAGTTTCTCCTCAGTTCTAAGTGGCTTCTCTCCTTGATTAGTTTCCACCCATTGCTTCTACCCCCAGGTGCCTTGGAGAATAGTTTGACTCCCTCTTCTTTGTGGCAACCCCTGAGATATTGGAAGCCTGCTATCATGTCTCCCCTAGTCCTTCTTTCTCTTAAGCTTAACATACCCAGTTCCTGCAACCATTCTTCATATGTTTTAGTCTCCAATCCCAAGGATTACTCTTGGTTGCTCTTCTCTGCACTCTTTCTATAGTCTAGATTGTGAATGCCCCAACACTGGAAGTTTTTAAGAAGACGTTGGATAGCCATTTGTCTGAAACGGTATAGGGTTTCCTGCCTACACAGGGGGTTGGACTAGAAGACCTCCAAGGTCCCTTCCAACTCTGCTATTGTATTGTATTGAAGAAGTGGGTAGGATAGATTAGTGAAGTTAAGGAAATAAGAAATGATACTAAATTATATTTGGGTTGACGGAAATACCATCCCAAGGAAACATAAACTGAGTTTTGAAATATACACCAACCAGAATAGAAAAAGAAAGGGAGAGAGGAGGAGGGATAGAAAGGAAGACTGGGGGGGGGGGGAAGAAGAAAGAGGTCAGGAGAGGAGGATGGAGGGGGGAGAAAGAGAAGGAGAGAGAGCAGGGAAGAGGAAGACTAGGAGTAGGAGAAAGGTGAGGGAAGAAGGGAGGAGATGGAGAGGGGGAAGGAAGAAAGGAGAGAAGGGAGGGAGGGAGAAAAGAAAGGGAAAAGAAGGAGGTGTTACAAAAGGAGGAAGGGATGGTAAATAAAGCGACCCAAATCGTACATTATAACATGAAATGAAATAAGAAATGTATGATAAATGTAAAGAAGAATAACCATTGTGTGAATGTATACTTAAAATGGTATGTAAGAGAATACAAAACATAAAAACGATTTGGAGAAAAAAACAGAAATGAGCGGGAAACGTGGTTTGCATTGCTTATTCAGATTTTATTTCACTGCACTATATTCACGCTAGGGCCTCTGGAGGCAAAGATTGTCACTAAGTGGCTACTGTCGCTAAGAGGAGTTTTTCCTGGCTTCCTCACTCTTCATCCAGAAGTTTCTGGAAGGGAGAACAGAAAGGAAAAGCAGGAACAAGTAAAGCGAGAAAGCAGAAACCGGTCCCAATTCTTTGCGACTATGAAATGCGCATACATTTTTCTCTATTGTGGGATCCTCCCCCCGGAGTGATGAAGAAACTTGGTTATTATGATTATTATTACTTTTTTTTGCAAGTAGACTAAAAGCTTCTGCACCGGAGACCAATTCCTTGTGTGTCTAATCACACTTGGGCAATAAAGAATATTCTCTTCTGTTCCATTCCATTCCATGTTTTATTCTATTCTATTCCTTGTTCCATTATATTCCATTCTCTTTTCTAGTCTGTCGTCTCTTCTTTTTTTCTTCCCTTCCCTTTGATCCAGTTCCAGTACGTTAAAGAAAAAATAATTTTGGTGAGAAGGGTATATTGCTCATTCCATAGTCAATATCGCCCTTGGTAGCTTCTGTCCCACGATGTGGACCAAGCAGGAAACTAATTTCACCAAAAAGCTAAAAGCTCTCTCTCTCTGTCTCTTTCTTTCCTCTCTATACCTCTCTCTCTCTCTCTTTCTCTCCTCTCTCTGCCTCTCTCTCTCTCTCTCTCTCTCTCTTTCTCTCCTCTCTCTGCCTCTCTCTGCCTCTCTCTCTCTGTCTATCAGTCTCTCTCTCTCTCTCTGCCTCTCTTTCTCTCTCTGCCTCTCTCTCTGTCCCTCTCTCTGTCTCTCTCTCTCTTTCTCTCCTCTCTCTGCCTCTCTCTCTCTCTCTGTCTATCGGTCTCTCTCTCTCTGCCTCTCTTTCTCTCTCTGCCCCTCTCTCTCTCTTTCTCTGTCCCTCTCTCTGTCTCTCTGTCTCTGTCTCTCTCTCTTTGTCTCTCTCTCTCTGTCTGTCAGTCTCTCTCTCTATCTCTCTGTCTGTCGGTCTCTCTCTGTGTCTCTCTCTCTTTCTCTCTCTCTCTTTCTCTGTGTCTCTGTTTCTCTCTTTGTCTCTCTGTCTCTCTCTCTCTCTCTCTCTGCCTCTCTCTGTCCCTCTCTCTCTCTTTCTCTGTGTCTCTGTCTCTCTCTCTGTCTCTCTCTCTATCTCTCTGTCTGTCGGTCTCTCTCTGTGTCTCTCTCTCTTTCTCTCTCTCTTTCTCTGTGTCTCTGTGTCTCTGTTTCTCTCTTTGTCTCTCTGTCTCTCTGTCTCTCTCTCTCTCTCTCTCTCTCTCTCTCTTTCTATGTGTCTCTGTTTCTCTCTTTGTCTCTCTGTCTCTCTCTCTGCGTCACTATCTCTCTCTCTCTGTCTCTCTCTCTGCGTCACTATCTCTCTCTCTCTGTCTCTATATCTGTCTCTCTTTGCCTCTGTCTCTCTGTCTCTCTGTCACTATCTCTGTCTGTCTATCTGTCTCTATCTATCTATCTATCTATCTATCTATCTATCTATCTATCTATCTATCTATCTATCATCTATCTATCTATCTATCTATCTATCTATCTATCTATCTATCTATCTATCTATCATCTATCTCATCCATCCATTCCCCCATCTCTCTGTCTCTCTATTTCTGTCTTTGTCTGTCTGTCTGTCTCTCTATCTATCATCTCTGTCTTTCTGTCATATTTATCATCCATTTGTCCATTCCATATCTCTCTCTCTCTCTCTGTCTCTGTCTCTGTCTCTCTCTGTCTCTCTTTCTCTGTCTCTCTCCCCACCTCCAATCTCTGTCTACCTGATAGGAGAAAGCAGTGAGTGAGTCAAAACACAAAAAGAAGGCTAAGAAGAAGGCCGTTTCCAAGCATTGGCCACTTCTGCCTTTCCCCTTCTGAAGCCCCCACATCAGAGCTCACCTTTCCTCCCACGTCACGAGTTTTGGCCTTCAGCTTGTTGATCTGGGACTCGGCGATGTCCGCCCGTTCCTCGGCTTCGTCCAACTCGTGCTGGGCCTTCCGGAATTTAGCCAGGTTGGTGTTGGCCTGCTCCTCCTGGGAAGGGCATAGAAAAAGGAGCGAAGGGCGTTTGTGGAGCGCAAAACCCTCCCTCGTTCTTCTCGTGTTACTGCTACTCTCCCTCTCTTCGTTTTGGAGTCCATTGTCCAGTTGTGGACACGACACTCCAGAAGGGACCTGTCCGCAGACTCGGACGATGAGGAAGTTGAGGAGGAAGTTGGGCCAGTTCTGGAGTCTGGGGAAAGCTCTGCATCGGACGCAGAGATAGAGCCAAGGCCGTCCGACATTTCCCAGCCACTGGAGAGGCAGCTGCCTTTGGAGGCTGATCTGAGGCGGAAGAACAGTGGGGCCTGTTCCAGATGCATGTATGCGCAGAGCAGTTAGGAGAAGAGAACAGCGGAGGACAAGGAGTTGACTCAGGAAGCAAAGCGCATGTGGACGCTGAATGGGGAATAAATAGAAGGAAAGGGGAGTGGTGGTCGTAGGAGACAACAGTTCGTGTTTCTGAAGATTTTGCTCATTGTGTTTCGTGCCACAAAGACTGCTTTGCCCGAACTTAATTTGCAGCTCTGCGGCTGGGAGCTCACGGCTTGAGATCTGCTACTGCCGTTAACCTTTTGAAGAATTATCGGCCATACTTTTCGGTGCGTGAAGGCCATTAATTCACAGGAGATAAATAAATTGGGGAGGGGGAGTCGGACAAGGAGTCTGTTTCTTGTTTCTGCTAAGGCTGGGCCAAAACAACAGGAGGTCACATTCCAAGAAAGTGAAGGATGTGGAAATCGAAGTCCTGTGAAGGATCGGTTGAAGGATCTCGATATGACGAGAAGAGACAAAAGAGCAGTTGTCAAATAACAGTCAGAAAGTTGGAAGGCACCTTCGAGGTCATCTAGTCCAACCCCTTGCTCTCGCAATGAGACCTATACTATTTCTGATAAACGATTCTCCAATCCCCAACCTCATTTGATGGCCTTTCTTTTCTTAATGTCCCCCCCCCCAATTTTAGAGAATACCTCCTACAAATGAGGTGGAATCATAATTCAGGTCATGCTCAAATTAGAACCACAATTGAGCAAGATTTTTTTTTACCGCAAAGCAGGGCAGTTGTTAAGTGAATCCCCGCCCCCCATTTTTACGACCTTCCTTGCCACAATTGTTAAGTGAGTCGCTGAAGTTGTTAAGTTAGTAACTCTTCTGACCGAGGCTTCCGGAAAGCCTGAAGCAAAGTCCTCGTCCCGACAAAAAAATCCGTTTGATTAATTTCCTGTGAATTCTGCTCATTCCCATCCAGCAAAGTCTTTCCAAGGGAGGATTTACGGTCACAGACCTTCTCTGGCTTGGAGAGCTGCCAGGCCGAGATCTGCAAAACTTGGCAAGGAGCCTCGTAGAGTCACGAACCAATGAAGGGAACTTCATTGGCCTCCTGCAAACTCCCCTCCCCTGGCGCTCCCTCTTTTATTTCCTCTGGGAGCGGCCATTCATGGTCCACCTGTGGCCTTACTCCCAAGTCGAACCTTGTTCTTTAACTGTTCCCTTTCTCTGGCTACTCTGCGCATGCGCACACTGGGAACAGGCTCCAGCTGTTCTTCTGCCTCAATGATGTCGGACTCCGAAGGCAGCTGATAACTGTCGGACGGCCCTGGCCCCCTCTCTGCCTCCGACGCAGAGCCCTCGTCCGAGCTTTCCCCAAACTCCAGGACTGGCCCAGGTTCCTCCCCAACCCTCCTCACTGTCCAAATCGGGTGCCAGCTCTGCTTCACTTGTTGTTAAGTGAATCTGGCTTGCCCGTGGGCTTTGCTCGTCAGAACGTCGTAAAAGCGGAATCGCACGACCCTGGGACACTGCAACCGTCGTAAAGACGAGTCCGTGGCCAAGCGTCTGAATTTAGATCCCGGGACCCTGGGTATAATGCAACAGTCGTTAAGTGTGAAAAACGGATGTAAGTCCCTGTTTTTCAGCGCCGCTGCGACTTCGAACGGACCTTAAAGAAACGGTCGTAAGTCGAGGACTGCCTGTTAAAAAGAACACTACTTTTCTCATTGATTTTGCCCAGTCCTCCATGCTTTCAATCCAAGGTTATCCGGGGGGCTTAAAGAGATCAGGCCAAGCCGTTTAAAGTCTTTGTGAAAGCTTTAAGATTGACAAAACCTCTCGGCTACCCGCTGACTCCGAAAATCGCCGGTTTGGTGGATCGGGAAAAAAAATCAAATCAAAGCGTCAGGTGAGCTTAAGTGAAGCAGTTTTACTAAGTGGAGAAACTCTTTTGCAAATAGCAAAATCTATCATCTATCATCTGTGTCTGTCTGTCTGTCTGACTCAGTCCTATCCATCATCCATTTGTCCATTCCATTTCTCTTTCTCTCTCCCTTGCTCTACTCTACCTCTCTCTCTCTCTTTCTCTCTCTCTCCCTTTCTCTCCCTCTCTCCTTTTCTTTATCTCTCTCTCTCCCCATCTATCATCCATTTGTCCATTCCATTTCCCTCTCTCTCTCTCTCCTTTCTCTCTCTCCCTTTCTCTACCTCTCTTCCTTTCTTTATCAGTCCCTTTCTCTCTCCCTTTCTCTCTCTCCTTTCTCTCTCTCTCCCTCCCTTTCTTTCTCTCTCTCTCCCCATCTATCATCCATTTGTCCATTCCATTTTTCTCTCTCCCTCTCTCTTTCTCTACCTCTTTTCCTTTCTCTATATTTCTCTCCCTTTCTCTCTCTCTCTCCTTTTTCTATCTCTCTCTATTTCTCCCTTTCTTTATATTTCTCTCTCTCTCTCTCTCTCTCTCTCCCTTTCTCTCCCTCTCTCTCTCCCTCTCTCCGTTTTTCTATCTCTCTCCCTTTCTCTCTCTCTATATATATTTCTCTCCCTTTCTTTATATTTCTCTCCCTTTCTCTCCCCCTCTCTCTCCCTCTCTCCGTTTTTCTATCTCTCTCCCTTTCTCTCTCTCTATATATATATTTCTCTCCTTTTCTCTGTATTTCTTTCCCTTTCTCTATATTTCTCTCTCTCTCTCTCTCTCTCCCTTTCTCTCTCTATATATTTCTCTCCCTTTCTTTATACAGTATTTTTCTCCCTTTCTCTATATTTCTCTCTCTTTCTCTCTCTTTTTTTCTCTCTCTCTCTCCTTTTCTCTACCTCTCCCCGCCACCATCCACACCCCCATCTCTATCTACTTGATAGGAGCAAGCAGGGAATGTCAAGATAAAATAAGTCCAGGAATGAGGCTGTTACCAATCATTTGCTAATTCTGTCTTTCCTCCTCTTACCCTTGACTTACGACCCCAAGAGACCCCGAAACTTATGTTGCTAAGCAAGGCAGTTGCTAAGTGAGGCAGTTGTTAAGCAAGCCTTGTCTCGTTTCACCACCTTTCTTGCCAACCTGGCTAAGTGAGTCTCTGCCGTGGTTAAGTGAGTAACACGATTGTTAAGCACACAGCCGGCTTCCCCGTGGATTTTGCTTGTCGGAAGGGCGCAGCCCAGGGACCCTATGACCGTCGTAAATACAAGTCAGTTACCAAACATCTGAAGTCTGACCCCAGGACCGTGGGGACATGGCAACGGTTGCCAGTGTGGGAAAAAGGGCCCTAAGTCCCTTTTTCTCCCAGCGCCGTTGTAACTTCCAACAGTTGCTAAACGGATCGTCATAAATCGAGGACTGGCTGCCGGGGCCCAGGCCTGGGAAACTCACCGCTTCTTCGGCTTGTCTTTTGTAGGCTTTCACCTTCGTTTGCAATTTGTCCACCAGATCCTGAAGCCTCAGCAAATTTTTCTTGTCCTCTTCAGTCTGCGGATCGAAGAAAAAAAGAAGGAAGGAAGGAAGGGTGAGTGGGTGGAGCTTAGAGCCGTGATGGGAGAACCTATGGCTCCCGTGTCAGAGGCGGCATGCAGAGCCCTTTCTGCGGGAACGCAAGCCTTTGCCCAGGCTCAGGGATCTTGGAGTCCTAGTGGACAACCATTGAAATAGGAGCCAGCCGTGGGCAGCAGCTGCCAAAAAAGCCAACACAGTTCTAGGCTGCATCAACAGAGGGATAGAATCAAGATTACGTGAAGGGTTAATACCACTTTACAATCCCTTGGTAAGGCCACACTTGGAATACGGCATTCAGTTCTGGTCACCACGATGTAAAAAAGATGTGGAGACTCTAGAAAGAGTGCAGAGAAGAGCAACAAAGATGATTAGGGGACTGGAGCTAAAACATATGAAGAACGGTTGCAGGAACTGGGTATGTTTAGCTTAAGAGAAAGAAGGACTAGGGGAGACATGATAGCAGTCTTCCAATATCTCAGGGGTTGCCACAAAGAAGAGGGAGTCCAGCTATTCTCCAAGGCACCTGAGGGTAGAACAAGAAGCAATGGGTGGAAACTAATCAAGGAGAGAAGCAACTTAGAACTGAGGAGAAACTTCCTGACAGTGAGAACAATTCACCAGTGGAACAGAAGTTGCCTCCAGAAGTTGTGAATGCCCCAACACTGGAAGTCTTTAAGAAGATGTTGGATAGCCATTTGTCTGAAATGGTATAAGGTTTCCTGCCTAGGCAAGGGGTTGGACTAGAAGACCTCCAAGGTCCCTTCCAACTCTGCTATTGTATTGTATAGCTCCCCCGTGCATACGGGTCTGATTTTTGCATCTCTACCATGCGTGAGGGGAGGGGAGATTGTGGGGGTGGCAGGCACATGCCCGGGGGTGATTGTGGGAAGCCTGGAAGGCAGCGCAGAGGTGGGTTCCTTCCGGTTCAGCCTGGTTCGGCCGAAGAGGTAGTTACTCCGCCTGCCAACCCCTCCCCTCTTCCCCCAATCGGTTCTATTATCATTGGCGCCATCTTGATTTTCGGTTCAGAACAATCATCATTGCCAAAATTTAATTCCTCCACCTTCCTTTTCTCACGTTGTGCGCATGTGCAGACCAGTTGGTGGGTTCCAGATCTCGTAGCAACCGGTACGGTGCGACGGGGCCGGGCGGCCACCTCGGCCACAGCCCGTTTCCCTCAAAAAGCGACAAGGAACGTGGGCGGGCGGGCCCAACGAGCCACTGTTCCGGTATGGTGGCCGTTGCTCCCAGTTGCCAACGGTACGCTCGTACCGGTGGCCGTACTGCCTGGAACACCCAAAGGGTGAAGACCTTTTAAAGTGCAGTACGGCCACCGGTATGAGCGTACCGGTGGCAGCTGGGAGCAACGGCTACCATACCGGAATGGTGGCTCTATGGGCCTGCTTGCCCACGTTCCTTGTCGCTTTTTGAGGGAAAACGGGCCAATTGCGCACACATCTCCGCCGAGCAGCTGGGGCATCGCAGGGCAGTGCACAGCGCAATGTGCCGAACCGGCAGTAATTCCGGCAGCAACCCACCCCTGAGGGAGCGCCCCCTCCCCGCGACTCAATTTTGCTCCCAAGAGGCTGAAGAGAGGCCTACTAGGCCCAAAACGCTGCACGGCGGGTTTGCGTGTGGGGGGGAGCGCTGGCTGGCGGTTGTGGCAGTCGCACGCACATTGCCTAATGGGCACGTGGGTGCTGTTGCGCCCCGTCGCAGGAGCGTTGGGCGCGCGACAACAAAAAATGTTGGTTATTGCTGGGTTAGAACCATCCTTATCCGCGCGCTTCTCTTTGAGGGAATGGTTTTGTGGGAGGTCTGAATCGTATCATCCGCAGGGTGGTTTCCAAAGGGCCATCAAAAGGCCATCTAGCTGGAGCTGGTTTGCAAATAAATAAATAAATAAATAAATAAATAAATAAATAAATAAATAAATAAATAAATAAATAAATAAATAAATAAATAAATAAATAAATAAATAAATAAATAAATAAATAAATAAATAAATAAATAAATAAATAAATAAATAAATAAATAAATAAATAAATAAATAAATAAATAAATAAATAAATAAATAAATAAATAAATAAATAAATAAATAAATAAATAAATAAATAAATAAATAAATAAATAAATAAATAAATAAATAAATAAATAAATAAATAAATAAATAAATAAATAAATAAATAAATAAATAAATAAATAAATAAATAAATAAATAAATAAATAAATAAATAAATAAATAAATAAATAAATAAATAAATAAATAAATAAATAAATAAATAAATAAATAAATAAATAAATAAATAAATAAATAAATAAATAAATAAATAAATAAATAAATAAATAAATAAATAAATAAATAAATAAATAAATAAATAAATAAATAAATAAATAAATACATAAATACATAAATATAATAAATAATAAATAATAAATAATAAATAAATAAATAAATAAATAAATAAATAATAATAATTATAATAATAATAATCAAACAATAAATAAATAAATAAATAATAATACATAATACATAATACATAATACATAATACATAATACATAATACATAATTAATGAATAATGAATAATGAATAATGAATAATGAATAATGAATAATGAATAATGAATAATGAATAATGAATAATGAATAATAAATAATAAATAATAAATAATAAATAATAAATAATAAATAATAAATAATAAATAATAAGAAAGAAAGAAAGAAAGAAAGAAAGAAAGAAAGAAAGAAAGAAAGAAAGAAAGATGGGCTTGTGGGTTTTCTTTCTTGCAGACATCTCGTGACCCAGCTAGATATCAACATCAGTTCTAGAAGGGAGTCGGGCTTATGGAATGAAGGAGGAGGAGAGGGGAGGGAGAGGACAAATGTGTGCTCCTTGGTGCTCCCTGAGCTTGGTTGTTTCATGGGCAGACGTTTCATGACCCAACTAAGTAATATCACCAGTGCGTGGGGTTGGTGGAGTGGGGAAAAGGAAGTGGGGGAAGGAAGTGGGAAGGAGGAGGAGGAGGAGAACTGTGGGGTCCTTGATGCTTTCTGAGCTGGGTGGTTTCCTTGCAGACATTTCATGACCTAACTAGGTAATATCATCACTGCTAGAAGGGAGTAGGGTTTGTGGAGTAGAGAAGGGGAAGAGGAGGAAGAGCAAAAGGTGGTGGTGGTGGTGGAGGAGGTGGGAAGGAGGAGGAGGAAGAGAGGAGGGGGAGGAGAGAGGACTGTGGGATCCTTGGTGGTCTCTGGGCTTGCTTGTTTTCTTGCAAACGTTTCATGACCCATCTAGGTAACATCATCAGCGCTAGAAGGAAGTGGGCTTTGTGAAGTAGAGGAGGAGGAGGAAGGGAGGGGCAGGAAGTGGAAGAGGTGGACTATCGGGTGCTTGATGAGCTCCTCCTCACCTGGTAGGTGAGCTCCTTGATGCGTCTCTCACACTTGCGCAACCCTTTGACGTTCTCCACGTTGCGTTTCTGCTCCCCCTCCACCTCGTTCTCCAGCTCTCGCACGCGGGCCTCCAGTTTCTGAAGCTGCTTCTTGCCGCCCTTGAGGGCCAGCTGCTCTGCCTCGTCCAGGCGCATCTGGAGGTCCTTGATGGTCTGCTCCATGTTCTTCTTCATCCTCTCCAGGTGGGCGCTGGTGTCCTGCTCCTTCTTCAGCTCCTCCGCCATCATGGCCGCCTGTCCCGTTGAAGAGGACGAGAGAGAAAGATGTCCACCAGCCTTCACTCTTTGCATGAATTGGGAAATTAGTCCTCAACTCAAAGGCTAATGATTCATGTCAACATTACGGGTCCACT
The DNA here is from genome assembly GCF_964273705.1 of Natrix helvetica. NCBI lineage: Eukaryota > Metazoa > Chordata > Lepidosauria > Squamata > Natricidae > Natrix > Natrix helvetica. The sequence continues at coordinate 3,914,874 of NC_138554.1, read as the reverse complement.
TTGGACCAAAGCAAAAGAAGACCAGGAGATGTGTCTCCTTTTAGATCAAGGCTCTCCAAATTTGTGGACTTCAACTCCCAGAATTCCCCAGCCAAGTTCTGGAAGCTGAAGTCCACAAGCCTTAAAAGTTGTCAAGTTTGGACCCCCTCCGCCCCCTGATTTAGGGAGAAAGAATCAAATGATCTTTATGGACCATTCATGGTCAACGTCCGTCAGTGATCTCACTCTCACGCACATCCGTGATGGCTTTCTTGGCCTTCTCCTCTGCGTTTCTGCATTCCTGCACAGCTTCTTCCACTTCTGATTGAAGCTGTGTGAGGTCAACCTCCATCTTCTTCTTCTGATTGATGAGGCTGGTGTTCTGGAGAGACGGGACAATCAAGTCAGTGAGTCAAGCCACAACAGGAGAAATGAGAGAAGATCAACCGATAGGTCAAAATGACCGGTTTAGTTCAATGTAATAGCTGTCTTGCACCTGTCTTTCGCAGTACTCTTTTCAAATTTGGATACTGTCGCCTTTGTAAACAAATTACTAGTCTACATAGACAGATGACCGATCTAGAATCTCTAATCTGTGTTCTCCAAGCAGAAATTAGGTGTCCAATTTGGCCATTCCACTCTATGGAAAGGCCATGCTATCAGCCCCCTCTACCGCAAAGATCCTGCAGGAGAAGAGCAGTCTGGACAACCGTGGGATCTGGCAGGGTGAGAGCTGTGAACCATAAACACAAAGCTTTTGCTGTGACCCAACATAACAGATATAGCGCCCTTGCTGACCTTAATGGGGACACTAAAGAGACAGGTCAAGGTAGCTGTGATAATGATGACTCAAAGAAGCAGGGGATCGTGGTCCAAAATGAAGAACTTTCTTCGGAAAGGCGAAATGGGGAACCAGGTATCACACATCAGTCGCACAAGGAGAGCAAGGTATACAAAAAGAGAAGCCACCTTCTGGTTGGTGATTCAATCGTAAGGGATGTAAATTGAGGAAAGGATATGGAGTTTTGAAAGAGGTCAGGTGTCTGCCAGGTGCTACTCCCAGCAGAGACAAGAGGCGTATTCTTAAGTTAGTCAAGAATGCAAGTAAGGACTGTGACATTGATGCTATTGTACATCTTGGCACAAATGATCTGTCCCAAAAGATGTACTTTCTGTGAAGAACAATTTCCAGAGCTCGGGGTATGAACTTAGTATAGGTTGTAGGCTTATCTTTTCAGAGGTTTTACCATCAGAACCTACTTTATTCTCTCAATCTTCATCCAGACCCTTTTATCCTCTCAGAAACTATATTCAGAACCTACTTTATTCCCTCAGAACCTACTTTATTCTCTCAATCTTCATCCAGAACCTATTTTACCTCCTCAGAACCTACATCCAGAACCTACTTTATTCCCTCAGAACCTACTTTATTCTCTCAACCTACATCCAGAACCTATTTTAGTCCCCCAGAACCTACATCCAAAACCTACTTTATCTCTCAATCTTCATCCAGACCCTTTTATCCCCTCAGAACCTACATCCAGAACCTACTTTATTCCCTCAGAATCTACTTTATTCTCTCAATTTCATCCAGAACCTATTTTACCTCCTCAGAACCTACATCCAGAACCTACTTTATTCTCTCAACCTACATCCATTCCAGAACCTATTTTATTCCCTAACCTACACCCAGAATCTACTTTATTCCCTCAGAACCTATGTCCAGAATGTACTTTATTCTCTCAATCTTCATCCAGAACCTATTTTGGAAATTCTGGAAGTTGAAGTCCGTTCATCTTAAAATTGGGAAGGTTGAGAAACACTGCCAGCCTGAGCCTTTTCCTAAAACCTGCACCCTTCAGCCTCTGTAGTTTTCTGAACAGGCTCTGGATAGCTTCTCCAAGTTCCTCTCTGTGGTTCTTAGTGAACCAGATTCAAAGAAAAACGGAGAAGGATCAGCTGGCTTCTCCTCACCTGAGAATGGAGGAGCTGGACCCTCTCACTGGCCTCCGTCAGCTCCTGTTCGGCCAGTTTCCGCCCACGCTCCGTCTGCTCCAATACGCTCCGTAGCTCTTCCAGCTCAGCCTGAAGCAGCGCATTCCGTCTTTCCACGATAGCGATGTTCTCCTTCAGGTCCTCGTTGGCTCGAAGGGCATCGTCCAGTTGAATCTGATTGTCCTGGGCCATCAAAAACACACAGCTTGGAGCAAACCTATTGGCCCTGAAAACTAGGGACGAGCGAGGAAGATCGGAAGGTCTCCATATCTCCTTACCTTGAGGTGGGCATGAGCGATCTTGAGGTGCTTCTGAACTTCGGCAGCCACCCGATTCGCTTGGCTGAGCTGGATCTCCATGTCGTTGAGGTCGCCCTCCATCTTCTTCTTGATCCTCAAGGCCTCATTGCGGCTGCGGGTCTCGGCATCCAGGGAAGCTTGGAGCGAGTCCACTGTCCTCAGATGATTCCGTTTGGCCTGCTCCATCTCCTCATCCTTCTCGGTCAACTTGCGTTCAATTTCGGCCTTGATCTGGCTGAACTCTAGCTGAGCACGGAGGATCTTGCCTTCCTCATGTTCCAGAGAGGCCTGAGGAGTCAAAGAATTATGAGAAACAATCAATCAATCAATCAATCTTTATTATGATCAACAGACCAGCAAAGAACTATGGGTAAAATGGTGAAGGAGGAAGTAGAAGAAGAATAGTATTGAATCCTGGAAGCTTTCTTAGTTCTAGATTGGTTCTCAAAGACAGAACTAAGGGTCTCCTTAGTTAGAACTAAGGAGAAATTTCCTGACAATGAGAACAATTAATCAGTGGAAGGACTTGCCTCCAGAAGTTGTGAATGCTCCAACACTGGAAGTTTTTAAGAAGAGATTGGACTACCATTTGTCTGAAATGGTGTAGGGTTTCTTGCCTGAGCAGGGGGTTGGACTAGAAGACCTCCAAGACCCCTTCCAACTCGGTTATTCTGTTCTGTTAAAATGATCTCAAATAATTTTATATAATAATAAAGAAAGTCGCTTACTTTCTAATGGACCAAGACTTTATGAGTTAGCAGCGTCCTTCCTTGTCCTTTTTCCCCCAAAATTCCACTTATTTTTTTTATGGAATCTGAGTTATGGTATCAGTGTGATACCCTTGCAATGTTTTTATTTTATTTTTTAAAGATAATCCTGATTTGCAGTCCTGTTTCTTCTTAGAAGACAATAGAAGTAGAAAACCTCAGAGGGAAAGCACAGTGGAAATCCTTAGCTCTCCTGTGCTTTTAATTAAATACTCCCTGTTCCAGATTCTGTTCTGTCTAGCTCTTTTGGGCCTTTAACTAAATACTCCCTGTTCCAGATTCTGTTCTGTCTAGCTCTTTTGTGCCTTTAACTAAATGCCTCATGTTCCGGATTCTGATCTGTTCTGTCTATCTCTTTTGTGCCTTTAATTAAGTGCTTCCTGTTCCAGATTTTGTTCTGTATAGCTGTTTTGTACCTATAATTAAGTGCTTCCTGTTCCAGATTCTGTTCTGTCTATCTCTTTTGTGCCTTTAACTAAATGCCTCATGTTCCGGATTCTGATCTGTTTTGTATAGCTCTTTTGTGCCTTTAATTAAGTGCTCCCTGTTCCAGATTTTGTTCTGTTTAGCTCTTTTTTGTGCCTTTAATTAAATACTCCCTGTTGAGATTCTGTTCTGTCTATCTCTTTTGTGCCTTTAACTAAATACTCCCTGTTCCAGATTCTGTTCTGTCTAGCTCTTTTGTGCCTTTAACTAAATGCCTCATGTTCCGGATTCTGATCTGTTCTGTATAGCTGTTTTGTGCCTTTAATTAAGTGCTTCCTGTTCCAGATTTTGTTCTGTATAGCTGTTTTGTACCTATAATTAAGTGCTTCCTGTTCCAGATTCTGTTCTGTCTATCTCTTTTGTGCCTTTAACTAAATGCCTCATGTTCCGGATTCTGATCTGTTTTGTATAGCTCTTTTGTGCCTTTAATTAAGTGCTCCCTGTTCCAGATTTTGTTCTGTTTAGCTCTTTTTTGTGCCTTTAATTAAATACTCCCTGTTGAGATTCTGTTCTGTCTATCTCTTTTGTGCCTTTAACTAAATGCCTCATGTTCCAGATTCTGATCTGTTCTGTATAGCTGTTTTTTGCCTTTAATTAAGTGCTTCCTGTTCCAGATTTTGTTCTGTCTAGCTCTTTTGTGCCTTTAATTAAATACTCCCTGTTCCAGATTCTGTTCTGTCTAGCTGTTTTGTGCCTTTAACTAAATACTCCATGTTCCAGATTTTGTTCTGTTCTACCTAGCTCTTTTGTGCCTTTCATTAAATGCCTCCTGCTCCAGATTCTGTTCCGTTTAGTTCTTTTGTGCCTTTAATTAAACGCTTCTTGTTCCAAAATATGGCCTCTCATTGAGGACAGATGAAATCAGTGAGTAAAGCTGCTTGTCTATTTCTCTTCCCAGCTGGGAAGGGACTCTAACTACTGCTTCAGATGCTTTTAAGGGCTTTTATAGTGAAATGGGGGAGACATAAGATAGGGAAAAACCTTGGGAGTTTTAGGGAAGGTAAGCAGGATACCTTACCTCCGCCTCCTCCAGAGCTGCCTGTAAGTCCACCTTCTCAGACTCCAGCTGCTTTCTCACTTTTTCCAGCTCGTGCATACTTTTGGCCCCTTGGCTCAGCTGTTCGGTGAGATCCGAAATCTCCTCTGTGGATAGAGGAGGAAAAGAAAGAGATTCGGGCCATGCTCTTGGGAGGGGGGGGGGGAGGAGGAGAACATGGAAAGGATGTCCCTCAACATCTGGTTCCACCAAGCAAGGAGGCTTTGAGGAGTCACCTCTGCCCTCCTCCCCCCCCCCTCAGTTCAACCCACCTTGCAAGTTCTTGTTCTCTCTTCTTAAGGTCTCCAGGAGTTCCAGGGACTCCTCGTAGGCGTTCTTCAGCTTGAAGAGCTCTGTGCTGAGGGAACGGGACTCTTTCTGGGACGCCTCCAGCTCTGCCTGAGATTCTTCGTTCTTCTGCTTCCATTCGGAGAGGATCTGAAGGGGCAGAAGGGGAGGGAGGGCCAAGAGTCAGCTCCTCCCCTTTTTCCCTTTGGTCTCTTCCTCCTTCCCTTTTTTTCTCCATCTCCTCCTCCTCCATCTCCTCTTCTTCCTCATTCTCCTTTTCCCTCTTTCATCCTCCTCTTCCCTCCTCTTCCCTTTCCCTTCTCCCACTTCCCATCCTCTTATCCCTCTTTTCCTTCTCCTCCTTTCCCCTCCTCTCCCCTGCCACTTCCCCTCCACTTTTCCTTCCCCTCCTCTTCCTTCTCCTTTCATCCTCCTCCTCTTCCCCTTCTCTTTCCCTCCCCTCCTCCTTCCCCTTTCTCCTCTTCTCCTTCTCCCTTCTCCTTTCATCTCCCTTTTTCTTTTTCCTTTCTTTCCCCCTTTCTTTCCCTCTTCTCCTTCCCTTCGTCTTATCCCTTTTATCCTTCTCCTCCTTTCCCCTTCTCCTCCCCTTCCACTTCATCTTCTCTTTTCATTCTTCTCTTCCTTCTCCTTTCATCCTCCTCCTCTTCCCCTCCTTCTTTCCCTCCCCTCCTCCTTCCCCTCTCCTTTCACCCTCCTTCTTCTCTTCCCTTTCTTCCCCTCCTCCCCTTCCCCTCCTCTTTCTGTTCCTCCTCCTCTTCCTCCCCTTCTCCTTCCATCCTCCTCCTCTTCCTCTTCTCTTTCCCTCTCCTCCTCCTCCTCTCCTCCTCCTTTCCCTTACCCCTCTTCTCCTTCTCCTCCCCTCTCCTTTCATCTTCCTTCTCCTTTTCCCTTTCTTTCCCCTTTTCTTTCCCTCCTCCCCTTCCACTTCCCCTCCTCTTTCTCCTCTTTTCCTTCTTCTCCCCTTTCTCTTTCCTCTTCTCTTTCCCTTCTCCCCTTCCACTTCCCCTCCTCTTATCCCTCTTTTCCTTCTCCTTTTTTCCCTTTCTCCTCCCCTCCCTTCTCCTCCCCTTCCATTATCCTCCCCTTCCACTTCCCCATCTCTTTTCCTTCTTCTCTTCCTTCTCCTTCCATCCTCCTCCTTTTCCCCTCCTCTTTCCCTCCCCCTTCTTCCCCCTTTCTCCTCTTCTCCTCCTTCTCCTCCTCTCCTTCTCCTTCCCCTCTCTTTTCATCCTCCTTCTCCTCTTCCCTTTCTTTCCCTCCTCCCCTTCCACTTCCCCTCCTTTCTCCTATTCTCCTTCCCCTCTCCTTTGATCCTCCTTCTCCCTTTTCTTTCCCTCCTCCCCTTCCCCCCCTATTTCTCTTTCCCTCCTCCTTCTCCTCTTCCCCCTTCTCCTTCCATCCTCCTCCACTTCCACTTCTTTCTCCTATTCTCCTTCTCCTTCTCTTCCTTGTTCTCTTCCTCCTCCCCTTTCCATTCCCTTTCTCTTTTCCCTCCCCTCCCCAATACAGGTAGTCCTCAACATACGACAATAATTTATGTTGATAAACTATATAGTCTAAAGTGTGACCGCATTGCTTAGCCACAGCAATCCCTGGTTGTCATCGTTAACTAAATCCCACCGACACTAGACACGGCAATTTCCTGGTGGCTTCCCAGAACCAAAATCACTGGGGAAGCCAGAAGGAACTACCATATTTTTCAGAGTATAAGACACACCTTTACCCCCCCCAAAAGAGGATGAAAATCTGGGTGCGTCTTATACACTGAATACAGCATTTTTGGCCTCCTGAAACCCCATCCCCTTCGCAAAAATGGCCATGCATAGCCTTTAGGAGGCTTCCTGGGGGCTGGGGAGGGCAAAAAAATGAGTGAAAAACGGGCCATCTTTTGCTCATTTTTGCCCCTCCCCCAGCCCGCACTGGGGGGGAGGGCACTTTATAAGCCTCCTAAATGCTATGCATGCCCTTTTTTTGACAAAAAAAGATGCCCGTTTTTGGGAGGTCTGCAGAATGCAAAAACTTTTTTTTTTTTTACAAAAATTGCCTCTTCAATATCTTGGTGCGTCTTATACTCCAGTGCGTCTTATAGTCTGAAAAATACGGTAACCAGTCCCAGGCCCGGGAGGCAGGGGAATGACTCCAGCTGAACCGGAGCAACATGTCCTCTGGGACCCGAGCGGGATGGTCTCCGCGAACCTCACCTTGTCGAAGTTCCTTTGCTTCTTGTCCAGGGCAGCCGCGGCGGCGTTCGAACGCTCCACATCCACCATCAGATCTTCAATCTCGTTCTGCAGGCGGTGCTTGGTCTTCTCCAGCGAGGAACACTTGGCGTTCACCGCCTCCACCGCTTCCTCGGCCTCCTGCAGCCGCTGGGCCAGCTTCTTCCTGGAGCAAGAGGACAACCGAGAGAAGGTCACCCCTGGAAGAGGCCTTCTCCTTCCCATAGTTGATGGGGAAAGCGGACCAGTCTTCTCTATGTGAAGAACACCATGAGTGGCCAGCCAGTTTCCAACTGATCATCTCGTGCTCTGTGATAGATTTGTAAATAAGGATGGGGTCAAAATTTGGCGTCTGGAGGATACATAGTCAACCCTTGCGTGTATTGACTCTGTAGGTCACAGATCAGCTTCTGGCCCTCAAAACTAGGACATCCCCCAGCAAAACCATCAGTACCCACCTACCTTGGCATTTTTAAGTGGGGAAATATCCTCCAACCAACAAGCTTTTTGCTCGTCTTATACACTGTCAAGTTCAAATATAACCCGAGCCAAAAGCTTCTTCATTAGAGGAAGCAACGGTGAAAAGAGATGCCCAGGGTCTTGAGGGAAAGGTTGGAGAAGACATAGGAAGGGAGGAGGGAGGAGAAACGTAAATATGGAGTCCATGTTTATGAGGGACAAAAGTTATGGAGGTCAGAAGCTCCGAAGAGGTCCCAAACGAAGGTTTCAGGGCTCAAATGTCCTTCCTCAGAAGCTCGATCTCATCCTTGAGATGTCATCAAAATACAGCGTAGTCCAGGTAGAAAATATTGCCATCTATAAGCCCTTCCAAAATCAGTTTTGGCTATAGGTAGGGACATGGTGGCTCAGTGGCTAAGACGCTAAGCGTGTTGATCCGAAAGGTCGGCAGTTCAGCGGTTCGAATCCCTAGCGCCGCGTAACGGAGCGAGCTCCCGCTATTTGTCCCAGCTTCTGCCAACCTAGCCTTTCGAAAGCACGTAGAAAATGCAAGTAGAAAAACAGGAGCCACCTTTGGTGGGAAAGTAACAGCGTTCCGTGCGCCTTCGGCATTGAGTCATGCCGGCCACATGACCACGGAGACGTCTTCGGACAGCGCTGGCTCTTCGGCTTTGAAACGGAGATGAGCACTGCCCTCTAGAGTCGGGAGCGACTAGCACGGATGTGCGAGGGGAACTTTTCCTTTACCTTAATCCTTGACTTACAAACATTTGTTTAATGACCATTCAAAATGATGACTTGGTTGAAAAAAAAAGACGGACAACTGGTCCTCACACTTATAACAATCAGATTCCCCGAGGTCCAGGGATCAAAATTTGGGCGCTCGGCAACTGTATTGTCCTACTGTCCTGAGGTTACATGATCACCCTTTGTGACTTCGGGACAGAAGCAAAGTCAATACAATACAATACAATAGCAGAGTTGGAAGGGACCTTGGAGGTCTTCTAGTCCAACCCCCTGCCTAGGCAGGAAACCTAATTACCATTCCAGACAAATGGCTATCCAACATCTTCTTAAAGACTTCCAGTGTTGGGGCATTCACAACTTCCGGAGGCAACTTCTGTTCCACTGATTAATTGTTCTAACTGTCAGGAAGTTTCTCCTCAGTTCTAAGTTGCTTCTGTCCTTGATTAGTTTCCACCCATTGCATCTTGTTCTACCCTCAGGTGCCTTGGAGAATAGTTGGACTCCCTCTTCTTTGTGGCAACCCCTGAGATATTGGAACACTGCTATCATGTCTCCCCTAGTCCTTCTTTCTCTTAAGCTAGACATACCCAATGTGGGAAGCTGGTTTTGCTTAACATAATTGACCCACAAACGACAGGAAAAAAGGGGCCATAACATTGAGCACCTCACTTAACAACCATCTCAATTAGCAAGAGAGATGGTATCTTCACGCATGAACACCAGGGGTGAAATCCTCCCGGTTCGGTCCTGTTCGGCCAAACCAATAGGGACAATTGTCGTTGGTTCTGCGAACCGGGAATAATAATAAAAAAAAAGCTCCCGAGGATCGCTGTGGGTCAGTGGTGAGCCGCGCAGGGCCGGATTTTCCTATAGGCTAACTAGGCTTCAGCCTAGGGCCTCAAGATCAAGAGGGGCCTACATTCAAATTGTTAGCAAAATTAAAATTAAAATTTCTTATCCGTGCCACATTGTTTATAAAGGTTAGTACCAATTACAACATGTTTCATTTAATATATTGATATATATCACAGTAATGATGTATTTTATTATCTCTCATGTAATTTACAAACTTAAAAATGGGAGGTGAAAGGGCCCCGTAAGTGGAATAGCCTAGGGCAGTGATGGCGAACCTTTTTTGGCTCGCGTGCCACAAGTGGGGGGAGCGCAGGGGGGTCAAGTGCGGGCGTGCCGCACCCTTAATGCAACGCGTGACCCCCCCAGTGCGCATGTACGCACAACGCATGACCCCCCATTTTTACATGTTTTTTTTGCCCTCCACAGGCTCCAGGGGCTTTATAGGAACCTGGGGAGGGCGAAAAGAGCCTCCCCCGACCCCCCAGAGGCTTCAGGGACCGTCCGAGGCTTCCCTGATGCCTTCGGAGCGCTTAAAACCACCCTCCGAGCAACCCGGAAGTCACTTCCGGTTTGCTTGGAGGGTGGTTTTAAGCGTTCTGAAGGCTTCAGGGGGGGTCCCTGAAGCCTCCGGGAGGGGCGGGGGAGGCTCTTTTCGCCCTCCCCAGGCTCCTATAAAGCCTCTGGAGCCTGGGGAAGGCGAAAAATAGTTTTCAAAAAAGGTGAACTCAGCTGGCCAGCGTGCTCATGCGCGCTGGCCAGCTGACAGGGCAGCGCCTCGCGTGCCCTGACAAATGGCTCCGCGTGCCACTTGTGCCATGCGTGCCATAGGTTCGCCATCACGGGCCGAGGGCCTCTTTTCATCTAAATCCAGCCCTGGAGCCGCGAAATCGTCGGAAGCTTTTTCCCTGCTTTTTAAAGCATTTTTTTTCCCTGCCGGTTCGGGCGAATCGGCAGGAAAAAAAATGCGTTCAAAGGTGAAACAAAGTTGGCCACGCCCACCCAGTCACATGACCCCCCCTCCTACCAAGCCAAGCCCACAGAACAGGCGTCCAAAAAAATTACCGTATTTTTCAGAGCATAAGACGCGCCAAGATTTGGAAGAGGCAAATTTTTTAAAAAAAGGGGGTTTGCACTCTGCAGACCTTCTAAAAATGGTCCATTTTTCATGAAAACAGGCCTGTTTCCCCCCCCCCCCAAAAGGGCATGAATAGCCTTTATAAGGCTTGTAGAGTGCTCCGGGGAGCGGGGGGGGGGGAATGAGCAAAAAGCAGCCTGTTTTTCGCAAAAATGGGCCCGTTTTTTGTCAAAAAAAGGGCATGCATAGCCTTTAGGAGGCTTATGGAGTGCTGCTGGGTGAAATTGATTAAAAAGGCCCATTTTTTTGCTCATTTCTGCCCTCCCCAGCCTCCAGGAGCACTCCGGAAGCCCCCTAAAGGCTGTGCACGGCCATTTTGGTGAAGGGCGCGGGGTTTCGGGAGGCCAAAAATGCTGCATTCAGTGTATAAGATGCACCCAGATTTTCACCCTCTTTTTTTGAGGGAAATAGGTGCGTCTTATACTCCGAAAAATACGGTAGATTTCACCATTGTTGAACACCCCCGTCCCAAGTCATGCCTGCTGATGATCCACAGTCGCCATCTACCTGGTCCATCCTGAAGTCCAGGATGTGACCTCTGGAAGTCATCTCCCTCACTTACTTGGCCTCCTCCAGCTCCTCCGTCCTCTGGATGGCGTCCGTTTCATACTTGGTTCTCCACTGGGCCACCTCCGAGTTGGCCTTGGAGAGGACACGCTGGAGCTCAGCTTTGGCTTCCATCTCCTCCTCGTACTGTTCCCTCAGAAGGTCGCAATCATGGCGGGAGGACTGAAGGGCGTGCGCGAGAGCGTTTTTGGCCTACGTTGATGAGGAACACGTGTTAATTTGGAGGGCATCCATCGCACCTCCTACCTTTCATCTCAAAAACCCAGACCCACCAAGTGATCTTTCTTTGTCAGAGATTGTTGCATAAATTGAAATCCAGAATAACTGAGGCAGCAGGATCCCTTAACTTCTTTATCTACATAAGAATAGATGAATAAATATACAATACCAACAGATGGTCCTTCCAAGTAAACACAAGGCAGTAGAGTTACAAACAAACACTAGCCGTTAGCTACATTTCAGCAGACAAGCCCAGACAGACAGCTTAAGTTTACTTCACAGAGCAGCAGACTGCTTCAGTTTCTGTTTTAATTCTCTGCACAGAGTCAGATCTGTTTACGCTCCCATTGGCTGACTTAGCTGCTATGCCTATTTGTTGCCTGACCTTCTTCCCATGTCTCTCCCAGTCATGAATATTTTAACATTCTTCACCTTGGTCTCCTCTTCCAGTTGTCTTTTGAGGTCCTCCATCTGTTGTGTGTAGGATTGTTTCCCGCGAGTCAGCTGGGAAACGAGGGCCTCTTTCTCTTCAAGCTGTCGGGCGAGTTCTCCTGAGGGAGGGAAAGGAGGAAAGGAGAGTTCCAGAAGCTGCATGGGATAGAAGCTTCTTCTGGGTGAATCTCATAAAGAGGTGTAGAAAAACAAGCTTCCTTTGTTTTTCCGTGAAGGCCTTTTGCTTCTCATCCAGGAAGCTTCTTCAGTGCTGACTGAATAGTGGAGAAGGGAAGCATTTATATTCCTTGCAGTCCTCTGGTCGTTAGTACTCTCTCTGAGAGTCATTGAGGCCACTTGGAGCTTTATCTGTGGCCTCAGGGTCCCTTGAGTAGTGCAAATGGATTGCATATTTTGACAACACAGTCCTTTCAGCAGTTCCAAGAAGGCTCCACACCCATTTGCACTACTCAGGGGACCATGAGGGCACAGATAAACCTGTCAACTCACAAAGTATCCCTAGCCTGCTCTCGAGTTGCCATAGGCAAGAGGGATGGGAAAACGGCAAAGCAGCACGGCAGCCAAAAACAAAAGCACATTCCAGACATATCTCTCTCAAGGCTGTCTCCCAGGGTTACCTACAGCGGCCGTAGTGGAGTGATCTCTACAACCTGTGAAATTGTTGGCAAATGTGACTGATGACACACCTGGGGGGCAGGGGGGAAACAGGGTCCAGTCTGGGCTGTAAATTACGTGGGGTCAGAGTTGGCTTCCCTTGGAACCTGCTGCCATGAAGTGCTTAATAAATAACTGGATTTCTTTTGAAGCTTGGCTCGAGGCTCATGATTTAATTAGGGCATCTGTCAGAACCCTGACAAAACATCCAAGTGGCCCCAACGACTCTCAGAGAGTGAAATAATGACCTGATGACTGCAAAGGAATATAAATCCGTCCATCCTCTATCTTTCAGTCAGAACTGAAGGAGCTTTCTGGAGGAGAAGCGACAAGAGAAAACAAAGAAAGTTGTTCCTTCTGGATGAAGGAGAATCGCCGTAGAAAACAAGAGGGAGAGAAATGGTAGCCGGTACCATTTTCGGTGAGCAGTTTTGCTCGCTGGGTGTTTGTGTCGTTGAGGGTCCTCTGTGTCTCCTCAAACTTGGCGCGGTGATCCGTAGATTGGTCCTCGATGGTACGGCACATTTTCTCCAAATTTGCCTGCCAAGAAAGAGAAGAATTAAACCTGAAGTAAGCCTGGCCGAAGCTGGAACATGTTCTCCGACGAAACCACATTGTGGTGAACGTCACTTGAAGGGACCTAAGCATGGAAAGTGCCTTCAACCGCTGGGACAATATGGTTTTTGGGATGCCAGAGGTGAGCTGTAGAGTTTCCATGTGCAGGTTACCAAATCTATGGATTGCGAGGTGGTCCTACTTGAAGGACATCTTACTAATCCTCTAACAGTTGATGGTAGGAGCATCTACATATGTTATTTAAGGTCCTGAAGCCAGTCCAGACGATGTCCAGCTTGTCTTCTAGTAGTTATTTTCTTAACCAATAGAAGAAAATAGTTGTAGCTCACGGATCAACGGTCAGGTCCTTTGCGGTGTAGATGTTTCATGACTAAACTAAGGAACATCATCAGTGCTAGAAGGGAATGGGGTAACTCCGCATTGGCAACAAGAAAGGCATCCGGCCAGGAAACACTCGCACTGATGATGTTCCTGTCAGGCCTGTAGTTATGTTCCTTTTAGGATCTTTGGCCTGCCACACTTTCTTATAATTTCCTATGCTGTTTCATTAGTATAGTAGTTGGTAGGGGGGAGTAGAAAGGAGTAGGATTGTGGAATGTATTGTTGTCATTTTTTATAGAAGCTCAAGGTCATCTTTTGTCTCCGCACCTCGACACCTGACCGGAAGCAGAGGGGTGTAGATGCCAGCGTGAAAGATGATGATTGGAACACGTGATGGATTTGTAGGTGTGGGGATAGATCATGAACTTTCAACTGGGTGGAATTCCAGGAAGAACATTAGAGTTGGAATTCCATAGACGTGCTAACTTGCCTGTATGATTAAAAGGGAACTTTAAGGATGATTCTGCCTTGGTCTCTGATTGATTTCATGCATGGTATTTAGAACGCTGACAGTTCCCTAGTTGGGTCATGAAATATCTGCAGGAAAACAACCCACCTCAGAGAGCACCAGAGACCCCAAATTTTTCTCCCAGCATCTACCTCCGTGATGGTGGCAGACGGAACCATTTATTAGGGCACGCAAGCTGACTTTGGCCTTCATTTTTGGCCATTTTCGGGAACAGACATCCGGTGTACACATTGGGCCATTTTTCTCCCTCCATAGGGTGAAAAAAATGACCCTATGGGCAACCTAGAGGTCCGTTCCCAAAATTCGGGGTTGCCCGTAGGATTGTTTTTTGCCCTCTGGAGGGGGGCGAGGATGCCATTTTCACCCTCCCCAGGCTCCTAGAAAGCCTCTGGAGCCTGGGAAGGACGAAAAGCGGGTCCACTCCACGCCAAAAGTGGGGGGAGGGTGGGAGTCGCCTGCGCATGCGAAGGGGGGTGGTCGCATGCATAGAAATATGGGTGTGGGCACGTCCATGCACGATCTTGTGCTCCCGCCGCTTTCGGCACACGATGGGAAAAAGATTAGCCATCGCTGGTCTATCGGTAGACCCCGTAGCACCGATCTACGTAAGAAGGAGTTTATTTTATCCACGGTCTGCTCGACTGGTTTTGGGACCCTCCCCTCCGCTGACACAATACCTTGGCCTTCAGAATCTGCTCCATGTTGGAGGCCACATCGTCCAGCTCCAGCTTCAGCTCGCTCTTCTCCTTCTCCAGCTTCTGCTTCACCCGCTGCAGGTTGTCGATCTGCTCGCCCAGCTCGGCCACGGAATCGGCGTGCTTCTTACGCAGGGTGGCCGCCGTGGCCTCGTGCTGCAGCGTGGCCTCCTCCAGGTCACGCCGCATCTTCTGGAACTCGGCCTCCCGCTTCTTGTTCAGCTCGATCTGCACTGAGTTGGCCCCTCCGGCCTCCTCCAGGCGCTCGCTGATCTCCTCCAGTTCTCGCGAAAGGTCCGAGCGCTGTTTCTCCACCTTGGCGCGGGCCGCGCGCTCCGCCTCCATCTCCTCTTCCAGCTCCTCAATTCGTGCCTGATCGGTGGGAAAAAGACAAATCGCTAAATCTTTCAACCTTCTGGAGCAGGGATCTCCAACCCCCCCCCCCCCTGAGCTGTGGACAAATGCCGGTCCGCAGCCTGTTAGGCACATACGTTACATGCAGTGATGGGTTCCGGATCCCGTTCCAACCGGTACGGTTGAAACGGGGCCCGGTGGTGTTTACATGGACGGGCGCAGTGCGCTCATGCATTTTAGCACCTCCGCGACGCTCCAGCTGTTCAGTGGAGCATCACACAGATGCTTAACGCACCGTGCTCGTGCGTGGAAGCGCCGAAGACTTGAAGGACTGGTAAGGAGCTCGGGCGGGTGGGTGAGCCCTCCACAAAACCAGAACGGAATGGTATCCAGTGCCCCGGGCAGGCTCCGGTATGCCTGTACCGGGGAGTACTGCCTGCAACCCACCACTGGTTGCATGTGAAACAGCGGTGGGTTCCTGCCAGTTCTCACCTCTTCTATAGAAGAGGTACCAGAAATCTACAGTGCGGTTTAGAACCGGTTCCAGCTCCCTCCCCCGCCCGTACATCATCAAGATGAAGAGCGAGAGGAGGAATTCTGGGAGTTGAAGTCCACAAGTTTTAAAGCTGTCAAGTTTGAACACCCCTGAAGGTTTTTTTTTTCTACAGGGTTAGTGGTGCAAGGGTATTGTAACTTGACAGCTTCAAGACTTGCACACTTCAATGCCAGAGTTTCCGAGCCAACATGACTGGAGGAGGAATTCTGGGAGTTGAAGTCCACAAGTCTGAAGCTGTCAAGTTTGAACACCCCTGGGGTTTTTTTTCTAAAGGGTTAGGGGTGCGAGGGTCTTGTAACTTGACAGCTTTAAGACTTGCACACTTCAATGCCAGAGTTCCTGAGCCAACATGACTGGAGGAGGAATTCTGGGAGTTGAAGTCACAAGTCTTAAAGCTGTCAAGTTTGAACACCCCTGAAGGTTTTTTTTTCTACAGGGTTAGTGGTGCAAGAGTATTGTAACTTGACAGCTTTAAGACTTGCAGACTTCAATGCCAGAGTTTCCGAGCAAACATGACTGCAGGAGGAATTCTGGGAGTTGAAGTCCACAAGTCTTAAAGCTATCAAGTTTGAACATCCCTGGGTTTTTTTCTAAAGGGTTAGGGGTGCGAGGGTCTTGTAACTTGACAGCTTTAAGACTTGCACACTTCAATGCCAGAGTTTCTGAGCCAACATGACTGCAGGAGGAATTCTGGGAGTTGAAGTCCACAAGTCTTAAAGCTGTCAAGTCTGAACACCCCTGGGGTTTTTTTTCTAAAGGGTTAGGGGTACGAGGGTGTTGTAACTTGACAGCTTTAAGACTTGCGTGCTTCAAATGCCAGAGTTCCTGAGCCAACATTTTGGTTGCTAAGCAAGAGCGTTATGAAGTGAGTTTCATCACATTTTACCATGCGCGAATAGGCAGAAATATAAAATTCTAAATCAATAAATAAGCTTCACTACCTGTGACTTAGAAAGGGCCCAAATCAGGCGGACAGTCCAGAATTTGGGGGATTTCTCCCTTACCCTGGCCTGAGCATCAAAGAAGGTTTTTCTACCTGGAGCTCTTTGAGTTTCTTCTGCAGCTGGGAAGCCAGAGCTTGCTCGTCTTCAATCTTGCTATTCTGCTGGTTGATATCAAACTCTTTCCTGCCAAAGAGAATTTTGGGAAGTTAAAAACCTGGTCCGTAAAATACAGATTGTCCTCGACTTAATAACCATTCAAAGTTACTAAGTTACATTGAAAAAAGTGACTTAGGACCAGAGGTGATATTCAGCCCATTCGGACTGGTTTGGGCAAACAGCTAGCGGGAATTTTGAGTGCCGTATTTTTCGGAGTATAAGACACAAATTTCCCCCCCTAAGAGAGCGTGGAAATGTTGGTACGCCTTATACACCGAATACAGCCATTTTTAGCCTCCTGAAGCCCCGCTCCTGCATCCTATTTTGACAAAAAACGGGTGTTTTTTTGCAAAAACTGAGGCGTTTTTGCCTTCCCCCAGTCTCCAGCAGCACTCTGCAGGCTTCAGCAGGACTGGGGGAAGGCAGAAATGCTGCCGTTTCTGCAAAAAATGGACCATAAACGGTCCGTTTTTCGCAAAAAACGAGGCGTTTTTGCTTCCCCCCACCCCTGCTGAAGCCTGTAGAGTAGTGGGGGTTTCGGATCCCGTTGCAACCGGTACAATACAATACAATACAATACAATAGTAGAGTTGGAAGGGACCTTGGAGGTCTTCTAGTCCAACCCCCTGCCTAGGCAGGAAACCCTATACCGTTTCAGACAGATGGCTATCCAACATCTTCTTAAAGACTTCCAGTGTTGGGGCATTCACAACTTCTGGAGGCAACTTCTGTTCCACTGATGAATTGTTCTCACTGTCAGGAAATTTCTCCTCAGTTCTAAGTTGCTTCTCTCCTTGATTAGTTTCCACCCATTGCTTCTTGTTCTACCCTCAGGTGCCTTGGAAAATAGTTTGACTCCCTCTTCTTTGTGGCAACCCCTGAGATATTGGAAGACTGCTATCATGTCTCCCCTGGTCCTTCTTTCTATTAAACTAGACATACCCAGTTCCGGTGCAACGGAGCTGGGCGTCCACCACATATTCGCACGCAGCGTGCGGACATGCATATTTACCGCCCGCGATGCCTCTGCAATGCTTGGCAGAGTGTCGCACAGGCACTGTACGCTCCGTGCATGTGGTTGGAACCCCCGAAAACCTCAAATACCACTAAGGAGTGCAGGCGGGCAGGTGGGCCCTCTGGAGCACCATACTGGTATCGTACCTGGTGCTCCCGGCAGGCACCGGCACGCCCGTATCGGGGCGTACTGCTTGTAACCCACCACTGCTGCAGAGTGCTCCTGGGGGCCACTTTTCTTTCTTACTTACCTCTTCAAAATCTTGATGCATCTTATTTAATTTAATTAGCACTTCTAGACCGCCCCCTCTCCCAAAAGGGACTTATACACCAGTGTGTCTTATAGTCCGAAAAATACGGTAGTTCAGAGAACCGGCAAAAACCACTTCAGGTTGGGGCCTCCCTCCCACTCCTGTCGTTCTATGTTTTTTAGCTCAGCTGATTCGCGCAGCAGAGTTCTGCCACGCCTCAACTGAGCTAAGCAACAGTTCAGCGCACCAGCGTTGACACCAAGGACTGTCTTTGAGTGCTGCGCAGGCGCACAAACACACGTTAGGTGCAAGCGTGCGCGTGAAGCGCTGTCTCATAGAACCGGTAGGAAAAGATTTGGAAGCCCACCACAGCTGAAGAACATTTCTCAAACGTACAACCTTTGCAACATCTCTGCGGCCTCACCTGTGAGCAAAATTCAGTCGCTTGGCCACGGACACATACTTGCGACGGTTGTAGCATGCTGGGGAGGTGTCAGGTGGTCCCCTTTTTGCGACCTTCTGACGCGCAAAGTCCACAGGGAAGCCAAATTCACTTAACAACCGGGTGACTTACTTAAAGCGGCAGGGATTCCCGTAACCAATGTGGCAAGAAAGGTCGTAAAACGGGACAAATAATCCGCTTAAGAAATGTCCCGCATAGCAAGAGGAATTTTGGGCTCAATTGTGATCATAAATTGAGGACTGTCTGTATCAATCTGATCCCCCTGCAACTTCTTAAACCCTGGTCTGTAGCTCAAGCATCACATCCAGCTTCTCAGCCCACCCGACAATCTCTGCTATGCCGGTAATCCTCGACTTACGGCCATTCATTTAGTGACAGTTTCGAGTTATGACAGCACTGAAAATGTGACTTATGACAGGTCTCTCTCTCTTTCCTTCCTTTCTTCCTTCCTTCCTCTCTCTCTCTTTCTTCCTCCCTCTTTCTTTTTTCTTCCTTTCTTCCTTCTTTTCCCCCAGTTTTGTATTATTTTTAAATATTTCTTTCTAGTTTATATTTCGATAAACTAATAAAATGTGTGTGTGTGTGTGTGTGTACTAACCACAACCAAAAGGTTGTAAAATCAGGTACCATCATGGGATGCCTCACTTAAAGATCACATCACTTAATAATGGTCATAAGTCAAGGACTACCTGTATTCTGTATGCCGCCCCCCCCTAAAATGGGTTACAGTGCCCTATAAACTGGGATTTCTGGATTCCAGGAACAATGAGTCACTCTCCAGGTTGGAGAAGGAAGCTAATTCCTTCCCAACCAGTTGTGAATGACACAACACAAAAATGCTGGTGGAGGGATGAGACCAGTTTTATTTTCGTTCAGTGGTGGGATTCAGACGGTTTGAGCCGGTGCAAACGAACCGGTTCTTAAATTGCTGGCTGGCCCTGCCCCTTCCTGCCCCTTCCAGGAGTCTCCACGTTCTCTGTTTTGGCTCCCAGGTAGCAGGGAGGGCTACTCGGCCCAAAATAGGCACAGGGGGGCAGCGGGGCAACCCCCCAGGGCCCATTTTGGCTCTCAGGAGGCTGCAGGAAGGTGTACTAGGCCCAAAATGGGGAACAGGGTGGTAGTGGTCCGTTTTTGCTCCCAGGGGAGTGCAGCAGGCCAAGTGCTGCCTGTCACCACCTGGCCACGCCCATCAAGGCCACACCCACCCAGCAGGTCATTAGGACAGAGAACCAGTTGTTAAATTATTTGAATCCCATCACTGCTTTCGTCCTTATTTTGGAGACAAATATGAAAACTCTTGCGCTTAGCCATTTTTGTGACCCATGGAGACCCCTGACTGGAGAAGCCAAAGGCCCAGGGCTGGCGCTTCCCGTACTTTTTAATTTTCTCTTCCAGCTGCTGTTTGTCGTTCTCCAAGTCCATGATGTTCTCTTGTGCCAACTTTAGGTCTCCTTCAAGTTTCCTTTTCGACCGTTCAAGATCCATTCGGATCTTCCTCTCTTGTTCCAGAGAACCTTCCAGCTGTTGTAGGGAAGAGGGGAGAAGAGAGGAGGGGGAGAGAGGAAGGAAGAAGCAAAGAAGGGAAGGAAGAAAGGAAGAAAGGAGGGAAGGAAAGAAAGAGAAGGAAGGAGGGAGGGAAGAAGCAAAGAAAGGAAGGAAGAAAGGAGGGAGGGAGGTAAGGAAGGAAGTTAAGCAAAGAAGAAAAGAAGGAAAGAAAGAAAGAAAAAGGGAGGGAGGGGGAAAGTAGCAAAGAAGGGAAGAAAGAAAGGAAGAAGGGAGGGAGGGAAAGAAAGAAGGAGGGAGCAGGAAAGGAGGAAAGAAGCAAAGAAGGGAAGGAAGAAATAAAGGAGGGAGGTAAGGAAGGAAGGAAGGAAGGAAGAAGGAAAGAAATAGGGAAGGAGGAAGGGAAAGAGGGAGGGAGAAAGAAGCAAAGCAGGGAAGGAAGAAAGGAGGGAGATAAAGAAGGACGGAAGGAAGGAGGGGGAAGAAGGCAGGAGATAAAGAAGGAAGGAGGGAAGGAATAAAGGAAAGAAGGAAAGAAGCGAGACAGCAAGGAAGGAAAGGAAGAAAAGTAAAGAAGGGTAAGAGAGGAAGGAAGGAAGGAAGGAAGGAAAGAAGGCAGAGAAGCAAGGAAGAAAAAAGGGAGGGAGGAACGACAGAAGTTGGAAAAAGAATAGAAAAGGGGAAAGGAAAAAAAAGAAAGGAAAGATGAGGGAGGGAAAGAAAGAAAGGAAAGAGGAAGGAAGGAAAGAAGGGAAAGAGAGGAAGGAAGAAAAAAGAGAAGAGAAGATTTTGAATACAAAACTGAATGCCACCAAATGCCCTTTTAAATTATAAGTATGGATGGTGGGCTATACCACAAACCATGCCACCTTCACCCTCTGACTCTCTCTGGATACTCCACGTTTAATACCCCTAGCATCCATCATCAACCAGCACGAACCAATATCAAAACATCCAGTCGATTTTACTTCCTCTCTCTACCTCACTGGCGCCTAAAACGGAGAAGCCACACCTATCCCAAACCTCTAGAAGATGTTCTCTAGATGAGGCCAATTAAGGACGGATGGACATCTCACCCCAGCCGAGGACCACAAGAGTCCTAATCTGTCTACAAGGCTGACTCCCAGGGGTAGGATTCAGCCGGTTCAGATCGGTTTGGGCGAACCGGTTCGCTCCGACGATCACCTGGGGAGCGAACCAGTTCCCTCCAACGATCAGCTGGGCCCGCCCTCTCGCCTTTGTGCTTTGCTTATCTATATCGTCTCAGCTGATTGGCGCAGAGAGCGGATTGCCATGCCCCAGCTGTGTTACTCCCCAAGAAGTAACGTGAAAGGTACGTTTGGGTAAAACTGCAGCGAAACATGCGATCACCAATCCG
The DNA here is from genome assembly GCF_964273705.1 of Natrix helvetica. Lineage (NCBI taxonomy): Eukaryota > Metazoa > Chordata > Lepidosauria > Squamata > Natricidae > Natrix > Natrix helvetica. The sequence continues at coordinate 3,893,955 of NC_138554.1, read as the reverse complement.
GTTGTTTAACCGGCTGGATCCCACCACTGCTGCCACTTTTGGTTATCAAAGCTCGGTCTGGGAGGAGCGAGAACCCCCGACAGATGGACGGACACCCCCCTCTCCCCGGCCTCGGTCCACTCACATCGTCCACTTGCTGTTCCAGCTTCATCTTGGCTTTGCTGAGGCTGTTGACTTTGTCTTCTTCAACCTGGAAGTCATCCAAGGCTTGTTGGTGAGCTTCCTGGAGGGATTTCTTCTCCTTGGTCAGCTTGGTGATGATCTCATCCAGACCGGCCATTTCTTCCGTCAGGTTTTTCACCTGAAAAAAAAAAAGAGAAGGGACAATGAATCTTTGGCTTGCAGCCCTGAGTCCTTTTGGAGAAGGCCGGCATATAAATCCAAACAAACAAACAAACAAACAAACAAACAAACAAACAAACAGCCGTTCGTTTTAGGGACGATTTGTAGCGACGACGGGCCTGCCCCAAAGTGTGTTCTGACTTAGGCTTCCTGAGAAAGCATACATCACACTCTTAGTCCCCCAAACCCTCTTTTATTTAAACGGCTGTGAATTATGGTTATTCACAGCCCGTAATGATTCATAAACAGTCTGTGAAGAGCCCGACAGATGTCTGCTCGAATTGCCAAAGTCTTTCAGGGTAATGTTGATAAGCACCAGCCTTTATCTCTCTTGAAACGCCGCCAGAGACCTAATGGCCAATTAGTTTTGCAAGGCCAAACGTAACACAGAGTCAAACAGAGGTTCTCAGAGTTTGAACCGACCAGAATGAACTAATTGCTTCCTGCAAAGGCTCACGTCCGTTTGCTCCTCTTTTATGTCTTATGAGAGGGGCCAATCATCTCCAAGCCCGAGTTGCCCTTTTTTCTTACTGTATTTTTCAGAGTATAAGACGCACCTTTTTCCCTCAAAAAAAGAGGCTGAAAATCTGGGTGCGTCTTATACACCGAATACAGCATTTTTTTTTGCCTCCCTAGCCCCGCCCCTTCACCAAAATGGCCGTGCATACCCTTATGGAGGCTTTCAGAGAGCTCCCGGAGGCCGGGGAGGGCAGAAATGAGGGGAAAATGGGCCCTTTTTTTGCCCCCACCAGTCTCTAGCAGCACTCTATAAGCCTCCAAATGGCTATGCATGCAATTTTTTTGACAAAACACAGGCCTGTTTTCGTGAAAAATGTGCCATTTTTTGCTCACCCCCCCCCCCCGGAGCACTCTGCAAGCCCCCACAAGGCTATTCATGCCTTTTTTTGAAAAAAAAGGGCCGTTTTTGTGAAAAGCAGGACGTATTTGGGAGGTTTGCAGAGTGCAAAAACTTTTTCCCCCCTTTTGGAAAGCTCTCCCTCCCTCCCTACCTACACACACTCTCTCTCCCTACCTACCTACTGTATTTCTCTCTCTATATATATTTCTCTCTTTCTATCCATCTCCCTCCCTCCTGACCTACCCCCTCTCTCTTTCTCTCTCTCTATCCCTTTATCTACCTACCTACCTACACACACTCTCTCTCCCTATCTACCTACTGTATTTCTCTCTCTCTCTATTTCTCTCTCTCTATCCCTCTCCCTCCCTTCCTACCTACACACACTCTCTCTCCCTATCTACCTACTGTATTTCTCTATCTATTTCTCTCTCTCTATCCCTTTATCTACCTACCTACCTACACACACTCTCCCTCCCTCCCTCCCTACTGTATTTCTCTCTCTCTCTATTTCTCTCTCTCTATCCATCTCTCTCCCTCCTAACCTACCCCCTCTCTCTTTCTCTCTCTCTATTCCTTTATCTACTATCTACCTACACACACACTCTCTCTCTACATACCTACTGTATTTCTCTCTCTATTTTTATCTCTCTATCCATCTCCCTTCCTCCTTACCTACTCTCTCTCTCTCTCTCTCTATCCCTTTACCTACCTACCTACCCTCTCTCTCTCCCTCCCTATCTACAGTATTTCTCTCTCTCTCTCTCCCCCTTTATCTACCTACCTACCTACCTACCTATTCTCTCTCTCTTCCTACCTATCTACTGTATTTCTCTCTCTCTCAATTCTCTTTCTCTCTCTATCCCTCTACCTACCAACCTACCCACTCCCTCTCTCTCCCCCTACCTATCTACTGTATTTCTCTGTTTCTTTCTGTTTCTCTCTCTCTATCCCTCTACCTACCTACCGACACTCTCTCTATATATATATATTTCTCTCTCTCTACCCCTTTATCTACCTACCTACCAAACTACTCACTCACTCTCTCCATACCTACCTACTGTATTTCTCTCTTTCTTTTCCTCCCTCTCCCTCTATCTACCTATCTACTTTTTTTTTAAAAAAATTGCTTCTTCAAAACCTTGGTGCTTCTTATACTCCAAAAAATACAGTAATTGTTCTTGTCTTCCTGCAGCTCTGGGAACAGGCTCCTCCTGTTCTTCTGCCTCGCTTATGTCAGACTCCGGAGACTCCGGAGGCATCGCATAGCTGCTAGATGGCCCTGGCCTCCTCTCTGCCTCCCACGCAGAGCCCTCGTCTGATCCTTCCCCAGAGTCTAGGACAGGACCATGTTCTCCCCCAACCTCCTCACTCACTGACGCTGTGTTTCACGCTTATCACGGTTGCATCATTCTCTCGGGTCGTGTGAGTAAAATTATGACCATTTGGCAACTGGTTCAATTGAGGTTGAGCAGTTTTAGATTCCTAGACTGATTCCTAGAATCACTGAGTTGGAAGGGATCTTAGAGGTCTTCTAGTCCAACCCCCTGCTCAGGCAGGAAACCCTGTATCATTTCAGACCAAGGGTTATCTCATCTCTTCTTTAAAAACTTCCAGGGTTGGAACATTTACAACGTTTGTTGAATGTTTGTTTAAGGACCGATGGCGCTGCTGAAAGCAAAACTGTGGCCGTCTTTCACACTTACGACGGTAGCCGCATCCTCTCGATCAGGCGATTAAACCTATGGCATTTGGCAACTGGTTCGGGTAGGTAGAACTTGACTCCCGACAGCTCGTTTAATGACCGTTCAGAGCCACGACAGCTCCAATAGAAGTGAAATTGTGACCTGTTTCACACTTACGATCGTTGCATCATCCTCTCGGTCACCGGATTAAAACTATGACATGGGGCAACTGGTTCATACCGGTAGACCTTGAATCCCAACGGTTCATTTAACGACCGTCCCAAGTTAAGACGGCACCGATCCAAAGTGAAATTGTGATCGTCTTACGACGGTCAGGTAATCAAAATCCAAACGCTTGGCAACTTGACTCGTATTTACGACGGTTTTGCGGTGTCCCGGGGTCAAGGGATCTCCCTTTTGCGACTAAGGTCAACAAGGAAGCCAGATTCACTTAACAACCGGGTAACTAATTGAACGACGGATTTGTGACCTACTTCCAAAAAAATTGTGACAGGAAACCTTGTAAAACGGGGCCAAACTCAACCGCTCTCTGGCTAAGCGACGGAGAATTTGGGGAGCCCTTGGGGTCGTAAGTCAAGGACCACCCGTGCTTTCGACGTACCTTGTTCTCCGTGGCGTGCTTCTCCTTCTCCACCTTGGCCAAGGTCAACTCCAGGTCATCTATATCTTTCTTGAGTTCCGAACATTCGTCTTCCAGCTTCCGCTTCTTGGCGGTCAGTTCGGCGTTCATCTCCTCTTCGTCTTCGATCCGTTCGGTCATCTCCTTCACCTTGGCCTCCAGCTGGATCTTGTTCTTGATCAGCTGGTCGCAGCGTTCCTCGGCGTCGTTCAGGTTGTCTTGCTCCTGAAGAAGGGAAGGAGAGAAGAAAAAGATGAAGCGATGGAGGAGAATATTTCAGGGTTGAACTGCGGGGTCATTGGTGAGTCTGAGCTTGGTGTAGTTCTCTTGCAAATGGTTCGTGACCCAACTAGGGTACATCGTCAGGGCTTGGAGGAGGAGGAGGAGGAGGAAGAGAAGGAGAAAGAGAAAGAGAAGGAAGACTGAAGGGTCTTTGGTGCTCTCTGAGCTTGGTGGTTTTCTTTCAGATGTTTCATGACCCAACTAGGGAACATCATCCATGGTAGAAGGGAGTTGGAGAAGGAGAAGGAGGAAGAGAAGGAGAAGAAGAGGGAGGAGAGATGTGAGGTCCTGCTCTCTGAGCTTGGTGTAGTTTTCTTGCGGACGTTTCATGACCCAACTAGGGAACATCACCAATGCCAAGAGGTTTGCTCAAACCTCCTTCCCTTCTAGCACTGATGATGTTCCCTAGTTGGGTCATGCAAGGTCTGCGAGCAAGCACCCAACCTCAGAGATCTCCAAGTTCTCCGTGTAAAGGAAGAACTTCAGAACAAGGTGCTAGGCTGCAAACCTCTGTGTTAAAAAAAAAAAGAAGGGAGAATAAAGGAAGCTTAAACATAACTCACAGCTTGGACTTGCAACTGGAGGTCGTTCTTCTCCTGGAGTAAGGAAACCATCTTCTCCTCCAGCTCCTTTCTCCGGGTTTCTGACTTCTCCAGAGCTTCCTTCAGCCTCCCAAATTCCTCCTTCATCGTCTGTGAAGGATACAAAAGAGTCACCTCAATCAATCAATCAATCAATCAATCAATCAATCAATGAGAATAGAGCTGGAAGGGACCTTGGTGGTCTTCTACTCCAACCTCCTGCTCAAGCAGGAGACCTTATACCATTTCAGACGAATGGCTGTTGAGTCTCTTCTTACTCCAGCGATGAAGCCTCCATAACCTCTGATGGCAAGCCGTTCCACTGGCCAATTGTTCTCACTGTTAGGGAGTTACTCCTTAGTTCCAGGTTGATTCTCTCCTTGATGGGTTTCCACCCTTGTCCTTCCTTCAGGTGGGCCCCCTCTTCTTTGGGGCAACCCCTCAAATATTGGAGCGCTGCTATCAAGTCACCCCTAGCCTATCTTTTCCTTAGACTACACCTATCGAGTTCCTGCAATCGTTTTTCATACGGTTTAGTCTGCAGGCCTTTAATTATTCTACAGGCAGTCCTCGGCTTACAACACTTCGTTTAGTGACTGTTCAAAGTTGCAACCTCACTGTAAAAAGAGACCGATGACCGTTTTTCAAAGTTACGACCTTTGCAGCATCCACGTGATCAAACTTCAGAGGCTTGGCAACCGGTTCACATTTATGACGGTTGCAGTGGGCTGGGGTCATGGGATCCCCTTTTGCGACCCGCAAACCAGGTCATAAAAAGGGTCCCACGGTTACCCGCTTAACAACCAGCACGAGTTACGACCGTATTTCCTGTTAGAAATTCTGTTTACATAGAGCAAACAAGGAACACAGTCACCATGTGTTTTACTGCTCATCTATTTTGAACGGTAACAGGAAACAGGACACTCTACTTAGAACGAAAGAGCAGAGTATATACCATAGATCCAAACTTGTAAACCCTGCTATCTACTGGCTGAATACTCCTGTAGTTGTCGCATGGAAATACAATCAATTACGGTTGTAAGTTGAGGACTGCCTGTGTAAATGCAAATATAAGATGTAACACTTTTGTGCTTTTACGGTTTCAATTATGGGAACATTGCTTGCTGCACAGAGTCAATTGTCGACTGAGACAGGCGGTCAATACGTCTGAAGCCATATTGGTGCATCTTCAGGGCTGCCACAGCAAGGTCGGTTGGCTTTTTCACTGGCCGTGCCAATAACAACATGCCTAATAAATTCATCCTTTGAGGAAACTCCAGGTCTCAGAGTTTTGTTGGGTCTAACACAGTAGCTATTAAAGAAATGAATGAATGAATCATCATCTTCTTTTATGGAGCTGAGACCTGGCCAGATGCCTTTCCTGTTGCCAATGAGGAGTTATATTCAAGCAAATATATATTCTCAATATGCCCAGAGATAAATATCTGCCTCTACCTAGGATTGAACTCTAAGCCTCCTCATTGTGAGGCGAGAGCTTCACCTCTAGGCCACCACACCACTCAATGACTGACTGACTGACTGACTGAATGAATCATATTCTTTTAATGACCTCATAATCTCTTGCGGAGTGGAGTCTGGGCAACTGAATGGAGCTGAGTATTTACTGGCCAGATGCCTTTATTATTGCCAATGAGGAGTTATATTCAAGCAGATATATATTCACAATGTGCCCAGAGAGAGAAATCTACCTAGGATCGAACACTACGTCTCCTCATGGTGAGGCGAGAGCTCTACCTCTAGGCCACCGTGCCACTCAATGAATGAATGAATGAACAAATGAACGAATAAAGGCAGCCACCTGCATTTCTTTCTCGGTTTCCGCGCTCTTCAGCAAAGGTTTGATCTTGAAGAAAAGCTTCATCCAAGGCCAGTTTTTCACCCCCATGAAAGCCCGGATGTTGTACTGGATAATGAGCAAGGCGTCCCTGGTGAAAGACATCAAGGAGAACTACACCATAACTTTTCAGAAAACACTTTTCTCCCTTCTCCACCCCCTGTCCCGCAGAATTCATTCCTCAAAATCCCTTGGGATTGCAAAGCATTCGGCTATCATTGCACTTCAAAGCAAGAACGTGCAAAAAAATATGTGCCCTTTTTAAAAGCAGTGGACTCATTTAGTGACCATTCATGATTATGACAGTGATGTTGTGGCCCACCAGACTTAGACGATGAGGAGTTTGGGGAGGAAATTGGGCCAGTTCTGGAGGGTAGCTCTGATGGATGTTCTGCGTCAGACGCAGAGATAAAGCCAGGGCCGTCCGACATTTCTCGTACGTGCAGAGAAGTTAGAAGAGGTGAACAACGGAGGACAAGGAGTCAACTCGAGAAGCAAAGCACACATGGGCACTGTATGGCGCTCCCTGTCTGGGGAATAAATAGGGAAGGGGAGTGGTTGTTGTAGGAGACAACAGTTCATCTTTCTGAAGGTTTTGCTCATTGTGTCTCGTACATCGAAGACCAGTTTGACACAGGGGTGTCAAACTGGATTTCTTCGAGGGCTGGATTGGCATTGTAGTTCTCCTCTGCAGGCTGGCCATGGGGGGGGGGCAGGGAGGGGGGGAGAGATGGGATGGACACCTCCTGCAGTGCTTTGCCGGCAGTGGTGGGTTCCGGATGCAGCGCGCGTACACGCACCTTAGCGCCTCCACGATGCTGCAGCTGCTCAGGGGAGCGTCGTGCAGGCGCTGTATGTAGCTGGGAGCAATTCTACAGAAGACTTAAAAGACCGGTAAGGAGCTCGGGCGGACAGGCGGGCCCTCCGGAGCACCATACCGGAACGGTATCTGGTGCTACGGGCTGGTTCCGGTACGCCCGTACAGAGGCGTACTGCCTTCAACCCACCACTGTTTGCCAGCCAAAAACAGGCTGCAGGTGGGCCGTGCGATACCCCTGGGTAGCCTATTTTCAGACTCCACAGCCTCCTGCAGAACTCTGCTAGCTAAAAACAGGCTGTGGGTGGGCTGCGCGAGCCCCTGTGCAGCCTGTTTTTCACCTCAATGGCCTACTGCAGCACCCTGACGACTGAAAAGAGTCTGTGGGTGGGCTGGCCAAGGGCCCCCCTGTGGCCCGTTTTCAACCTCCACCGCCTCTTGCAGCACTGCTAACCGAAAATGGGTCCCACGTGGCCGTCCGAGGCCCCCGCAATGCCCATTTTTTGGCCTCCATGGCCTCCTGCAGCACTCTGCTGACCGAAAATGGGCCATGCCCCATTTTGGACGGCAGAGGCATCGCAGGTTGGTCCTTTGTTAGTTCCAGGCTGGCCCCATGGGCCGGATCTAAGCACCCTGTGGGCTGGATGCGGCCCGTGGGCCTTGAGTTTGACACCCCCTGCTCTAGACACTAGTTTCGGGATTCTGCGATCTGCAATCCGAATAACGAAAGACGACCGCGTTTAAGAAGAGGGTCTTTTCCCCTCTGCTGACCCTCGTCCTTCTCCTCCGGTTGAGGTCGCCATCCATAACTTCTCCAGGTCTCACCTGCGCTCCATGATCTTCCGGAACTCAATGCGCATAAGTTGGCCTCTTGCCCTGGCTTGAATGCGAGTGATGATGCGGGACAACCGTTCGTCTCGCAACTCTTCGAGTTGACCCAGGAGCCCCGCCTTGAAAAACACCTGCGGGATGGGAAGACGGTTTGGATTTCATTGGATTCGTGAAATTTTTTTTTAAAAAAAAAGCAACGTGAAAGAAACAAGAGGTGGTAACGTCCACTTGTTGAATGGATTTCTGTTTCGGTTGCCGTTTTGTCACGACAGAGACTTTGAAGCAGGCTTTTTCTCCAGCTTTATTTTATTATTGATTTGATTTGATTTGATTTCTAGACCGCCCCCTCTCCCCGAAGGGACTCGGGGCCGTGTACAGGTACCAAATTAAAAACCATACAAATAATAATAAATATAATTAAAATCGGATTAAACTTTAAACCCCTGTACAAGTTTATAAAAATTTAAAACTTAGCCTTAAGACCAACCCGTGAAATTTAAAAATACAGACTGAGGTGGGAGAGCTGGAATTAGGCCAGGCCACTAGATTAAACAGGTGGGTTTTGAACTTCTTGCGGAAGGAGCGGAGGTCCGTGGTTGTTCTAATATCAGGGGGGAGGTCATTCCAGAGGGTCGGGCCCATCACAGAGAAGGCCCTTCCCCTGGGCGTCGCCCGCTGGCACAGCCTAGTGGACGGCACCCTGAGGAGTCCCTCTCTGTGTGAGCGGATCGGCCGAAGGGATGTGTGGGGCAGGATACGATCCCGCAAATAACTAGGTCCTGTGCCATGGAGCGCTTTGAAGATGATAATCAACACCTTGAAACGCACCCGAAAAGCTACAGGTAGCCAGTGCAGCCCGCGCAGGAGAGGTGTTACGTGGGAGTATCTAGCGACTCCCGAAACTGCCCGCGCGGCCGTATTCTGAACCAACTGCAGTCTTCGGGTGCATCTCAAGGGGAGTCCCATGTAGAGAGCGTTACAGTAGTCTAGCCGGGACGTCACGAGGGCATGGGTGACTGTGCGAAGGGCGTTCCGGTCCAATAGGGGACGCAATTGGCACACCAGGCGAACCTGGTGAAACGCCCCCCTTGCCACGGCTGTCACATGGTCGTCCATTGACAGCCGGGCATCTAGGAGGACGCCCAAATTGCGTACCCGATCCACGGGGGCCAGATGTTCGCCCCCAATGGCCAGTGATGGAATCAGCTGGTTGAACCGGGGTGCCGGTAGCCACAGCCACTCCGTCTTGGACGGGTTGAGCTTGAGTCTGTTACTTCCCATCCAGATCCGTACGGCTTCCAGACACCGGGACATCACTTTGACGGCATCGTTGGGGTGGTTTGGGGTGGCCAATTCGAAGAGGGGTGGACTTCGACTCCCAGGATTCTCATGCAGGCTGGGGAATTCTGGGAGTCGAAGTCCACAGAGCTTCAAGCCGTGGTGGGATTCCAATGGTTGAACAACCGGTTCTCCGCCCTAATGATTTCTTTCAACAACCAGTTCACCAAACTGCTCGAAAACGTAACCACCGCTTCTCCTGAAGTGGTGCGAACCGTCTGAATCCCACCACTGGCTTCAAGCTGCCAAGGTGGAGAAACTCTGCTTTAGACCGAAAGGAAACTGTTTTAGGTTAAAGTCCAGGTGGTGATTTTAAAAAGTTAGGTCTCCTTTAAAGTCACTTGCAGATCTCCTCCCTCCCTTCCTTCGTCATCCCATTCTTCCTCTTCTCCTCCCTCCCTTCCCTCCCTCCCTCCCATTCTCTCCCCTCTTCTCCCTGTCTCACCTTCCTTCCTTCATCCCCTTCTTCCCCTTCTCCTCCCTCCCTTCCCTTCCCTTCCCTCTCTCCCTCCCTCCCATTCTCTCCCCTCTTCTCCCTGCCTCTCCTTCCTTATTCATCCCATTCTTCCCCTTCTCCTCCCCCTCCCTTCTCCTCCCTCCCTCCCATTCTCTCCCCTCTTCTCCCTGCTTCGCCTTCCTTCCTTCATCCCCTTCTTCCCCTTCTCCTCCCTCCCATTCTCCCCCCTCTTCTCCCTGCTTCTCGTTTCTTCCTTCTTCATCCCATTCTTCCCCTTCTCCTCCCCCCTCCTCCCTCTCTCCCATTCTCTCCTCTCTTCTCCCTGCCTCACCTTCCTTCCTTCATCCCCTTCTTCCCCTTCTCCTCCTTCCCTTCTCCTCCCTCCCTCCCATTCTCTCCCCTCTTCTTCCTGCCTCGCCTTCCTTTCTTATTCATCCCATTCTTCCCCTTTTCCTCTCCCTCCCTTCTCCTCCCTCCCTCCCATTCTCTCCCCTCTTCTCCCTGCCTCGCCTTCCTTCCTTCATCCCGTTCTTCCCCTTCTCCTCCCTCCCATTCTCTCCCCTCTTCTCCCTGCTTCTCGTTTCTTCCTACTTCATCCCATTCTTCCCCTTCTCCTCCCCCTCCTCCCTCTCTCCCATTCTCTCCTCTCTTCTCCCTGCCTCATCTTCCTTCCTTCATCCCCTTCTTCCCCTTCTCCTCCCTCCCTTCTCCTCCCTCCCTTCTCCTCCCTCCCTCCCTCCCATTCTCTCCCCTCTTCTTCCTGCCTCTCCTTCCTTCCTTATTCATCCCATTCGTCCCCTTTTCCTCTCCCTCCCTTCTCCTCCCTCCCATTCTCTCCCCTCTTCTCCCTGCCTCGCCTTCCTTCCTTCATCCCGTTCTTCCCCTTCTCCTCCCTCCCATTCTCTCCCCTCTTCTCCCTGCTTCTCGTTTCTTCCTTCTTCATCCCATTCTTCCCCTTCTCCTCCCCCCTCCTCCCTCTCTCCCATTCTCTCCTCTCTTCTCCCTGCCTCACCTTCCTTCCTTCATCCCCTTCTTCCCCTTCTCCTCCCTCCCTTCTCCTCCCTCCCTCCCATTCTCTCCCCTCTTCTCCCTGCCTCTTCTTCCTCCCTCCCTCCCTCCCTCCCTTCCTGCTTCATCCCATTCTCCGTCCTCCTTCTCCTCCCTCCCTCCCTGTTGTAACTCGAGGACTATCTGTATTCTAAAATCCCCTTCCCGGCCTCCTTGCCAGAAAAGGGATTTGTTCGCCTCACCTTGGTGTGTCCAAATTTGTACTGGTTGTGATCGATGTCCAAGGTGCCTAAGAGTTTCTCGGCCCCCTTCCGGCTGTCGATGAACTGACCCTCTGGAATGGCCGCCGGGTTTAGGATCCGGTACCTGGCAAGAAAGCAAAAAAAAAATTGGCTGTATTCTTTTGCTAAAGGGTAACTGAGATTTGATCAGGAAAGAGAAGCAGCTAGATCAGATGTGAGATTCAGCCGGTTCGGGCCGGTTCAGGCGAACCAGTAGTAGAGATCTGCGGGTGGGCCTGCCTATCCGCCCCGGTTTTATGCTGTGCCATTTAGCCACGTTTTTGTATCGTGGCGACCACAACTGGATGCAATATTCCAAGTGTGGCCTTACCAAGGCCTTAGAAAGTGGTACTAACGCTTCGCGCGATCTTGATTCTATTTTCTCTATTAGACAGTTTGAACGGATCCCGGATTGCCGGAACAGTGGGTTCACCTTTGCCTGAAATCCCCGTAAAGGATCCGGTTGGGGAATCCTTTCCGACAGATCCGGATCCCCTCCAGAACGCCGTTGCAACGTAACTGGTGCATGACCAAGGGATTGTCCATCACACCTGAGAAAGAAAACGAGAGACAGGGAGTAAATGAAAAGAAAAAAAAGACGTCCTCCCCTTAGAAAGATCAAAAGGGAACATCAGAATTCAACAAAACATATGCATTATTATTATTATTATTATTATTATTATTATTATTATTATTATTATTATTATTCGATTGTATCACAGCGGCCAGTTGTTTCGCCGGATTTGGCATTGATTACTAGTCGGGCCCCACCCAGGGGCCTAGGACGTCGTAACGTATTTTCGTAATATACGTGCAGATCCAAGCAGTGCAGCTTTTTGCATTTGACTGATGGTGATTTTGTCAAGTTTTAAATGGAATTCCAGTGCTTTTGGAATAGCACCCAGTGTGCCGATTACCACTGGAATTACCACTGCTGGTTTGTGCCATAATTGTTGAATTTCGATTTTTAAGTCCTGGTATTTCGCGATTTTTTCATGTTCCTTCTCGGCTACCCTGCTATCACCTGATATTGCAATGTCTATGATTGTAACCTTATTTTTCTCAATCAGTGCGATGTCTGGTGTGTTATGCGCCAGTATTTTATCCGTTTGTATGCGAAAATCCCACAGGATCTTTTACCATCTGATTTTCGGTGACTTTTTCAGGCTTATGTTCCCAACAGTTTTTTGCTGTTTTAATATTATAATTTTGGCACAAATTCCAGTGGATCATTTGTGCTACTGAATTGTGCCGCAATTTATAATCAGTCTGCGCAATTTTTTTTACAGCAGCTGAGTATGTGGTCAACAGTTTCATCAACTTCTTTGCAGAGTCTGCATTTGGCATCATCAGAGGATTTTTCGATTTTGGCCTTAATGGCATTTGTTCGGATAGCTTGTTCTTGCGCAGCCAGGATTAGTGACTCTGTTTCTTTTATTCTATTATTATTATTATTATTATTATTATTATTATTATTATTATTATTATTATTATTATTATTATTATTATTATGTTAATCTTTGGTGAGATTCACAGCCTTTCGGGCTGGTTGGTAGCTGAACAGCTCAAGTCCTAACCAAGGACCTAGGAACTGTTAAGGTAACGTCGGAGGATATAAGTTGTTCCAAGTAGGGTGGTTATTATTATTATTACTAGAGAAAGAGAGAGAGAGAGAAAGGGAGAGAAAGAGAGAGAGAGAGAGAAAGGGAGAGAAAGAGAGAGAGAGAAAGGGAGAGAAAGAGAGCAACAGAGAGAGAGAGAGAGAGAGAAAGGGAGAGAAAGAGAGCAACAGAGAGAGAGAGAGAAAGGGAGAGAAAGAGAGAGAGAGAAAGGGAGAGAAAGAGAGAGAAAGAGAGAGAAGAGAGAGAGAGAGAGAGAGACAGAGAGAGAGAGAGAGACAGAGAGAAATTTGGGCCCATTCCCTGACCTTTGGCCCTCAAACTTCCTGGAAAAAAAGGAGGAAGGACTTCCTTTTTCCGTTTCCTTCCTGGTTTTTCAGCCTGCCGTTAAGCAGGAAACGCAGGAGAGGAGGAGCAGCGTCATTCGCAGCTGACTCCAGCAAGCCGGCTGAAGAAATCTTGTGTGTGAGAGTTCCCCAGACTGAATATCTGGCTGCCCCTCCCCCTCAGCGGATCCCTCTGGTTCCCCCACTGGATTACCGGGGGCCTTTCGCTCGTTGGGGATGAGGCACCGCACGAAATGAGGGTGGGTGGTCTTGAGGTTGGCCATCAACTTGTTGAGGTTCTCCTGCGAAAAGAAAAGGGGAAGGAGAAGAAGAGGAGGAGGAGGAGGAGGAGGGGAGGGGAAGAAGGAAGGGAGGGAGGAAGAGAGGGAGGGAAGGGAGGAAGGAGAGGAGAGACAGAGGGAGGAAGGCAAGGAAGGAAGGAGAAGGGAAGGAGGAGAATGGGATGAAGAAGGAAAGGAGGGAGGGAGGAAGGAAGGAGAGGCAGGGAGGGGAACAAATGGGATGAAGGAAGGAAGGAGAGAGGAGAAAGAGAAGGAACAAAGGGAGGGAGAGGCGATGAGCGAGGGTCAGAAGGAAGGGAGGGAGGAGAGAGGAAGAGAGGAAAGATGGAGGAAGGAAAGAGGAGAGGAGAGATGAAGGGAGGGAGGAGGGAAGGAGGGAGGAGAAGAGGGGAAAGAGAAGGGAGCGAGGGAGAGGAAATGAGAGGAGGGAGGGAAAGAAGGAAGGAAAGAGGAGAGGAGAGATGGAGAAGGAAGGAAGGAGGGAAGGAGAAAGGAGGAGGGAGACAGAAGAGGGAGGGAGGAGGGAAGGAGGGAGGAGAAGAGGAGAAAGAGAAGGGAGAGGAAATGAGAGGAGGGAAGGAAAGAGGAGAGACAGAGAAGAGAGGAAGAAAGGAGGGAAGGAGAAAGGAGGAGAGAGAGATGGAACAGGAGGGAAAAGAGAGGGAAGGGAGGGAGAGGAGAAATGGAAGTAGAGACAAAGAAGCGAGAGAGAGATAAGAAGGTGGGAGGAAGGAAAGAAGGAAGGAGAGATGAGAGAGAGAAGGAACAAAGGGAGGGGAAGATGAGGGAGGGTCAGAAGGAAGGGAGGGAGGAGGAGAAAGAGAAGTGAGAGAGGTAGAGGAAATGAGAGGAGGGTGGGAAAGAAGGAAAGAAGAAAAGAGGAGAGACAGAGAAGAGAGGAAGGAAGGAAGGAGAAAGGAGCAGAGAGTTAGATACAAGAGGGAGGGAAGAGGGAAGGAGGGAGGAGAAGAGGAGAAAGAGAAAGGAGAGATGGAGAGGAAATGAGAGGAGGGAGGGAAACAAGGAAGGAAGGAAAGAAAGAGAGGATAGACAGAGAAGAGAGGAAGGAGGGAAGGAGAAAGGAGGAGAGAGGGAGATACAAGAGGGAGGGAGGAGGGAAGGAGGAAGGAGAAGAGGAGAAAGAGAAGGGAGAGAGGTAGAGGAAATGAGAGGAGGGAGGGAAAGAAGGAAAGAAGAAAAGAGGAGAGACAGAGAAGAGAGGAAGGAGAGAAGGAGAGAGGGAGATACAAGAGGGAGGGAGGAGGGAAGGAGGGAGGAGGAGAAAGAGAAGGGAGAGATGGAGAGGAAATGAGAGGAGGAAGGGAAAGAAGGAAGGAAGGAAAGAAAGAAAGAGGAGAGACGGAGAAAAGAGGAAGGAAGGAGGAGAGAGAGAGGGGACAAAGGAAGAGGAGAGGAGAAATGGAGGGAGGGACGAAGGAGAGAGAAAGAGGAGAGATGGCAGGAGGGATAGGAAGGTGGGAGGAAGGAAGGAAGGAGAGAGAAGGAGGAGAGGGACAGGTGAGGAGAGAAACCTTCATTAGGTTTCTCCTTGCAAACCCTTTGGGAGGTCAAAACCAACATTTGGTCCTTCACTTGTATGGCCCTCAACTCCCAGAATTCCCCAGGCCAAGTTCGGACAACCCTGTTGGAAACAAGGTTCAGAAATTCCAGCGGTGGGTCCTCGTCCTCTCCGAAGCCCGGACCCTCTGCCCCCCGGGAGGTCCTGTGTCCCTCAGAGAGGAGAGGAGGACCTCTGGGAGAGGTCTCCAAGCTTCTGGATTCTCCCCAACGGCCAGGATCGGCCCCGCCATTTCCCCACAGCTCCCCCGCGTAGGCGAGCCGTAACCCATCTTTCTTGTCCTGGGGGTTCCCGCCTCGTACCCGGTGAAGTGCCGAGACCGTCTGGAAGGAGGAGCCCTTCTTCTTGGATCCTTTGCCCTTCCCGCCTTCTCCGCCTGAGGGAACAAGAGACGGTTGAGGCAGGGAGGCCATGATGGGACTCTCGCCCTCCTGTGCACAAGCACAGGGAGTCCTCGACTTACAACGATGTGTTTAGCCACCAAAGTTAGGGTGGCCTTGAAAAAAAATGATTTACAACTAGTCCCTGCCCTTATGGTCTTTCCTCTCCTTTCCTTTTTTCTATCTTCCTTTTTCTCTTCCTTTCCTTTTTCTACAGAGAAAGACTTCTCTGTAGAATGAAACCAACATGCACTGAGTATATCCCTTTCAAATCTTCTTCATGTCCGATTCTGGCCCTACCCAGTGGGAATTGGACATACAGGTAGTCCTCGACTTACGACCGCAATCAAGTCCAAAATTTATGTTGCTAAGCAAGACATTTGTGTGACGTGAGTTTTGCCCCCTTTTATGACTTTTCTTGCCACGGTTATTAAGCGAATCACTGCCATTGTTAGGCTAGCCACATGGCTGTTAGGTGAATCGGGCTTCCCAGGGACAGTACGACCGTCATAAATACGAGTCAGTTATCAAGCAGCCAAATTTTACTGAAGTGGCCAGGGGGATGCTGCATATTTTTCTCTCCTTTTTCTATCTTTTCCTTTTTCTATTTTCCTTTCCTTTCCTTTTTCTATCTTATCTTCCTTTCCTAGCTTCCTTTCCTTTTCTATCTT
The DNA here is from genome assembly GCF_964273705.1 of Natrix helvetica. Taxonomy (NCBI): domain Eukaryota; kingdom Metazoa; phylum Chordata; class Lepidosauria; order Squamata; family Natricidae; genus Natrix; species Natrix helvetica. The sequence goes on along the minus strand of NC_138554.1, from coordinate 3,878,105 downwards.
CCTTTCATTTCCTTATATCTTCCTTTCCATTTTCTATCTTTCTTTCCTTTTTCTATCTTCCTTTCCTTTTTCTATCTTCCTTTCCTTTCCTTTTTATATTTTCCTTCCCTTTTTCTATCTTCTTTCCCTTTCTGGTTTGTGTCTCTCCCAATTGCCTTCTCCAGGACATTTCCAAGCTGTTGAGGGCCCTCAAGAGCAGAAGATAATACAATACAATACAATACAATACAATACAATACAATACAATACAATACAATACAATACAATAGCAGAGTTGGAAGGGACCTTGGAGGTCTTCTAGTCCAACCCCCTGCCTAGGCAGGAAACCCTATACCATTCCAGACAAATGGCTATCCAACATCTTCTTAAAGACTTCCAGTGTTGGGGCATTCACAACTTCTGGAGGTAAGTAGTTCCACTGATTAATTGTTCTGTCAGGAAATTCCTCCGCAGTTCTAAGTTGCTTCTCTCCTTGATTAGTTTCCACCCATTGCTTCTTGTCCTACCCTCAGGTGCCTTGGAGAATACTTTGACTCCTCCTTCTTTGGGGCAACCCCTGAGATATTGGAAGACTGCTATCATGTCTCCCCTAGTCCTTCTTTCTATTAAACTAGACATGCCCAGTTCCTGCAACCGTTCTTCATATGTTTTAGTCTCCAGTCCCCTAATCCTCTTTGTTGCTCTTCTCTGCACTCTTTCTAGAGTCTCCACATCTTTTTTACATAGTGGCGACCAAAACTGAATGCCGTATTCCAAGCGTGGCCTTACCAAGGGATTGTAAAGTGGTATTAACCCTTCACGTGATCTTGATTCTATCCCTCTGTTGATGCAGCCTAGAACCGTGTTGGCTTTTTTGGCAGCTGTTGCACACGGCTGGCTCATATTTAAATGGTTGTCCACTAGGACTCCAAGATCCCTCTCACAGTTACTACTGTTGAGCAAGGTACCACCTGTATTGTCCCTGTGCATTTCGTTTTTCTTGCCTAAATGTAGAACCTTACTCTTTTCACCATTGAATTTCATTTTGTTAGATAGTGCCCAATGTTCAAGTTTGTCAAGATCCTTCTGTATCTTAAGCCTATCTTCTGGAGTGTTGGCTCTTCCTGCCAGCTTGGTGTCACCTGCAAATTTGATGAGTTCCCCATTTATTCCCTCATCCAAATCATGGATGAAGATGATGAAGAAGATAAGATCCACTGGACCTCAAGATTGGAAGCTGGTGAGCAAAGAGCACCCTCATTAACCCCGACTCTTATTTTCCTGAGAGGCATTAATACCGAATCTCTGAGAGGCTGAAAATCTGGGTGTGTCTTCTACAGTGAATACAGCATTTTTATGCCTCCCGAAACCCCGTCCCCTTCACCAAAATGGCCGTGCAGAGCCTTTATGAGGCTTCCAGAGCGCTCCTGGGGGTTGGGGAGGGCAGGAATGAGCAAAACAAATCCTGTTTTTTGCTCAATTTTGCCCCCTCCCCGCCCTCAGGAGCACTCTATAAGCTTCCCGGTCCACTTTTTTTGACAAAAAACGGGCTCGTTTTCGTGAAAAACAGGCCATTTTTTGCTCATTTTTGCCCCCCCCAGAACACTCTACAAACCTCCTAAAGGCTAAGCATGCCCTTTAAAAAAAAAGAGCCCGTTTTCACAAAACACAGGCCGTTTTTGGGGAGGTTTGCAGAGTGCAAAAACTTTTTTAAAAAAAATTTGCCTCTTCAAAACCTCGGTGCGTCTTATACTCTGAAAAATACCGTAATTCTCTCTTTCCTCTTCCCTCCCCAATCTCACCTGCCTCGTTGCCAGCGTAGCTCGAGAAGAGCGTGGCCAGGAGCTTCAGGGCTGACTTCTGGAAGAGGCCCACCACGGTCTCGTTGAGGGGGTCCTTGTTCTTCTCCAACCACCCGTTGATGTTGTAGTCCACGGTGCCGGCGTAGTGGACCAGTGCAAAATGGGCCTCCGGTTTCCCCTTGGCGTTGCGGGCTTTTCCGAAGTTGGCCGACTTGCCCAGGTGGTTGTCGTAGAGTTTGGCCTTGAAGGTCATGTCGCTGGCTTTGGGGAACATGCATTCTTCTTCCAGGATGGACATGATGCCCAGAGGCTGATCGCCCCAAGAGATGGAGAGGAAAGAGACAACAATGAAGACAGAAAGGACAGAAAAATTTAAACCCTCCCGGAAGTCTAAACGACCTTTCTACAGGAGGTCCCGAAAGGTGCTTTTTCAAGAGGCAACTGGTTTTTCTTGGAAGACGTTTTGCTTCTTCAGTTCAAAACGAGGGTCCTTTGTCTTTTAAATGTAGGTGGACTGCTGAATCTAGTCCCGATGGGTATCTTGCAGTCAGGTGAGGCAAGTGAGGCACAGCCTCACCGCTCTCATCATGAAAAGAAAAAAAAATGTAAAAGGAAAAAGCTGAGCTAGTTGTTGCCTCACCGTGGACGACTCTGTTCAACTGTTAAAAAAAGCCTCTAAAAAAGCGCCCTCTACTATGAGGCAGGAGAACTGCGTGCCTCATCTAGTCTGACTTTAGGCGTTTTATGATCACTCGAGCAGAGTTAAGCAAGGGTTAAAAGCTTAAAAATTCCTGATGTAGGTGAGGCACTCAGTTTTCCTGCCTCATAGTAGAGGGCGCTTTTTAGAGGCTTTTTTAAACAGTTAAGCAGAGTCATCCATGGAAGCCAGGCAAAGAGCCATGCTGTAGCGCACACACTTTCCCCCAGCCTCTTTCTTTTGGAAGGCTCGGATCGGCTCCCCTCCTGCTTTTCTTTCTCTCCTCTCACCCCAGCCTGCCAGGAGGAAGTGAGTGGGTGGGCTTTATTGCGTTCCGGGCATTTCCCACCCAGACCACAGGCTGCATTTGTAATGGTGGAGGTGTTTGGGGAAGGCAGCAGGGGAATGGGGGGGGGGGATGGCAGAGGAGCTGCTTTCAAGCCACTGGAAAAGATATCCAATCCAACTTTTGAGTGTGTGTGTGTTTGTTTGAGAGTGAGTGAGTGAGAGAGGGAAGGGGGTAGGAGAGATAGTCCAATCCAACTTCTCTGTGTGTGTGTGTGCGTGTGTTTGAGAGAGGGGGAGGAAGGAGGGGAAGGGAGAAGAAAAAGAAAATGAAAAAAGGAAATTTATTTCGCAAAGGAGAAAAACAAATGCTGTCACTTTAAATCGGAACTGAGCATGCCTGGCTGTAGAATTCTGGGAGTTGAAGTCCACAAGTCTAAAAATATTTGAAACCCACCACTGGGTCAGTGCCTCACCAGCCATAAACCTCACCGCATGTCGCTGGTTTCTTCTATGTTGTGCCATGCGATTGTGAAGTGTCTGTTTTGTTTCCCCAATGTGTAAATTTGCACGGGGCTCACTGCATCGTACTCAGAGGTGGTATTCAGCAGGTTCTGACCAGTTCTGGAGAACCGGTAGCAGAAATTTCAAGTCATTCAGAGAACTGGTAAATACCACCTCTGACTGCCCCCCGCCCCTATCTATTCTCTGCCTCCCAAGTCCCAGCTGATTGGGAGGAAATGGGGATTTGGCAGTAACCTTCCCCCGGAGTGGGGAGGAAATGGAGATTTTCCGGTATCCTTCCCCTGGTGTGCTGCCCCAGCTGTATATGCTGTAGATATTGTAGGAATTAAGAGCTGTCTCCTTTAAGAAACTACCTCCTTTGGAAATGTAGGCAGAAACTGCCTGATGGGAAATGTAGTTCCGTGACATGTGATCATATCTGTGTTTCTGATTGGCCACTGGAGCGTGGCAGAACACCTGGAGAGGGGTGGGTATGCAGATTTTACAGTATCCTTCAACAAGCCACACCCAGCAAGCCATGCCACGCCCACCAAGCCACGCCCACAGAACCGGTAGTAACATTTTTTTTGAATCCTACCAATTTTTTGATTGTACTGCATATACCCGGTGGCCTCAATGACTCAAAGGCTGCAAATGACCAGCTGTCTGCAAGGAGTGTAAATCCTTCCATTCCCCACCATCCGGGCAGAGCTGAAGAAGCTTCTTGGGGGAGAAGCGAAACGTCTTCGAAAGGAAAAAATAGAAAGCCCAGTTGCCTCTTGGAAAAAAAGCTCCTTTGGGACTCCAAGTGGCCGCAATGACTCTCTAGAAGGATGCAAATGACCAGCTGTCTGCAAGGAGTGTAAATCCTTCCATTCCCCACCATCCGGGCAGAGCTGAAGAAGCTTCTTGGGGGAGAAGCGAAACGTCTTCAAAAGAAAAAAACAGAAAGTCCAGTTGCCTCTTGGAAAAAAGCACCTTTGGGACAAGCAGGACCTGGATGACAGAGAATCTCCCTAGACATCTGGATGGAATTATTCAACATTCCCGGGAGAACGTCTGGAAATTGTGGAATTAGCCAAGGAGGACCAGCTGGTTGTGTCCCCCTCCAAACGACCCAATTCTTGTTCAGAGAAGCTCATCTGAGATACTTTAATAATAATAATAATAATAATAATAATAATAATAATAATAATAATAATAATAATAATACTTTAATTTATAGACCGCACCCTTTCCTAAACAGGAATCAGGGTGGTGTACAGTCATATTAAAAACAATGTGGATACAAAAATATAGATATACATAGATAGACGGAGGAGGTAGGATATGCACTGTACAATAATAAATTAAAATTCAAATAAAAATTAAAAATTTAAAAATTACCCTTAAAACTACCCAAAATAAGATGTTTGCCAGGAGGTTGAAAGTGGGACTATAAATCAGTTAAGCCAGCTAATTGGAACAGGTGGGTCTTAAGTTTCTGTCGGAAGGAGCGGAGGTCGGTAGTAGTTCTAATATCGGGGGGGAGGTCATTCCAGAGGGTTGGGCCCATCACAGAGAAGGCTCTACTCCTAGGCGCCGCCCGTTGGCACTGCTTGGCGGACGGCACCCGGAGGAGTCCCTCCCTGTGGGAGTGGATTGGTCGCAGGGATGTATGAGGTGAGATGTGATCCCGCAGATAACTAGGTCCCGTGCCATGGAGCGCTTTGAAGATAGTAACCAACACCTTGAAACGCACCCGAAAAACCACAGGCAGCCAGTGCAGCTCGCGCAGGAGTGGTGTTATATGGGAGTATCTGGTCCTCCCCATGATAGCCCGCGCAGCTGCATTCTGAACTAGCTGTAGTCTTCGGGTGCATCTCAAGGGGAGCCCCATGTAGATACGCTCTGGAGAACCAACGATGGAAGGCTTACCCGATTCCCCCAGCAGCTTACCTTCTCAATCAGGTCAATGCAGGCCTGGAGGTCCATGCCGAAGTCAATGAAGACCCATTCAATGCCCTCCTTCTTGTACTCCTCTTGTTCCAGCACAAACATATGATGGTTGAAGAACTGCTGCAGCTTCTCGTTGGTGAAGTTGATGCAGAGCTGCTCAAAGCTGTTGAACTGGGAGGGAGGGGGAAAAAGAAAGTTATGGACCAGCCAAAGTCAACCCAACAACGTGGGTTGCGCAGGTCTCACCCTGCTCCATGTAGACCCTATTGTGATGGACTTACGTCGAAGATCTCAAACCCTGCTATGTCCAGCACACCGATGAAATACTGGCGAGGTTGTTTGGTCTCCAGGGAGTTGTTGATTCTGACCACCATCCAGCTGAACATTTTCTCATACACGGACTTGGCCAAGGCCCCGATGGAATAATACACCTGGGTGCACGGGAGAGAACAAGGCATAGTGAAACGTTAGAGTAATACAGTTGGAAGGGGACCTTGGAGGTCTTCTAGTCCAACTGCCTGCTCAAGCAGGCAAACCCTATATCACAGGGCCAATCACTAGAAATCTGTGACTTCTAGTTACTTCTAGTTCTAGTTACTTCTAGTTCCAGCTACGTAACACCACCAGTGTTAATTAGATTTCAATGAGTAAGAAAACATCTGCGAACGACAGCCAAGAGAGCACCAACTTCTAATTTCCCACAATGCCCCAGGATTCTGCCCTATGAAAAAAGTCGACCTCCCTCTCGCTTAAAATCCCTTCCCAGTCCTTAAACAGCCCAGGCATTTCAATCCCATTTTTTTTAATCTTCTGAAAGAACGCGAGAGCCCAAATTGGGCTCAAACCAATGTTGGTTTAGTTCCAACCCCGTCGGACAGTCGCCTGCCTAAAGCCAATAATCAGGGCTTAAGACTAGCAAGCTTCCCTTCATCCTGTGAGCATTTCTCCATTGATTGATCTGTCAGGCTAAACCTCTGGAGCGCGAATCCGGCAGAAGAGCAAGCAAATCTATCAGATTTTTTAAAAAGACGGGATATAAATAAACAACATAAATCTTGTCCGGGATCGCCTGCGATCAAAAGGAATTGTGAAATCGAGGCTCCCTTTTTTAAAAAAATAACTCTGCGTCGCTTTGCAAAATTGCTTAACAATAGAGGGGAGTCTTCAAATTACGACCGCAATGGACCTTCGGCCAATCGTCAGAAGTCAGGGACTTGTAGCACCATATTGGGTGTGAGAGCCAGCTGGGTGACATTGGGCAAACCTGGGAGTTCTAGTTCTGTCTTAGACATGAAATCTGGTTGAGTGATCTTTGGGCAACCGCAGACGTCAGGGACTTCTAGCGCCATGTTGGGTGTGAAAGCCCGCTGGGTGACCTTGGGCCAGTCTGGGAGTTCTAGTTCCACCTTACACATGAAATCTGGCTGGGTGACCTTCGGCCCATCACCAGGTGTCAGTGACTTCTAGTGCCATGTTGGGCATGAAAGCCAGCTAGGTGACCTTGGGCCAATCTGGGAGTTCTAGTTCCCCCTTACACATGAAATCTGATTGGGTGACCTTCGGCCCATCACCAGAAGTCAGTGACTTCTAGCACCATGTTGGGCGTGAAAGCCAGCTAGGTGACCTTGGGCCAATCTGGGAGTTCTAGTTCCACCTTACACATGAAATCTGGTTGGGTGACCTTCGGCCCATCACCAGAAGTCAGTGACTTCTAGCGCCATGTTGGGTGTGAAAGCCCGCTAGGTGACCTTGGGACAATCTGGGAATTCTAGTTCTGCCTTACACATGAAATCTGGTTGACATTTCATGACCCTACCAGGCAACATCATCAGTGCTAGAAGGGAAAGGAGGAGGAGGAGGAGGAGGAGGACTGCGGGGTCCTTAGTATTCTCTCGGGGTAATCTTCGAATTACAACCACAATGGACCCCAACATTTCCGTTGCTAAGCGAGACAGCTGTTAAGTGAGGTTTCGCCCCATCTTAGAATTTTTCTTGCCAGAGCTAGGAAGCGAATCGCTGCCGTTGTTCCGTGACGAACGCACGGCCGTTAAGTGAATCGGTCTTCCCCATTGTCAGAAGGTCGCAAAAGGAGGTCGCGTGACACAACACACACACACCGGATCACTGCAACTGTCATAAATACGAGTCAGCGGCCAAACGGCTGAATTTTGATCGCATGACGGTGGGGAATGCTGCGGCGGTGAAAAACGGTGATAAATCGGCTTTTTTTAGTGCAGTTATAACTTTGAACCGTCACTAAATGAATGGTTGTAAGTTGAGGACTACTTATAAATAGCCCGGGTATCCTTTTTCACCATTTCCCCTCCCCTCAGTTTCCAGTGTTTGAAAGAAGAAATATCTGAGTAAGATGCCCATTTTTCCGTTTCTGGCCGATGCTACCTAGGCTTTAGATCAGGGTTCCCCAATATTTTGGACCTCAGGGATCACTAAATTCATAATTTTAAATCCCACGGACCACTAATATGATCTGCTTAATGACCGGCTGGGTAGGCGGGGCTAGGTGGTCATGTGACTGGGTAGGCGTGGCCAACTCAATGTCACTCACATCGAGGGGCGCCTCCCAGTCTCTTCTCGCCCCTCCCCTCCCCGCCACTTCTCCCCTGCCCGCTAAGCTAAGCAGCCACCGCGAGAAAGAGTCGGCAAACAGTTCAAATTGGCTCAGCAGAAGCACCTCACTGAGGACTAGGAGCATGGGCTTTCCAAGCAGAGGGAAGACCTGCAGGAGTGCAAGGCCAGGTGCCGGCGCCTGAAGCCTCAGCGGGCTGAGATGGTCGGCCAGTTCCAAGCCAGGATGCTGTCCCACTGGAACGAGGCCCTCCAGCTCTTTGCCACCGGCGGCTCTTCCTTCCAGCCTTTGCCCAAGACGCCGAAGCAGACCCCAAGTCGGAATTTCTGCCCCCCTCCGACTCGCACAAAAAGACCCCGAAGGGGGACACTCTCTTCAACAACACGAGCATTCATTGCACATATCCATCCCAAGCGCCGTCGTTTGAGGACCCTGGATGTAGTGCAATATATAAAATGCAAATAATTTTTCTGCGGATCCCCCAAATTTTCTCGCAGACCAGCAGTTGGGGACGGCTGCCTTAGAAGGAGACAAAGCTATCAGCCAGGGTTGCGAGCCCTTGTATACTTGTGGCTTGCTTTGTGTTTGGGGTTCCAGCTGTCGCGGACATAACTGAAAGCCATTGCTGGGACAGGTGTTTGCGGAGCCTGGCTCCCCCCCCCCCCGAATCCGCAGCCTCAGACCTTCCGCTGAGCCCGTGATGCCAAAGCGAAAGGAAGAAGGATAAGGCCTTGGCAAAGCCACGCTCGGAATGTTGCATCCAGTTTTGGTCACCACGATATAAAAGAAAAAAGAGACTCTGAAAAAAGTGCGGAGAAGAGCGGAGAAGAGGATCAGGGGACTGGAGGCTAAAAGATATGAAGAACGGTTGCAGGAACTGGGTATGTCTAGTCTAGTGAAAAGAAGGATAGATGGATGGATAGATAGATAGATAGATGGATGGATGGATGGATGGATGGATGGACGGATGGATGGAGGTAGGTAGAGAGAGAGAGAGATAGATAGAGAGAGAGAGAGAGATAGATGGATGGATAGGTAGATAGGTAGATAGGTAGATAAATAAAGATATAGGTAGGTAGGTAGGTAGGTAGGTAGGTAGGTAGGTAGGTAGGTAGGTAGGTAGATATAATGAGAGAAACGGTAGATAGATAGATAGATAGATAGATAGATAGATAGATAGATAGGTAGGTAGGTAGGTAGGTAGGTGTAGGTAGGTAAGTGGGTATATAGGTAGGTAGGTAGATAGGTAGGTAGATGTATGTAGGTAGGTAGATGTAGATAGGTAGGTAGATGGGTAGTAGATAGGTAGGTAGGTAGGTAAGTAGATAGGTAGATAGATAGGTAGGTAGGTAGGTAAGTAGATAGGTAGATAGATAGATAGGTAGGTAGATAGGTAGGTGGGTAGATAGATAGGTAGGTGGGTAGATAGGTAGGTGGGTAGATAGGTAGGTAGGTAGATAGGTAGGTAGGTAGATAGGTAGATAGATGTAGGCAGGTAGATAAGTAGGTAGATGAAGGTAGGTATGTAGATGGGTAGTAGATAGGTAGGTAGGTAAGTAGATAGGTAGGTAGATAGGTAGGTAGATAGGTAGGTGGGTAGATAGGTAGGTAGATGTAGGTAGGTAGGTAGATAAGTAGGTAGATGGGTAGTAAGGTAGGTAGGTAGGTAAGTAGATAGGAAGATAGATAGATAGGTGGGTAGATAGGTAGGTAGGTAGATAAGTAGGTAGAGGGGTAGTAAGGTAGGAAGTTAAGTAGATAGGAAGATAGGTAGGTAGGTAGGTAGATAGGTAGGTAGGTAAGTAGATAGGTAGATGTAGATAGGTAGGTGGGTAGATAGGTATGTAGGTAGGTAGATGTAGGTAGATAGGTAGGTAGATAGCTGGATGGATGGATGGATAGATAGGTAGGTAGGTAGGTAGATAGGTAGGTAGGCAGGCAGGCAGGCAGGCAGGCAGGCAGGCAGGCAGGCAGGCAGGCAGGCAGGCAGGCAGGCAGGCAGGCAGAGAGTGAAACAGGTTGGTTGGTTGATAGGTAGGTAGGTAAGTAGAGTGGAAGGAAGGAAGAATGGTAGGTAGGTAGGTAGGAAGATAGATAGATGGATGTAGCTAGGTAGGAAGGAAGGAAGAAAGAAAGAAGGAAGGAAGGAAGACAGGCAGAGAGAGAGAGAGAAAGAAAGAAAGAAAGAAAGAAAGAAAGAAAGAAAGAAAGAAAGAAAGAAAGAGAGTGAGAATAACTTTATTGTCACTTTGAATGTACACTAATCGGCATACCTTAAAGTGAAATTCCATTGCATCCCTCTCTCCAAGGGTTGCCACCTCCATTATATACATTACATAAACATGACAGAATAAATAAATTATGTATATACCCACATATCTTAGATGACCCAGAGAAACAACCTAGTCTAGTTCGGATGTATACATGCGTGTACATGGCAAAATGAGAGCAGTCTTCCAATGCAGGTAGTCCTCAACTTACAGCAGTTTGTTTAGTCACCGTTCAAGGTTACAACAGCACTGATAAAGAGGACTTATGACCATGTTTCACACTTACAACCATTGCAGCATCCCTCTGGCCCCATGATCAGAATTCAGTCACGTGGGCAACTGGTTGGTATTTATGATGGTTGCCCCATCCCCGGGGTCACGTTTTTGCACCCTTCAGACAAGCAAAGTCCACGGGGATGCCAGAACTGTACGACTAACTTAATGACTGCAGTGAATCGCTTAACAACTGGGGCAAGGAAATTTCATTCATACATTCACTTAACCCACGTCTCGCTTAGCAACCTAAATTCTGGGCTCCATTGTGGTCGTATGTCAAGGACCACCTGTCCTGAGGAAATGAGCCCTTTAAGAATTGCAAGTTCAACAGGTGCTGTTTTGTCAATTTGGGCAGCTCTGGGAAAAGCGGGACTTCCAAGGACTTCCCTCTTGGACATCTCTGACCGAGTCTAGGAGAAGGAAGCATCTTTACCTGTTGGACATTTTGCCCTTTGGTGACATATTCGTTGCCAACCTTCACTCGGGGGTGACACAGCCCCTTGACCAAGTCGGCCGAGTTGAGACCCATCAAGTAGGCGGATTTATCCGTGTCTGGAGAATGAAAGAAACGATTCCAGCAAATTTCACGGGAGCATAAATATTCCTCTTCCGATGTTTCTCTTCCTTCCATAGAAGTCTTCTTCTTCTATGACACTCAGGGAGACCTTCTCTATCTGTCTTCCTCCAAAAATGTTTCCCTCTACCCCTGAAATTCCCAACCACCAATGGAATTCTGCAGATATACTGTTTATATATATAATATACATACACAGCAAATAAAGAGAACAGTCACCATGTGCTTTACTGCTTAACTGTAACAGGAAATGGGAAACTCTAGTTAGAACAAAAGGGCATAGAGGATATAGCACAGATCCAAACTTGTAAACACTGCCATCTACTGATTGAATACTGCTGTAATTGCTGCCTAGAAATGTATTCCGACAATGAATTCCAACACTCACCCTCAGTCCCGTCAGGCTCAGCCTGTTCTTCGCGCTGCTTCTGCTTGAACTTCATGTTCCCGTAGTGCATGATGGCGCCCGTCAGCTTGTAGACACCCACTTTTTCTTCAGGGGTGAAGCCCAGGACGTCAAAGGCACTCTGAGTGGAAAAGAGGTGGGTGAGTAGAAAGAGACAACGTCCATGAAACGTGAAGAAGACGTAGGTTGATCCGCTTGCTACCCGTTCCTGAAAAGTTGGTGAACCTCAACCTAAATTCACTTACATCGGTAGCCATTAGCTCTTCAGTGTCATCGATGGAGGCCACCGTTACTTCTCCTTGGGAGACGTAGTGGTAGTCGTAAGGGTTGTTGGTGACCAACAAGAGATCTGTTAGATAAGAATGGGAGGAAAAGTTATGAGATGAGCTTATTCACAATCCCGGCAGTCCTTGACTTACGACCACAACGGAGCCCAAAATTTCTATTGTTAAGTGAGACATTTCTTGCTGCCGTTGTTAAGTGAATCTGGTTTCCCCATTGACTTTGCTTGTCAGAAGGTCCACAAAATGTGATCACATGACTTTGGGACACAGCAACGGTCATAAATATGAGCCAGTTGCCAAACAACTGAATTAGGATCACATTGTTATGGGAATGCAGTAAAGGTCGTAACTGTGAAAATTTCAACTTTGAACGGTCACTAAAGGAAAGGTTGTAAATTACAGGCAAATTCTGGGTTGGGGAATTCTGGGAGTTGAAGTCCACAGGTTGTTAAGTTGCCAAGGTTGGACACCCCTGGCATAGACCCAATCCGAATTGCCAACATTTCCTGCTGGCTGCCCATAAGCCAAGTGAATGGGAAAGCCAGCAGGAAGTCGAATATGATCCTTGCTTTATTTTATGAAGCTTCTCTTAACAATAACAAGTGGAAATTACAACTGGTCCTTGGAGTGCCAACCATTGCAGTGTCTCCACAGTTATGCGATTACAATTGCCAACATTTCCTGCTGGCTGCCCATAAGCCAAGTCAATGGGAAAGCCAGCGGGAAGTCGAATATGGTCCTTGCCTTATTTATGAAGCTTCTCTTAACAATAACAAGTGGAAGTTACAACTGGTCCTTGGAGTGCCAACCATTGCAGTGTCTCCACAGTTATGCGATTACAATTGCCAACATTTCCTGCTGGCTGCCCACAAGCCAAGTCAATGGGAAAACCAGCGGGAAGTCGAATATGGTCCTTGCCTTATTTATGAAGCTTCTCTTAACAATAACAAGTGGAAGTTACAACTGGTCCTTGGAGTGCCAACCATTGCAGTGTCTCCGCAGTTATGCGATTACAATTGCCAACATTTCCTGCTGGCTGCCCACAAGCCAAGTCAATGGGAAAGCCAGCGGGAAGTCGAATATGGTCCTTGCCTTATTTATGAAGCTTCTCTTAACAATAGGAAGTGGGACTGCCAGAACTGCTGTCACTAAGCAGCACAGTCACGTAATACCGCATTTTATGACTGTATTTCCCTAGCGACTTACTCCGGTCTTAATTGCCGTCGCAAACCAAGGACTTCTCTGTAGAATGAAACCAACATGCACTGAGTAAATCCCTTTCAAAACTTCTTCATGTCCGATTCTGGCCCTACCCAGGGGGAATTGGACATAGAGGTAGTCCTCGACTTACGAGTGCAATCAAGTCCAAAATTTATGTTGCTAAGTGAGACATTTGTGTGATGTGAGTTTTGCCCCCTTTTGCGACGTTTCTTGCCATGATTGTTAAGCGAATCACTGCCGTTGCTAAGCTAGCCACACGGCTGTTAGGTGAATCGGGCTTCCCCATTGACTTTGCTCGTCAGAAGGGGGATCACGTGATCCCAGGGACAGTACGACCGTCAAAAATACGAGTCAGTTATCAAGCAGCCAAATTTTACTGAAGTGGCCAGGGAGGTGCTGCAACCGTCATAAGTGTGTAAAACTTGAGTCCCTTTATTTAGTGCCGTCGTAACTTTGAAGGGTCACTAAATGGATGTTTGTAAATCTGTATACATCTTCCTTCTACCCCCGCCCCAAAGAAAAACCCATATAAAACTTGCCCAGAAGTTCTGGTTTCTTGTTAGACAAAATCTGATAGAAGATGTGATAATTTCTTTCAGATTTCAGCTGAAAAATCACCCGAGACTTCTCTAAGAGATCTAAAAAAAAAAGGAGAGAGAAAAGAGAAATATAATAGAGGGTATGTAATGTTGTAGCCCAACAGATTCGGACAGTGAGGAGGTTGTGGGGGGACCTGGAGCCAGTCCTGGAGTCTGGGGAAGGCTCTGATGTGGGCTCTGTGTCGGAGGCAGAGAGGGGGCCAGAGCTGTATGCCAGTTATCAGCTGCCTTCGGAGTCAGACATCAGTGAGGCAGAAGAACAGCTGGAGCCTGTTCCCAGTGTGCGCATGCGCAGAGCGGCCAGACAAGAAGGGAAGAGCTATAGAACAGGGGTCGACTTGGGAGTAAGGCCACAGAGGGACGATGAACGGCCCCTCCCAGAGGAAATAAAAGAGGGAGCGAAAGGGGAGTGGAGTTTGCAGGAGACCATTAGTTCCCTTCATTGGTTCGAGACTCTCCGAGACTCCTTGCCAAGTTCTGCAGAGATCGGCCTGGCAGCTCTCTAAGCCAGATAAGGTCTGTGACCGTAAATCCTCCCTTGAAGGACTTTGCTGGATGTGAAGGAGCAGAATTCACAGCCAATTAATCAAAGGGATTTTTTTTGTCGGGACAAGGAATTTGCTTCAGGCTCTTTGGAAGCCTCGGTCAGAACAGACACCAAAAGCCCACCCGAGGTTGGGGGAACGAGTGGTCTCCTTTTCAAGATGGAGGTCTGTGGAGATTCTCAAGTCATCCAGGGGTCATGGTTGTCCCAAAGGGGAAAAAAAGATTCTTTTTCTCAAAAGAAAACTGGAATTTCTGTTTGTTTCTTTTGAAGAACGTTTCGCTTCTCGGCCAAGAAGCTTCTTCAGTTCTCCTTCTTCAGAACCGAAGAAGCTTCTTGGATGAGAAGGGAAACGTCTTCAAGAAAAAAACCAGTTGCCTCTTGAAAAAAAAAAAACACCTTTGGGATTTCAAGAGGGATCCTGTTCGGTTTTGGGGGATGGATATAAGAATTTAAAACAACGGAATGACAGAGTCGGAGGGGACCTTGGAGGTCTTCTAGTCCAACCCCCTGCTCAGGCAGGAGACCCTAGAGGTGGAGACAGAGAAGAAAAAAAAAAGACTCCGGAAGAGGTGATACCAGTTCAGTTTGGAGGTTAATGTTTCCGAGACTCCTTGGCGAGTTTTGCAGATCTCGACCTGGCCACTTTCCAAGCCAGATAAGGTCTGTGATCGTAAATCCTCCTTTGAAAGACTTCGCTGGAGGTGAAGGAGCAGAATTCACAGTCAATTAATCAAAGGGTATTTTTATTTTGTTGGGAGAAGGAATTTGCTTCCTGCTCTCGGGAAGCTTCGGTCAGAACATGTAAACACGAGGAGGAAAAGAAGGAAAAAATCCCAAAAGAGGAACACAATTGGAATCAGATACAAAGAAGTGGTTCGTTTTTGTTTTTGTTTTAAAAGGAAGCATCTATCAACAGAAGTGCCCAAGCGATGGGTGAAAAATCTGGAGAGGGAAGCTAAAGATTGGATGGAAAGACGGACGGAGGAGCCATTAATTAGGGTTTATTGAGTCCTGCTAGCGGCTGATCCTCATTTTAATCGATTCTGGGAATAATTTATAGTCCTTCCGGTCGCCTCGCTGACCTCATCCATCCATCTTCTCTGCTGTCTCTCCGCTTCTTCTGAGATTTTCCATTTTCTACACCGATCAGTTTTGCACAGCTAGATCGGGTTTGTCCCAAAGAGTTTTTTTTTTTCCAAGAGGCAACTGGACTTTCAGGGGTGTTTTTTGGAAGACGTTTCACTTCTCATCCAA
This sequence comes from Natrix helvetica, assembly GCF_964273705.1. NCBI lineage: Eukaryota > Metazoa > Chordata > Lepidosauria > Squamata > Natricidae > Natrix > Natrix helvetica. The sequence goes on along the minus strand of NC_138554.1, from coordinate 3,862,882 downwards.
GAAGCTTCTTCAACTCTGACTTGGATGGAGGAGAAGGGAAGGATTTAGGTCAGAGGTTAAAAACAGAACAGAACAGAACAAAATTGGAGTAGAGTGGAGAGGAGAGGAGTGCAGTGGAGTAGAATATAGAGTAGAACAGAATATAGAGTAGAGTAGAGTAGAGTAAAGTAGAGTAGAGTAGAATAGAATAGGAGTAGAGTAGAGTAAATAGAGTAGGGTAAATAGAATAGAATAGAGTAGAATAAATAAAATGTAATAGAGTGGAGTAGAGTAGAATCCCTCCCCTGGAGTGGGGTGGGAATAGAGAATTTGCAGTATCCTTCCCCTGGAATGCGTTGGGAATGTAGATTTTGTAGTATCCTTCCCCCAGGAATGGAGTGGGAATGGAAATTTTGCAGTATCCTTCCCCTGGAGAAGGATGGGAATGGAGAATTTGCAGTATCCTTCCCTTGGATTGGGATGGGAATGGAAATTTTACTGTATCCTCCCCCTGGAGAAGAATGGGAATGGAGAATTTGCAGTATCCTCCCCCTGGATTGAGATGGTAATAGAAATTTTGCAGTATCCTTTCCCTGGAGTGGGGTTGGAATGGAAACTTTGCAGTATCCTTCCCCTGGATTGGGATGGGAATGGAAATTTTACTGTATCCTTCCCTTGGAGAAGGATGGGAATGGAGAATTTGCAGTATCCTTCCCCTGGATTGGGATGGGAATAGAAATTTTACTGTATCCTTCCCTTGGAGAAGGATGGGAATGGAGAATTTGCAGTATCCTTCCCCTGGAGTGGAGTAGGAATGGAAATTTTGCAATATCCTTCCCCTGGATTGGGATGGGAATAGAAATTTTGCAGTATCCTTCCCCTGGAGTGGAATGGGAATGGAAATTCTGTGGTATCCTTCCCCTGGAGTGGAGTGGGAATGGAAATTTTACAGTATCCTTCCCCTGGAGAAGAATGGGAATGGAGAATTTGCAGTATCCTTCCCCTGTAGTGAGGTAGGAATGGAAATTTCACAATATCCTTCCCCTGGATTGGGATGGGAATAGAAATTTTGCGGTATCTTTCCCCTGGAGTGGGGTGGGAATGGAAATTTTGCGGTATCCTTCCCCTGGAGTTGGATGGGGATGGAAATTCTGCGGTATCCTTTCCCTGGATTGGGATGGGAATGGAAATTTTGCAGTATCCTTCCCCTGGTGTGGGATGAGAATGGAAATTTTGCAGTATCCTTCCCCTGGATTGGGATGGGAATGGAAATTTTGCGGTATCCTTCCTTTGGAGTGGGATGGGAATGGAGATTTTGCAGTATCCTTCCCCTGACACGCCCACCAAGCCATGCCCCCCCAAGCCACGCCCACAGAATCAGTAGTAAAAAAAATTGAATTTCACCACTTCTCCGAACTACTCAAAATTTCTGCTACCGGTTCTCCAGAACTGGTCAGAACTAGCCGAATACCACCTCTGGATAGGGCCCTTGGTTCAAATCTGCCCAGATCCTTTTGGATCCTGGAGCTTATCTTCTGGGGCATTTGGCTGTTCCTGCTTAGTATGGTGAACAAAATTGGCTGCAGGTGTGGTCATACTAAGGTTTTATGAAGCAGTACTATTACTTTACGTGATTCTTGGATGAGAAGCAAAACGTCGTCAAACAAAAACCAGAAAGCTCAGCTGTCTCTTGGGAAGAGAACTTTTGGGACAAAGGGAAGGAAGGAAAGGAAGACGGACAGATGAACAAATAAATTTTTTATTAAACTTACACGTCTCGATATCTGCGGATGCCAATTTGCCTGTTGCCCCGAAATGAATTCTGATGAATTTACCCTAGGTAGAAACACGAGTGTGAATATGTAAACAAGATCTAGATTTGAATCAAATCAAATCTTCCACTCGGCCGGTGGTCCTCAACCTTCAACCACCTGCTGAGTGGCAGTTCGAAGTTACGACGCTGAAAAAAAGTGACTTACGACGAGTCCTCGCACTTATGACCATTGAAGCATCTCTACGGTGCCATGATCAAAATTTGGACGCTTGCAACTGGCTTGTATTCACGACCGTTGCTGAATCCCGGGGTCACACCGTCATCATTTGTGACCTTTTGACATGGGACAGGCCAGAGATTTGCTTAACGACGGTGTGATTCACTTAACAACCTCAGCGATCTGCTTAACAATGGTGGCAAAATCGGGAGGGACGTGCTTTAACAATCGCCTTGCTGAACAATGGGAATCACGGTATGAATTGAGGTCGTAAGTTGAGGATTACCTGACCACAATTGAGTCTGACATTTCTGTCGCTAAGCGAGACGGTTGCTAAGGGAGCTTTCCCCATTTTGCAGCCTTTCTTCCCGCAGCTGGTAAGTGAATCGCTGCAACCGTTAAGTAAGTAACACCGTCGTTAAGTGAATCTGGCTTCCCCATTGACTCTGCTTGTCAGACGGTCGCAAGAGGGGATCACATGATCCGAGGATGCTGCCACCATCATAATTATGAGTCGGTTGCCAAGCGTCTGAATCATGGGCCCCTGGGGAGGCTGTAGAGATTGTAAGTCTGGAAAATGGCCGTAAGTCACTTTTTTCAGTGCCGTTATAACTTCAAATGGCCACTAAATGAACTGTTGCAAGTCAAAGACATCCTGTATGATAGGATTGACTGATGGCCTCTGTAAGATGGCTGATCTTTTAAGGTCTACCAGAACTTGTAGACAGGGGTGGGATTCAAACATTTTAGCAACCCGTTCTCTGCCTGGTTGCTGGATGGGCGTGGCCATGGTGGGCGTGGCCTACTCAACCTCCCGCATCATGGGGGGGAGTGTTTTTGCCCTCCCCAGGCTCCAGAGGCATTTCTCGAGCCTCCGGGAGGGCAAAAATGGCCTCCCCCAGACTCTGGAGGTCATCCGGAAGCCCATTTCCAGACTTCCGGAACTTCTGGGAGGTCCGTTTTTTGCCCTCCCAGAGCCTCCGCCCGGGCTCTGCACTTACCTGGCATCCAAATTGGAGACTCCTGGGAGGGGGTGGGCAGGGCCAGCCAGTCCTTGCCAGTACCGGTTCGGCGAACCAGATGTAAAGTTAGCATCCAGTTCGCCTGAACTGATCCAAACTGGCTGAATCCCACTCCTGCTTGTAGAGCAGGAAGACACATGAGTCGTCTTCCTTCTTAACCTCCTCCGCTGTGATTCTAGACAGACTTCCGGAGTTCTTTCTTACTCAAATCCAACTTTAGATTCGGAGCACTCACAAAACGGGACGAGTTGTCGTTCCTTAAAGTTTTGGCGTTGCCGAAGGCTTCTAAGGCAGGGTTGGCCTGGATAATTTGATCTTCCAAGGTCCCCTGAAGAGGAAGCAAATAGACAAAAGAAAAGAAAGGAAATCCAGATGAGAAGAAAGGAAATGTGTTTTTTCATCCCATCTCCATAGAAACGGTCCCTCCTAACCCATCATCATGAATGAGACCGTAGAAGAGTGTTTCTCGATCTTGGCAACGTTAAGACAAGAATATTTTCTCAGGAGCATGCTATAAAGGAAGCTTCCCCAGGTTGATGTTCTCCACCTTCCCCAGGTTGACGTTCTCCAGAAAACACCAGGAACATCTCCTCAGGAGCATGCTATAAGAGAAGCTTCTCCAAGTTGATGTTCTCCACCTTCCCCAGGTTGATGCTTTCCAGAAAACACCAGGAACATCTCCTCAGAGCATGCTATAAGAGAAGCTTCTCCAGGTTGATGTTCTCCACCTTTCCCAGGTTGATGCTTTCCAGAAAACGCCAGGAACATCTTCTCAGGAGCATGCTATAAGAGAAGCTTCTCCAAGTTGATGTTCTCCACCTTCCCCAGGTTGATGTTCTCCAGAAAACACCAGGAACGTCTCCTCAGGAGCATGCTATAAGAGAAGCTTCTCCAAGTTGATGTTCTCCACCTTCCCCAGGTTGATGTTCTCCAGAAAATACCAGGAACATCTTCTCAGGAGCATGCTATAAGAGAAGCTTCTCCAAGTCGATATTCTCCACCTTCCCCAGGTTAATGTTTTCCAAAAAACACCAGGAACATCTCCTCAGGAGCATGCTATAAGAGAAGCTTCTCCAAGTTGATGTTCTCCACCTTCCCCAGGTTGATGTTCTCCAGAAAACACCAGGAACATCTCCTCAGGAGCATGCTATAAGAGAAGCTTCTCCAGGTTGATGTTCTCCACCTTCCCCAGGTTGATGTTCTCCAGAAAACACCAGGAACATCTTCTCAGGAGCATGCTATAAGAGAAGCTTCTCCAAGTTGATGTTCTCCACCTTCCCCAGGTTGATGTTCTCCAGAAAATACCAGGAACATCTTCTCAGGAGCATGCTATAAGAGAAGCTTCTGCAAGTTGATGCTCTCCACCTTCCCCAGGTTGATGTTCTCCAGAAAACACCAGGAATATCTCCTCAGGAGCATGCTATAAGAGAAGCTTCTCCAAGTTGATGTTCTCCACCTTCCCCAGGTTGATGTTCTCCAGAAAACACCAGGAACGTCTCCTCAGGAGCATGCTATAAGAGAAGCTTCTCCAAGTTGATGCTCTCCACCTTCCCCAGGTTGATGTTCTCCAGAAAACACCAGGAACGTCTCCTCAGGAGCATGCTATAAGAGAAGCTTCTCCAAGTTGATGATCTCCACCTTCCCCAGGTTGATGTTCTCCAGAAAATACCAGGAACATCTTCTCAGGAGCATGCTATAAGAGAAGCTTCTCCAAGTCGATATTCTCCACCTTCCCCAGGTTAATGTTTTCAAAAAAACACCAGGAGCATCTCCTCAGGAGCATGCTATAAGAGAAGCTTCTCCAAGTTGATGTTCTCCACCTTCCCCAGGTTGATGTTCTCCAGAAAACACCAGGAACATCTCCTCAGGAGCATGCTATAAGAGAAGCTTCTCCAGGTTGATGTTCTCCACCTTCCCCAGGTTGATGTTCTCCAGAAAACACCAGGAACATCTTCTCAGGAGCATGCTATAAGAGAAGCTTCTCCAAGTTGATGTTCTCCACCTTCCCCAGGTTGATGTTCTCCAGAAAACACCAGGAACATCTCCTCAGGAGCATGCTATAAGAGAAACCTCTCCAAGTTGATGTTCTCCACCTTCCCCAGGTTGATGTTCTCCAGAAAACACCAGGAACATCTCCTCAGGAGCATGCTATAAGAGAAGCTTCTCCAAGTTGATGTTCTCCACCTTCCCCAGGTTGATGTTCTCCAGAAAACACCAGGAACATCTCCTCAGGAGCATGCTATAAGAGAAGCTTCTCCAAGTTGATGTTCTCCACCTTCCCCAGGTTGATGTTCTCCAGAAAACACCAGGAACATCTCCTCAGGAGCATGCTATAAGAGAAGCTTCTCCAGGTTGATGTTCTCCACCTTCCCCAGGTTGATGTTCTCCAGAAAACACCAGGAACATCTCCTCAGGAGCATGCTATAAGAGAAGCTTCTCCAGGTTGATGTTCTCCACCTTCCCCAGGTTGATGTTCTCCAGAAAATACCAGGAACATCTCCTCAGGAGCATGCTATAAGAGAAGCTTCTCCAGATTGATGTTCTCCACCTTCCCCAGGTTGATGTTCTCCAGAAAACACCAGGAACATCTCCTCAGGAGCATGCTATAAGAGAAACCTCTCCAAGTTGATGTTCTCCAGATGTTAGCCTACTAGCCCCATCACCTGTAGCTAAACATATCTGGAGGGAAGCAGTTTGAGGAAGATGATTGAATCCCCAAACCAGAAGAAGAACTACCTTGGGGGAGTTGGCTGCATCTTTTTTGCGGTCCCCGATGGCAGCGATGCTGGCAAAGTATTGGATGACCCGTTTCGTGTTGACCGTTTTCCCAGCACCGGATTCTCCACTGAAAAGGAGACAGAATAAGATTGTTGAGGCCCACCAGCAGCCAGTGGAGCTGGCAGCCGAGTGGGACAGTGAGGAGGTTGGGGAGGAAGATCGGCCAGTTCTGGGTGTTGAGGAAAGCTCAGACGAGGGCTCTGCGTCGGAGGCAGAGAGGGAGCCTAGTTAGCAGTGAGACAGAAGAACAGCTGGAGCCTGTTCCCAGTGTGTGCATGCACAGAGCTGCCAGAAGACAAGAACAACTAAGAAAGCAGGGTCGACTTGGGGGTAAAGCCACAGGTGAATGGTGATTGGCACCTCCCAGAGGAAATAAAAAAGAGGAGCGGACGGGGAGGGGGCTTTTGCAGGAAGCAATTCATTCCTTCGGTCGTATCAAGAGTGGAAAGTTCTGTTTGTGACTATAAGAGATTCTGTGCCAAGTGTTGCCTTGCCCTGCATTTGGAAACTAGTTATCTGGCAGCTCTCCAAGCGAGATAAGGTTCGTGTGGATAAATATTCCTCTGAAAGACTGTTTGCCAAGCCTTGCGGACTGTGAATGAAAGCAATCCACAGTTGTGCCAAGTGTTGCCTTGCCCTTTGTGTGGGAACTAGTTATCTGGCAGCTCTCCAAGCGAGATAAGGTTCGTGTGGATAAATATTCCTCTGAAAGACTGTTTGCCTAAGCTTTGTGGACTGTGAATGAAAGGAATTAACCGTTGTCTAAATAAAAGGGGTTTTGCTGGGACCAAGACTCCGCTTCTTGATTTTTAAGGAGGCCTAGGTCAGAGCAAAGATGGGGGAGATGTGTGTGTGTGTGTGTGTGTGTGTGTGTGTGTGTGTGTGTGTAAAGTGAGTAACTTTCATCTACTTCGCCTTCTAAGCCATTCCATTTTTTTTTTTTAAAAAGGACCTCCTACAGCTTTTAAGGAGAAGATGGCATTTTGATACTCACGTGATGAGGATAGATTGATTTTCTCGATCTGCAAGAAAATAGCAAAATATCAAGTTGGGCTCAGAATGGAGCCGAATTTAACCCACCCCATCATCTTTGACAACAAATGAGTAGCTGACACCATCCAGAGGCAGTGCGCCACTTACGACCACCAAGAGAATTTCCATTGATCAAACAAGGCGGTCGTTAAGTCAGCCGTGTTCGTTTTTAGGACCGTTTTGGCGACAGTTGCTGGATTAGGCTGTTGTTTACTCCTAGTTGGTTTGTCTGTGTTTCTGGGGGTGTTGTTTACTTCTTGACTGCTGATCTTGGGGTTATCCTTTGCTCATCTGGGTGTTAATTGATGGTGAGGAGGTGTCGGGGTCTTTGCGTTTCCTTTTGGATTTTTCCGATTCTCACTTTTGAATGGTAGGTAGCTGTCGCTTATCCCTCTGTGCCCGTTGATGGCTGATTGGCCTGAGTGCCAGGCTTCAGGGAATTCTCTAGTCTATTTGGACTTGGCTTAGTTTTAGGAGGATCGCTGCTACCCTGTTGAAATTGTGGTTAAGTCGGTCAATGTGTTGGGGAAATTCACAAGAGCGTAAACAAGGAGCCACCAAAAACGCTCCCATTGACACTGGCAGGGCGAGCCACTAGTATACAAAAAGAGAGCAAAACTCACTCTCTTCTAGCACTGATGAGGTTACCTACTTGGGTCATGAAATGTCTGAAAGAAAACAGCCAAACTCAGAGAGCACCAAGGACTTTCTCCCTCCTTTCTAGCCTGAGCTACAAATCTTATCTTCTATTTTTAAAGACGTTTTTTTAATATTGATTCTCTTATATATAGTTACAGGCATACGTTCATACAGTTAGGGTTCTTATTGGTCTTTCTCTCTTTTAACATATTTGTTTTTCCATATAAAAAGTTAAAATATACATTCTGCTTGCTTGGCTTACCATCCCATATGCCTATTTTGTCATTATCACCACCCTATTTTTTTTCTTTTCTTTTCACCTTTCCTCCATTCTCTACTTCCTTCCTTCCTTCCTCCTCTCCTTTCCTTTTCCTACTACTCTTACCTCTCCCCTGCTCCTCTCTTCCTCTTCCCCCTCCTCCCCTCTCTCCTTCTCTTTCTATCCCTTCCCTTCTTCCTCTTCTTTCCTCCTTCTCTTTCCTTTCCTCTCTTCTCCTCCCCTTCCCTCCTCTCTTCCTCTTCCCCCTCCTCCCCTCTCTCCTTCTCTTTCTATCCCTTCCCTTCTTCCTCTTCTTTCCTCCTTCTCTTTCCTTTCCTCTCTTCTCCTCCCCTTCCCTCCTCTCTTCCTCTTCCCCCTCCTCCCCTCTCTCCTTCTCTTTCTATCCCTTCCCTCCTTCCTCTTCTTTCCTCTTTCCTCGTTCTCTCCCCTTTCCTCTCTTCTCCTCCCCTCCTCTCTTCCTCTTCCCCTCCTACTCTCTTCCCCTTCTCTTTCTATCCCTTTCCTCCTTCCTCTCATTTCCTCTTTCCTCCTTCTCTCCCCTTTCCTCTCTTCTCCTCCCCTCCTCTCTTCCTCTTCCCCTCCTACTCTCTTCCCCTTCTCTTTCTATCCCTTCCCTCCTTCCTCTCATTTCCTCTTCCCTCCTTCTCTCCCCTTTCCTCTCTTCTCCTCCCCTCCTCTCTTCCTCTTCCCCTCCTACTCTCTTCCCCTTCTCTTTCTATCCCTTCCCTCCTTCCTCTCATTTCCTCTTCCCTCCTTCTCTCCCCTTTCCTCTCTTCTCCTCACCTCCTCTCTCCCTCTTCCCCCTCCTACTCTCTTCCCCTTCTTTTTCTATCCCTTCCCTCCTTCCTCTCCTTTCCTCTTTCCTCCTTCTCTCCCCTTTCCTCTCTTCCTCTTCCCCCTCCTACTCTCTTCCCCTTCTTTTTCTATCCCTTCCCTCCTTCCTCTTCTTTCCTCCTTCTCTTTCCTTTCCTCTCTTCTCCTCCCCTTCCCTCCTCTCTTCCTCTTCCCCCTCCTCCCCTCTCTCCTTCTCTTTCTATCCCTTCCCTCCTTCCTCTTCTTTCCTCTTTCCTCGTTCTCTCCCCTTTCCTCTCTTCTCCTCCCCCTCCTACTCTCTTCCCCTTCTCTTTCTATCCCTTCCCTCCTTCCTCTCATTTCCTCTTCCCTCCTTCTCTCCCCTTTCCTCTCTTCTCCTCCCCCTCCTACTCTCTTCCCCTTCTCTTTCTATCCCTTCCCTCCTTCCTCTCATTTCCTCTTCCCTCCTTCTCTCCCCTTTCCTCTCTTCTCCTCACCTCCTCTCTCCCTCTTCCCCCTCCTACTCTCTTCCCCTTCTTTTTCTATCCCTTCCCTCCTTCCTCTCCTTTCCTCTTTCCTCCTTCTCTCCCCTTTCCTCTCTTCTCCTCCCCCTCCTACTCTCTTCCCCTTCTCTTTCTATCCCTTCCCTCCTTCCTCTCATTTCCTCTTTCTTCCCTCTCTCCCCTTCCTTCTCTCCTCCTCTCTTCCTTTCCTTTCCTGTTGTTGTGGTTATCTCTTTCCAGCTCTGGACTGGTGTATTTTCGGGATGGTATTCCCGCAAACTCTGTTATAATTTTATACTTATCCTTTCCTATTCCCTCATTCCTTCATTATCATATCCTAACTATTTCCACCACCCCCCATATCACATTCTTGAACATATACATAAATATTAATACTTCCCCCCCCCTATTTTCTCTCTTCTTCCTCCGCTTTTCCATTCCATAGTGTCTCGACTGGGTTCTATATCTCTCTCTTGCTTTCTTTTCTAGATTCCTTTCTTCAACCAATCATAAAATCTTCCCCATATTTTTTTATATACAGTTTTTTTTAATTGTTTTCATTTTCATAACAAATAACCCCATGTATACTATTACATAACCAATGTAATATTATATTGTTAAATGTTTACATCGACTTATCATCAACTCCCAAAATCAATTATTGGCTCTTTTGCTCTCTATACACTATATTTATACCCTATCCATCACTTTCTTCTCCTCTCTCCTCCTCCTCCTCCCTACCTCCTTTCTTCCCTCTGTCGTCCTTCTCTTCTACATTTCTCCTTCCTCTCTTCTTCTCCTCTCTCCCCTTTCCACTCCTCCTTTCTCTCCTCCTCTTCCCCCCTGCCCTCTCTCCTATCCCCCTCTTCTTCCCTTGCCTCTCTCCTCTGCTTCACACTCTCCATCTCATTTGCTTGGTGCATTTCATCCTCTGAGCGAGCTCCATTTTATGTTGATGGTATTTATCATTCCCTTTCAATATACACATTTAATTTTAACATATATCTTCCGTCTCCTTTTTTAAAAGAAAAAAGGTACACATATATAGTAATTATATTTGCAATTATATTTTAAAAACACACACACACACAGAGTCTGTTTTTGATGGAGATGTAGACCTGGTTACAATTCCCAGCTATTCTCGTCATTATATTTATATAGTTATACATCCTTGCACACCCCAAATTTGTAGTTCTATCTTTATAATCTCAATAATTTCAATAATTGTAAGTATATTTCCTGTTCCCTCTCCATTTTTCCATATCTTGACTTAGCGGGCCCTTAATTGTCTTTAAATAACAATCCTTACTGTCCAATACAATACAATACAATACAATAGCAGAGTTGGAAGGGGCCTTGGAGGTCTTCTAGTCCAACCCCCTGCCTAGGCAGGAAACCCTATACCGTTTCAGACAAATGGCTATCCAACATCTTCTTAAAGACTTCCAGTGTTGGGGCATTCGCAACTTCTGGAGGCAACTTCTGTTCCACTGATTAATTGTTCTGACTGTCAGGAAATTTCTCCTCAGTTCTGCTGCTTCTCTCTTTGATTAGTTTCCACCCATTGCTTCTTGTTCTACCCTCAGGTGCTTTGGAGAATAGCTTGACTCCCTCTTCTTTGTGACAACCCCTGAGATATTGGAAGACTGCTATCATGTCTCCCCTAGTCCTTCTTTTCATTAAACTAGACATACCCAGTGCCTACAACCATTCTTCATATGTTTTAGCCTCCAGTCCCCTAGTCCTCTTTGTTGCTCTTCTCTGCACTCTTTCTAGAGTCTCCACATCTTTTCTACATCGTGGAGACCAAAACTGAATGCCGTATTCCAAGTGTGGCCTTACCAAGGGATTGTAAAGTGGTATTAACCCTTCACGTGATCTTGATTCTATCCCTCTGTTGATGCAGCCTAGAACTGTGTTGGCTTTTTTGGCAGCTGCTGCCCACGGCTGGCTCCTATTTAAATGTTTGTCCACTAGGACTCCAAGATCCCTTTCACAGTTACTACTACTGAGCAAGGTGCCACCTATACTGTACCTGTGCATTTCGTTTCTCTTGCCTAAATGTAGAACCTGACTCTTTTCACCCTTGAATTTCATTTTATTAGATAGCGCCCAATGTTCAAGTTTGTCGAGATCCTTCTGTCTTAAGCCTGTCTTCTGATACAGAAGGATCTTGACAAATTTGTTCATTACAATTCCATTAATCGACTAAAACTTCCCCATGTTTTGAAGTACACCGATTCCTCTTTATCCTTTATGCTCAAGGTTAACCTGTTCGTCTCTGCATAATCGATTTTTTTTTTGTTATTATCTCTTCTTCTGTCGGTATCTTATTGGATTTCAAATCTTGTCTTCTGCAGAGGCTTAAAAAAAAAACCTGGCAACTTTTGCTCGAAGGCTTCCTACCTGTCAACATGTATTGATACGCGTTGTCGGAGATGGAGAAGATATGGGGAGGGGCTTCGCTCCTTTTCTTCCCCCTGTAGGCAGCCACCACCTCAGCATTGTAGACGGGGAGCCATTTGTATGGATTGACCGTCACGCAGAAAAGACCAGAATACGTCTGGGGAGAGAAAAAGAACCTCAAAAAAACCGCTACAGAAACGTCGCTCAAAATTGCACGATTCGAAGCATCTTCTTCTGGATGGAATCGCTGAACTTCCTCCCAACCTGATGTTCTCCACACATCCAACTTCATCTCCCAGAATTCTCAGCCCTGGCCACGGCCGCTGAGGAATTCTGGGAGTTGTGGAGTCCCAACACCTGGAGAAGTTCGAATCCCTAGGGTCACGTAACGGAGTGAGCTCCCGTGACTTGTCCCAGCTTCTGCCAACCTAGCAGTTCAAAGCACGTTAAGTAGAAAAATAGGGACCACCTTTGGTGGGAAGGTAACAGCGTTCCGTGCGCCTTCGGCGTTTAGTCACATGACCATGTGACCATGGAGACATCTTCGGACAGTGCTGGCTCTTCGGCTTTGAAACGGAGATGAGCACCGCCCCCTAGAGCCAGGAACGACTAGCACAGAGGTGCGAGGGGAACCTTTACCTTTACCTTAATCCAGTGCTTCTCAAATAGTGGGGCGGACCCCCCAGGGGGGGCATGAGGCTCCGTAAAGGGGGGCTCAGCTCAAATTATTTTATATATTTTTGTTTTGCAGGTTAAAGTTTTTTTTAATATTGTGTTCCTTTAAATCCTGTGTTCCTTTAAATCTTTTCTGCTACAGTTAATAAAGCTATTCTTTGTTGTAAATTGATCCACATTTCTTTCTTTTTTTATTCTCTTATACGTTAATAAGGATACAGTGTTATGCAGAGGTGTACTTATAACAATTTTATAGACAAATGATACTATTTACAGTCGCGCGGGGGGCGCGAAATGTTTTCTTCTTCCTAGGGGGGGCATGACAGAAAATAATTGAGAAGCACTGCCTTAATCTATTCATTTCTGCACATTCTAATATTTTCCTAATCACATTCTCATCCGCAAGGGATCTCTACACTCTTCCAAACGACCCCAATTGAGCCCCAAGATTTCGCTCATTCAGTAAGACATTTGTTAAGGGAGTTTTGCCCCATTTTACGACCTTGCCGGCCACACGTTGTTAAGCGACTCATTGCGGTTGCGAAGCGAGTAACCCAATTGTTAAGCGAATCTAGTTTCCCCCCCATTGACTTCGTTCCTTAGACGGTCAGAAAAGGAGAGACAGCCACGGTTATATGACCATATACGCCCTCGACGTAGAACCACGAGTGAGCCCAAAATTTCCCTCGCTCCACGGGACCGTCGTTAAGCGAGCTGCGCCCCGTTTCAGGACTTTTCTTGTCCGGGTTGTTAAGCGAATCCCTGCAGTCGTTAAGGGAAACAGGTGGTTGTTAAGCGAATCCGGCTCCCCCCCCCTCCCGCCTGCCTGTTTGCTTGTTGGAAGCCAGCTAGGATGGTCGCAAAAAGAGGATACCAGTTTCTAAGCGACCACATTTTGATCATGTGACTATGGGGATTTAACGTACATACCGTGCATTTGCGAACAGTGCAATGCAATTAAAGTGAGAAGGCTTTGAATGCGTGGTTGTGGCCGCCATCTTGGCTTTTTTTGACCCCTTTTCCATCCGACACCCCTGTAAGGGGACCCAAAGGTGCTTTTTCAAAAGGCAACTGTGCTTTGCTTTTCCTCCAAGAGGTTTTGCTTCTCACCCAAGAAGCTTCTTCAGTTCTAACCGAATGGCGGAGGACGGAAGGATTTATATATTCCTTTGCAGTCCTCTGGTCGTTAGTACTCCCTCTGAGAGCTGTTGGGGCCACCTGGAGGTTTATCTGTGGCCTCGAGGTCCCCTGAATTGTGTAAATGGGTGTGGAACCTTCTTGGAACTGCTGAAGGGACCGTGTTGTAGTATTCCTGGCAGGAATAGCCAACACTCCAGAAGATAGGCTTAAGATACAGAAGGATCTTGACAAACTTGAACATTGGGCACTATCTAACAAATGAAATTCAATGGGGAAAAGTGTCAGGTTCTACATTTAGGCAAGAAAAACGGAATGCACAGGTACAGTATAGGTGGTACCTTGCTCGATAGTAGTAACTGTGAGAGGGATCTTGGGGTCCTAGTGGACAACCATTTAAATAGGAGCCAGCCGTGTGCAGCAGCTGCCAAAAAAGCCAACACAATTCTAGGCTGCATCAACAGAGGGATAGAATCAAGATCACGTGAAGTGTTAATACCACTTTATAATGCCTTGGTAAGGCCACACTTGGAATACGGCATTCAGTTCTGGTCGACACGATGTAAAAAAGATGTGGAGACTCTAGAAAGAGTGCAGAGAAGAGCAACAAAGATGATGAGGGGACTGGAGACTAAAACCTATGAAGAACGGTTGCAGGAACTGGGTATGTCTAGCTTAAGAGAAAGAAGGACTAGGGGAGACATGATAGCAGTTTTCCAATATCTCAGGGGTTGCCACAAAGAAGAGGGAGTCAAGCTATTCTCCAAGGCACCTGAGGGTAGAACAAGAAGCAATGGGTGGAAACTAATCAAGGAGAGTAGCAACTTAGAACTGAGGAGAAATTTCCTGACAGTCAGAACAATTAATCAGTGGAACAGAAGTTGCCTCCAGAAGTTGTGAATGCCCCAACACTGGAAGTCCTTAAGAAGATGTTGGAGAGCCATTTGTCTGAAACGGTATAGGGTTTCCTGCCTAGGCAGGGGGTTGGACTAGAAGGCCTCCAAGGTCCCTTCCAACTCTACTATTGTATTGTATTGTATTGTATTGTATTTACACCCATTTGCATTATTAAGGGGGACCCTGAGGGCACAGAGAAACCTCCAAAGGGCCTCAAGGATTCTAAGAGAGAGTACTAACGACCAGAGGATGGCAAGGAATATAAATCCTTCTGTCCTCCTACATAAGGGTGGCTCAGGGGCTAAGACGCTGAGCTTGTCATTCAGAAAGGTCGGCAGTTCAGCGGTTCGAATCCCTAGCGCTGCGTAACTATTGCATCCAGTTTTAGTCGCCACATATATATAAAAAAGATGAGACTCTGGAAAGAGTGTAGAGAAGAGCAACAAAGATGCTTCGGGGACTGGAGGCTAAAACATATGAAGAACGGTGGCAGGAATTGGGGATGTCTAGTCGAGTCCTCTTGGGGAGAGGGGGCGGTCTAGAAGTCTAATAAATAATAATAATAATAATAATAATAATAATAATAATAATAATAATAATAATAATAATAATAATAATAATAATAATAATAGTGAGGGACGTGGGGGCTCAGTGGCTAAGACGCTGAGCTTCTCGATCAGAAAGGTAGGCAGTTTGAATCCCTAGCGCCGCGGAACAGAGTGAGCTCCCGTTACTTGTCCCAGCTTCTGCCAACCTAGCAGATCGAAAGCAGGTAAAAATGCAAGTAGAAAAATAGGGACCACCTTTGGTGGGAAGGGAACAGCGTTCCGTGCGCCTTCGGCGTTGAGTCATGCCGACCACATGACCACGGAGACGTCTTCGGACAGCGTTGGCTGTTCGGCTTTGAAATGGAGATGAGCACCGCCCCCTAGAGTCGGGAACGACTAGCACATATGTGCGAGGGGAACGTTTACCTTTCTCCTCCTCCATTCAGTCAGAACTGAAGAAGCTTCTCGGACGAGGAGCAAAACATCTTCAACTCCAGTTGCCTTTTGAAAAACCATGCCCTGGACAACAATCTCCACAGATCCCATAACACGGAATCAACAGAGATCCCTGGAAGTGGGAGGGGTGCTTTGGGAAGAAAATAAACCGCGATTTCCGATGCGTCCCACAAGGATGGACGTATTTTTACTCACGTAGATCATCCAGGAGGCGTAGCGCTCCTTCAGGTTGTAGAGCACGGCCGGTTCGTGCAGGAAAGTCAACATGGCCATGTCCTCGATCTTGTCGAATTTGGGCGGGTTCTGCTGGTGGACGTCGGCCTCCCTCACCGTCACCGTCTGAAAAGGGTCAGGAAGAAGGAACAGAGGTCGGAACGGGTGTAATCAGACTGCGAGAATGACCTTGGCAGCAGTGGTCAAATCTAATTTTTTCCCCCACCGGTTCTGTGGGGGGTGGCTTGTTGGTGGTGGTAGGGTCATGTGATTGGGTGGGTGTGGCCCAAAATGCTTTAAAAAGCGGGGAAAGCTTCTGACGATCGCGCGGCTCACAGCGCGATCCTCGAAAGCAGTGGTGGGTTACGACCGGTACGCCCTTGTACGGGCATACCGGTGCCTGCTGGGAGAACTGGGTACTGTTCGGGTACAGTGCTCCAGATGGCCCACCTGCCCGTCCGTTCTCCTTACCTGTATTTGACCCAACGGGGGCATTTGCGCGCACACACGGAGCGTACAGTGCCTGAGTGACGCTCCGCCCAGCAGCTGGAGCATCGCGGAGGGTGGGTATGCATGCGCGTGCTGCAGGCGTGCACCTGGTGGACACCTGGCCCCATTGCAACGTACAGGTTGCAATGGGATACAGGACCCACCACTGCTCGGAAGCTTTTTCTTTTTTTACTACCGGTTCGCAGAACCAAGGACCGTTGTCCATACCGGTTCAGCCGAACCGGGCCGAACCGGGAGGATTTCACCCCTGCTTGGCAGACAGGATGAAGAGCTGCAGATGAGCCAGTGATCAGATAAGAGACATCTCAGCCCACGGAAAGAAAAGGGGAGTGGGAAGCATCCTTAGTTTTCTGGAAAGTAACACAATAACAGAGTTGGAAGGGACTTTAATCCAAACCCCCTGCTCATTTCAATCAGTTTTTCTCCATTGCCCCTTTCCTTCTGGAACTCGTCGTTTCCATGAATTCTCCCCAGCTGTCGGGCGTGCAGCCATATTCCTTTTGGATCGTTGGCCTGCCACATTTTCTATTATTCTACTATGCCTTTTTCTACTGTGGGAAAACGGGAGGGGGGGGGATTGTACGGAGTTAGATGATAGGTAGCCATAACAACATTCTTTCTAGAAAGCCAAGGTCATCCTTTGTCTCTCTACCTCTGCACTTGACCGGAACTGGTTAGGTGGAAGCTGCCAGCATGGCAATGGAGGATTGGACCATGGGATGGACTTGTGGGTGTGGGGGGCAAGATCTTGAACTTTCAACTGGGTGGGGGAAACCGGGAAGCTTTCAGATTCCGGTTTTCCCAGAGGTGTCAACATGGCTTGCTTAATAAATTCAGAACTTTGAGCAATGCTTTGCCTCGGATTTAATTTGGGATGCTATTTGGAACCCTCACACCAGCCTTCCTTGGTTGCCATCTTGACCATCTCCCCTCTGTGGCCACCTTCCATCTGGGACCCACCTTTGTCCGCCTCCACCCACCTTGCCGCTCTCTGCCTGCACGGTCACCATGCCCCCTTCCCGGCTGGTGACTTTGCCCTTGACAAATTCCTCTTTCTCGTCGGGCACGAAACACTCGTTCCGGCTGTCGAAGGGCCGAGTCTGAGCTTCGAGACGTTCCTTGTCCGACTTGCGCAGGTAAGGAGCCGCTGCCCCGAATTCGGCCATGACGGCATCACCCATTCTGCGCGGCAGGAGGGAAGGAAGGGGTGGCAGGAGGAAGGAGACAAGAGAAGGAGATTTAAGACGAGGGGACGCATATACAGACAAGCTGGCTAAAGCGTGAAGCAACTTTAGGCCAGGGATGGATAATATTTTCGTCATCGCGTGCCGAAAGCGTGCACGCCCGCACCCATAATGCAATGCGTGCACGACAGTCCCTCCCCCGTGTCCCCCGGCTGCACATGCACAGGTGACCCCCTCCCTCTGCCCCCCACACATCTGCACAAGACCTCCATGCTTTGCTGCCACCCTGCGCATGCATGCGCCACCCCCCCGTGCCCCGCTTTGGGCCTAGTAGGCCTCTCTCTGCAACCTCCTGGGACCAAAAATGAGCTGCGGGGAGGGAGGGGGGCTACTTCAACTCCCAGAATTCCCCAGCCAGCCGTCAGGGAGTTCTGGGAATTGAAGTGAACCCCCATCTTAAAGTGGTAAAGCATGAGAAGTACCGATTTCTTTTTGGGACATATCTATAACAGCGTAATCCAACCCGTCAATCCAATCTCAATTAAAGTCACAAAGGTGATCTCCGTGTTACTATTCATAACCATGCATAGAAGGGGATGGTTGCGGAGGGGGGGGATCTCAGTTTCCCCCCCCCCCGTGCGGTGTTGCTAAAAATTACACTAAGGGAAGCCGCTTTCTTATTTTTGCTGTATTTTTTCCTGTTAAAAAGCTCTCCATATCATTCGGAGAATAAATCGCGGAATTTCCCTAAAATCAATGCTTCAATATCCCTGACTTGTCGGTTGGATACCCGTGTTTTGCTACGGAACTAGGTGACCGGGCTTGATAACTTGACAGTTGAAGGTTGAACATTAATGAGTAGTTACGATTGGACTCTCCTCTCCCCTTCTCTCCCTCAGGTTGGCCCCATTGATCCTCTTCACTCCCCTTCTCTCCCTCAGGCTGGCCCCATTGATCCTCTCCTATCCCCCTCTCTCCCTCAGGCTGGCCCCACTGATCTTCTCCTATTCCCCTTCTCTCCCTCAGGCTGGCCCTATTGATCCTCTTCTCTCCCTCAGGCTGGCCCATTGATCCTCTCCTATCCCCTTCTCTCCCTCAGGCTGGCCCCATTGTTCCTCTCCTATCCCCTTCTCTCCCTCAGGCTGGCCCCATTGATCCTCTCCTATTCCCCTTCTCTCCCTCAGGCTGGCCCCATTGATCCTCTCCTATCCCCTTCTCTCCCTCAGGCTGGTCCCATTGATCTTCTCCTATTCCCCTTCTCTCCCTCAGGCTGGCCCTATTGATCCTCTTCTCTCCCTCAGGCTGGCCCATTGATCCTCTCCTATCCCCTTCTCTCCCTCAGGCTGGTCCCATTGTTCCTCTCCTATCCCCTTCTCTCCCTCAGGCTGGCCCCATTGATCCTCTCCTATTCCCCTTCTCTCCCTCAGGCTGGCCCCATTGATCCTCTCCTATCCCCTTCTCTCCCTCAGGCTTGCCCCATTGATCCTCTCCTATTCCCCTTCTCTCCCTCAGGCTGGCCCCATTGATCCTCTCCTATCCCCTTCTCTCCCTCAGGCTGGCCCCATTGATCCTCTCCTATCCCCTTCTCTCCCTCAGACTGGCCCCATTGATCCTCTCCTATTCCCCTTCTCTCCCTCAGGCTGGCCCCATTGAACCTCTCCTATCCCCTTCTCTCCCTCAGCCTTGCCCCACAGAGTCCTCTCCTATCTTATCCCCTTCTGTCCCTTTCAGGTGGGGAGGGGAAGTAGAATGTCTAACTCCTTAGCATCAGAGTGTCTTTCAGGTGGGGAGGGGGAGTAGAATGTCTAAGCTTCCAGCCCGCAGGCCGGATGAGCCACACGATGGCCATGCCCAAGTGGCAGTTGGAACAGAGTTCTTTTCAGGTGGGGAGGGGGAGTAGAACATCTTAGAATCAGAGTGTATTAATAATAATATAAAAAATACTAATGATCTGATGGTCATTTGAAAAAATACTTTCTTAGCAAGCACGTAGAAGCCACATATGTGCCAAATTTCAAGCTCGTAGGCTTTACAGTTCTGGAAAATGGGGATTGTCCCTATCATCTTTCCCCGCTTAATAAATATGCAATTTATCCCTCGGCGAATTTAATGTTTGAATTTTATCAATAGGTTTTTGAAGGAAAGCAATTGACTGCCCCTTATTCTTTCTCAAATTGTATAGAAATCTCCACCGTTCATGAAAGCTGTTATTAATTTAGCTGCCAAACGATAAAAATCAAAATAATTGGTTCCTTGTCAGGTAACTTAACACGCCACAAAAAAATAACATAAAATCATGCCAATTGGAGAGCCGAATTTAGATCTAGCCCTCGCTTCTTTAAATATTCTCTCCCCAAAAGGCATCGCTTTTTTCATTTTACCCACCATTTCTGTGAGGGGAAAAAATATAATCCTTTCTCTTGACGCCCCTCCAACATTTTCAAAAAATAATCGGGAGATGTTTGCGCTCTCTTATGGGAAGGAAATGCCAACTCTGCACGAGCGCCAGAGAAATGCTTGCATAAAAGCTGCTTAAAGTGCCCCCAGATGTTCAAATATTTGCCCTTTGCCCCTTTCATTTCTCTACGTTTGAAAGGAATGAGCTCGCTGCGCATCCGTGAGCTGGCAAATCATTGGAAAACACAGAATAACAGGGTTCGGGAGGAACCTCGGAGGTCATCTAGCCCAACCCCTGCTCAAGCAGGAGATCCCGCGTAATGCATATATTATACAAGGGGGAAAGTTACTAATTCTGTCGCTGATTCTTCTCCCTCTTGCACACCCCATGTTTGTCCCATGGTTAAGTTTGGGAGACAGACTATAAATTGATTGATTGATTGATTGATTGATGACTAAGATGGGACTAGAACTCTCCGTCTCCTGGTGTTTGGCTCAAAGTCACCCTGGTGGCTTTTATGCCTAAAATGGGACTAGAACTCACAGTCACCTGGTAGTTGTCCCAATGTCACCCAGCTGCCATTCATGACTAAGATGGGACTAGAACTCTCCGTCTCCTGGTGTTTGGCTCAATGTCACCCAGCCATCGTTCATTACTAAGGTGGGACTAGAACTCACCATCACCTGGTGGTTGGCCCAATGTCAGCTAACTGCCATTCATGACTAAGATGGGACTAGAACTCACCGTCTCCTGGTGTTTGACCCAAAGTCACCCTGATAGCTTTTATGCCTAAGATGGGACTAGAACTCACAGTCACCTGGTAGTGGGCCCAATGTCACCCAGCTGCCATTCATGACTAAGATGGGACTAGAACTCTCTGTCTCCTGGTGTTTGGCTCAATGTCACCCAGCCATCGTTCATTACTAAGGTGGGACTAGAACTCACCATCACCTGGTGGTTGGCCCAATGTCAGCTAACTGCCATTCATAACTAAGATGGGACTAGAACTCACCGTCTCCTGGTGTTTGACCCAAAGTCACTGATGGTTTTTATGCCTAAAATGGGACTAGAACTCACCATCTCCTGGTATTTGGCCCAAAGTCACCCTGATAGCTTTTATGCCTAAGATGGGACTAGAACTCACAGTCACCTGGTAGTTGGCCCAGTGTCAGCCCACTGCCATTCATGTCTAAGGCAAGACTAGAACTCACCGTCTCCTGGTGATTGGTTCAAAGTCACCATGATGGCTTTGATGAGCAAGGCAGGATTAGAACTCGCAATCCTCAGGTGGTTGGCCCAATGCCACCCAGCCACCATTCACGACTAAGGTGGAACTAGAACTCACCATCTCCTGGTGTTTGGCCCTAATTTGCTTTTATGTCTAAGGCAAGACTAGAATTCACCGTCTCCTAGTGATTGGTTCAAAGTCACCGACCGGCCATTCACGCCTAAAGCAGAACTTGAACTCACAGGTCCCTGATCGTTGGCCTCAAATCAATTGGCTGGCTGTCCTTCTTTCTCAACCCAGCCTACCTCACAGGACTGTTGTGGTGGGTGAAATAGTAAGCGCGTTGGAAATGTTCACGGGCCTGGAGTTATTTGTAAAAATAATGAAGGCAGGAGACAAAATTGATAAACAAAATAAGCAAATATTACGATTACCGTATTTTTCGGAGTATAAGTCGCACCGGAGTATAAGACGCACCAAGGTTTTGAACAGGCATTTTTTTTAAAAAAAAAAGTTTTTGCACTCTGCACATCGCCCCCAAAAGGCCCGTATTTTGCAAAAACGGGCCTGTTTTTTGTTTTTTTGTTTAAAAAGGCACAAATAGCCTTTAGGACGCTTGCAGAGTGCTCCTGGGGGAGTGGAAGGCCCCAAAAATGAGGCAAAAAATGGCCCTTTTTTTGCAAAAACGGGTCTGTTTTTTGTCCAAAAAAGGGCATGCATAGCCTTTAGGAGGCTTATAGAGTGCTCCTCGGGGCGGGGGAGAGAGGGGGGCAAAATTGAGCAAAAAACTGTCTGTTTTTCGCTCATTTCTGCCCTCCCCAGCCCCCAGGAGCTTCCTAAAGGCTCTGCATGGCCATTTTGGGGAAGGGGCCGGGGTTTCGGGAGGCAAAAAATGCTGTATTCAGTGTATAAGAGCCACTCCGATTTTCAGCCTCTTTTTTGAGGGAAAAAGGTGCATCTTATACTCCGAAAATTACGGTATCTTAATATATCTTTCTTTTTTTAAAAAAGGAATTTCATCCATGCAGGTTGCTTAACCGGGACACGTTACCGAAAAACTCAAGCCCATTTTGCATCGCTTCCTAGAAACCTGCTTAGATGCACCAGATATCAAGACTTGGCTCGATCCATCCGAATAGAGCTGGAAGGGACCTTGGAGGTCTTCTAGTCCAGCCCCCTGCTCAAGCAAGAGATCCTCTACCATTTCAGACAAGGGACTGGGCAGCCTCTTCTTCAAAACCTCCAGGACGAAGCACCCACAACCTCTGGGGGTCAGCTGTTCAGAAGTTGTGGGTGCGAGAACCACGCCCCACAACACACAGTTGTAAATGCGAGAACCAGTCATAAGTCACTTTTTTCAGCCCGATTATAACTTCAGTCTTTCAACAAATGCTTGTAAACCGAGGAACCAGTGGCTAAGACGCTGAGCGTGTCGATCAGAAAGGTCGGCAGTTTGGCGGTTCGAATCCCTAGCGCCGCGTAAAGGAGTGAGCTCCCGTGGCTTGTCCCAGCTTCTGCTAACCTAGCCGTTCGAAAGCACGTCAAAAATGCAAGTAGAAAAATAAGAACCACCTTTGGTGGGAAAGTAACAGCGTTCCGTGCGCCTTCGAAGGCGTTGAGTCACGCCGGCCACATGACCACGGAGACGTCTTCGGACAGCGCTGGCTCTTTAGTTTTGAAACGGAGATGAGCCCCCTAGAGTCAGGCTTCCCAATCTCTTCTTAAAACCTTCCAGTAATGGTGCCCCCACAACTTCTAGCGGCAAGGCGTTCCACTGGTTAAATTGTCCTCACTGTTAGGAAGTTTCTCCTTAGTCCCAGGTTGCTTCTCTCCTTCGTTAGTTTCTGTCCATTGTTGCCTGTCCTGCCTTCTAGTGGTTTGGGAAATAAGTTGACCCCCTCTTCTTTGTGGGGAAGCTCCTCAAATACTGGAAGACTGCTATCATGTCTCCCCTAGTCCTTCTTTTCTCTAGACTGGCTGAACCCAAATCCCGCAACCGTTCTTCATGGCCTTGGATCGTCTTAGATGCTCTTCTCTGCCCTTTTGCCAAAGTCTCAGCAACTTTGTCGTCATGTGGGGACCAAAACTGGATGCAGGATTCCAGGTGTGTGGCCTTAAACAGAGTTGGCATTCAGTGGGTTCTGACTACTTCTGGAGAACTGGTAGCGGAAATTTTAAGTAGCTCGGAGAACCGGTAAATGCTACTTTTGACTGGCCGCGCCCCCATCAATTCTCTGCCTCCCGACCAGCATACCTACACCCGTGAAAATCTACGAAAAATATATATATATATATATATATATATATATATATATATATATATATATATATATATATATATATATATATATATATATATATATATATATATATATATATATATAATTTGTTTTCGTAGATTTTCACGGGTGTAGGTATGCTGGTTTTGTTGGGATGGGTTAAACCTTACACGGGAAAAGACCCGAATACAACAAAACCAGCATACCTACACCCGTGAAAATCTACGAAAATCTACGAAAACACACACACACACACAGACACAGACACACACACAGACACACACACACACACACACACACACACACACACACACACACACACATATATATATATATATATATATATATATATATATATATATATATATATATATATATATATGTATATATGTATTTGTGTTACAACCCCTGGTATGACTAAATATGGGAGGAAGGTCACCACTCCCTCTTTCTGTCCTTCGGCTTATCACAAGAAGACCATGCAGGCAGAAAACCATATTTTTATTTTTAATGATGCCTTTTTTTATATTTGTGTTATATTTGTACTGATAAATAAATAAAGTGAGTACAAATATAACACAAATATCTATCTATCTATCTATCTATCTATCTATCTATCTATCTATCTATCTATCTATCTATCTATCTATCTATCTATATATCTATATATATCTATATATATCTATATATATTTGTGTTGTTTGTGCTGATAAATAAATAAGGGGAGACTAGTATAGATCCATTTCAAGCTACCAGGGGTTGTAACACAAATACATACATACATACATACATCTGTAACTTTCTCGCTGTCTCTCTCTCTTTATCTCTCTCTCTGTATGTGTGTGTCTCTGTCATCTCTGTCTCTCTCTTTCTCTGTCTTTCTCTCTCTGTAACTTTCTCTCTCTGTGTGTGTCTGTGTGTCTCTCCCTCTGTGTCACCCTCTCTGTCTCTCTCTCTCTTTATCTCTCTCTCTCTGTCTGTCTCTGTCATCTCTGTCTCTCTCTCTGTCTTTCTCTCTTTCTGTAACTTTCTCTCTGTCTCTCTGTCTCTCTCTCTCTGTGTCCGCATCTCTCTCTGTGTCTCTGTCTGTCTCTGTCTGTCTGTCTGTCTGTCTGTCTG
>NC_138554.1:3742716-3838616 GCF_964273705.1 Natrix helvetica | reverse complement strand
CATTGGACCTTGTTTTTGTATCTGAGCAGTGGACGAGTGATCTGGGTATAGGGGACTTTGTTGTTACACCCCTGTCATGGTCGGATCACTCATGTCTCCGGCTGGACTTCCCTGGCGCTACCCCCCACCGTGAGGAGGCGGGACCAGATGGTCCAAGCTGGTACCGCCCCAAGCACCTGATGGAGCCGGATAGGTTCCAGATGGAGCTTGGGCCATTACCTGTAGCCCTGACCCGCGCTCGGTCGGAGGACCTAGCGGCCGCCTGGAATAGGGCGGCGGCTGGGGCCTTGGACCGGGTTGCGCCTTTGCGA
This sequence comes from Natrix helvetica, assembly GCF_964273705.1. Classification (NCBI taxonomy): domain Eukaryota; kingdom Metazoa; phylum Chordata; class Lepidosauria; order Squamata; family Natricidae; genus Natrix; species Natrix helvetica. The sequence continues at coordinate 3,838,305 of NC_138554.1, read as the reverse complement.
CCTCTCCTGCGGCAGCGACCCACCCGGGCTCCTTGGTATACCGAGGAGCTGAGGGTGATGAAGCGCCATAGGAGACGTCTAGAGAGCAGGTGGAGGTCCTCACGCTCCGAATCTGATCGAACACAGGTAAGAGCCTATTTACGGACCTACCTTGTGGCATTAAGGGCGGCCAAACGTAGATATTGCGCTGCTCTTATTGCGTCCGCGGATAACCGCCCTGCTGCCCTGTTTAGGGTGACCCGCTCCCTCTTGTCACAGAGGACGCAAGGGGCACCCTTGCAGGGCAGAGCAGAGGAGTTTGGGGAATATCTGCAGGATAAAGTCGCTCAGATCCGGAGCGGATGGGCCCCCCTCAGTGGACCGGACGGGCCGCCAACAGCGAGTCTTGTGAGACCATCCTGGGAGGAGTTTGATTCTGTTGCCCCCGAGGATTTGGATAGGTTGCGTGGACGGCTGTGACCCACCACATGTTTAATGGACCCGTGTCCCTCCTGGTTAGTACTGGCATCTTGGGAGGTGACCCGAGGCTGGCTTCTGGGCCTGGTGAATGCCTCATTGGGTGAGGGATCCTTACCAGCCGCCTTGAAGGAGGCGGTGGTGAGACCCTTACTTAAGAGGCCTGCACTCGACCCAATGGAGCTAGCTAACTATCGTCCAGTCTCCAACCTTCCGTTTTTAGCGAAGGTTGTCGAGAATGTGGTGGCGCAGCAGTTCCCACAACACCTTGACGAATCCGAGTATCTAGACTCACGCCAGTCCGGCTTCCGACCCGGGCACAGCACAGAGACAGCCTTGGTCGCGTTGGTCGATGATCTCTGGAGGGCCAGAGATAGAGGTTGTTCCTCTATCCTGGTCCTATTAGACCTCTCGGCGGCTTTTGATACCATCGACCATGGTATCCTATTGCGCCGGTTGGAGGGGATAGGAGTCGGAGGTACCGTTTTGCGGTGGTTCGGCTCCTACCTCTCCGACCGGAGGCAATGTGTGTTGACAGGGGGACAGAGGTCGACCCCGAGGCCACTCACTTGTGGAGTGCCACAGGGGTCGGTCCTCTCGCCTCTCCTGTTCAACACATATGTGAAGCCGCTGGGTGAGATCATCCGTGGTTTTGGGGTTGAGTATCACCTCTACGCTGATGATACTCAGCTGTATATTTCAACCCCAAACCACCCCAACGAGGCTGTTGAAGTGATGTCCCGGTGCTTGGAAGCCGTCGGGGTCTGGATGGGGGACAACAGACTTAAACTCAACCCCTCCAAGACCGAGTGGCTGTGGCTACCGGCACCTCGGTTCAGCCAGCTGATTCCATCGCTGGCCATAGGGGGCGAACAATTGCCCCCTGTGGAACGGGCGCGCAATTTGGGCGTCCTCCTTGATGCCCGGCTGTCAATGGATGACCATGTGGCAGCCGTGGCGAGGGGGGCGTTCCACCAGGTTCGCCTGGTGCGCCAATTGCGCCCCCTACTGGACCGGTATGCCCTACGCACGGTCACTCATGCGCTGGTGACGTCCCGCCTGGATTACTGCAACGCTCTCTACATGGGGCTGCCCTTGGGACGCGCCCGGAGACTGCAGTTGGTTCAGAACGCAGCCGCGCGGGCTGTGATGGGGAGTACGAGGTACTCCCACGTAACACCTCTCCTGCGCGAGCTGCACTGGCTACCTGTGGTTTTTCGGGTGCGTTTCAAGGTGCTGATTACCATCTTTAAAGCGCTCCATGGCACGGGACCTAGTTACTTGCGGGATCGCATCCTCCCACATACATCCCTGCGGCCAATTCGCTCACACAGGGAGGGACTTCTCCTGGTGCCGTCCACTAGGCAATGCCAACGGGCGACACCAAGGAGTAGGGCCTTCTCTGTGATGGGCCCAACCCTCTGGAATGACCTCCCCCCCGACATTAGAACCACTTCTGACCTCCGCTCCTTCCGGCAAAAATTGAAGACTCACCTGTTCCGATTAGCAGGCCTGGCATAATTACAACTGTCCCTCCTGGCAAATGTATTATTATCTGGTTATTTTAGGGTTTTTTAATCTTGTGTGTCTGTTTTAGGGATTTTTTTAAAAAAAATTATATTTATTTAGCTTTGTACAGTTCTTTTAATTGCATTTTAACCTCCTCCAAACTGTACATATTTAATTTTTTATTGTATTTTTGTGATATTCTCTATGGACTGTACACCGCCCCGAGTCCCTTCTGGGAGAGGGGGCGGTCTAGAAGCACAAATAAATTGAAATTGAATTGAATAGAATTGTTGTGCCTTCAAATGGCTTCTACCGTACTGCCGTAAAATGGCTTCTACTGTACAGCGCAGTGGAGTTGCCATGGTAACGGCTTCACAGTACTCTACAAGGGAGCTCCCTCTGGTCAGAGGGGAAATTCAACATTAGAAATGACGTTTCATCCGGACATTTTTTCCCTATAAATAAATACCCGGGCAACGCCGGATTATCGGCTATTATCGACCATATTACAAATTGCAATCTAGCAGACTCTTTTGCTTGGCCCACTGGTTGAGATTGGGAGGTACGCCAAGGATTAGAGGGAGTTGGGCCGATCAAGTTTCTCGTCCTCAGTGTGCCTGCTGCTTTGATTCGGCAGGGATTTCAGGACAAAAATTAATCAGTGGAACAGCTTGCCTCCAGAAGTTGTGAATGCCCCAACACTGGAAGTCTTTAAGAAGATGTTGGATAGTTATTTGTCTGAAACGGTATAGGGTTTCCTGCCTAGGCAGGGGGTTGGACTAGAAGACCTCCAAGGTCCCTTCCAACTCTACTATTGTACTATTACTTTGATCTAACCATATCGCTCCTGACGGGCTTTTACTGGGTATTTTAATTATATTTAATTATCTAGGGGTTTTTAAATATTGTATTTTAATTGTTTTATTTATCAGCCGACCTCCTCCTTGTGTATGTCTCGGTATATGTCTCTGTTATATGTTTGTTTTGTCCATATTTATTTCATATGTTTCATTGTACGCCGCCCCGAGTCCTTCGGGAGAGGGTGCGGCTAAGAAATAAATATTTATTATTATTATTATTATTATTATTATTATTATTATTATTATTATTATTATTATTATTATTATTATTATTATTGTAAAAAAGGGTAAAGGGATCAGGAAGAAATGAGCTAGAAGGGGTTCTTGAGAACTATGAAAGGCTTCCTTTCCTTTTTACGCATGCACCTAGGTTTCCACCCAACCCCGCCAACAATAAGGACTAGTAACTTAAGAGATTTGTTTGACTCTGCACTAAGAATCATTGGATGCAGAACGCTGGGCTTTTGCGAGGCTAGATGAGCTAACAAGTACCTGAGGTGATCGTATTTTCGGAAAAGGGTGTTGTATTCCACTGCTCTCTGTTGTAATTCCACATCGTGGCAGCTACAATAAATAGAAACCAAACTCCGAATCCGGCTTTGAATTAAGGAAGAGGAGAGGGGGGGAAAAATGAGAGAAAAGGAAGTTACTATCTCATCTCTATTCCTTTTGATACGTCGGCCCCTAAAACCCTACTTCTCGGCAGCTTGCAGGTAGTCCTCGACTTACGACCACAATTGAAACCGGTATTTTGGTCGCTAAGTGAGTGAGCATGTGATCAATTTTGTCCACCATGGGTATCGTGGGTGTTAAGCGAAACTAGCTTAACTCACTGCCTGCTCCCCTGGGAAGGGGATAAACTGCAGTCATGGGACCGCAGCACATCGCGACCGTCGTAAAGGAGAGTCAGTTGCCAAGCTCCTGAAGTATGGTCATGTGACCTTAGGCTTCCTTAGCAGCATGAAGCCGAGTCCTCGGCTTTCAAACGCCGCAAACGCTTGGCAAGAATGCAGGAATGAACTAAGTGTCTCCTGCAAACTCCACTCCCCTGGCGCTCCCTCTTTATTTCCTATGGGAGGGGCCATTCATCGTCCACCTGTGGCTTCTCTCCCAAGTCGACCCCTGTTCCTTAGCTGTTCCCTTCGTCTGGCCACTCTGTGCATGCGCACACTGGGAACAGGCTCCAGCTGTTCTTCTGCCTCACTGATGTCCGACTCCGAAGGCAGCTGATAACTGTCGGACGGCCCTGGCCCCCTCTCTGCCTCCGACGCAGAGCCCTCCTCCAAGCCTTCCCCAGACTCCAGGAATGGCCCGGGTTCCCCCCCCCCCACCTCCTCACTGTCCGAATCTGCTGCCGGTCGTAAGTCAAGGACTGCCTTTATCTATCAGGGCCTGTTATTTGCCCGGGAAAAGGCTAATTTCCTGCAAGAACAAGACTCTATTACAACTTTAATCCCGCTTCAAAAGGTGGTTTTTAACCAGTCCCAATTTTCAATTCACAATGCAGTTCTCGGCAAGCGGCACAACTTTTGGCTTTGATTCCCATAATCCCCTGCCATCTGGGGATTATGGGAGTTAGGGGTTCCCCATTCTGAGCCAGAAAAGGTGGACAAGGATACAGTAAAAGGTTTTATCCCACTGACAGATGGGAAGGTGAATCTGCAGTTCTGGCAGCTGCCCACATGAGGGCGCTCTCACATGAGAGAAAGGGTGCTTTGGCGCCCTCTAGTGTCAGAGGAGAGAAAACTCACATTTTCTGGCCCAGGATGAAAATATTGAATTTTGAACAACAGGCTTAAGCACAGTCACAAAAAGGCCATAAAAATCAGCTCAGTCATGTAAATGACCCATTTTATGACCGCCACAACTATAATAAGCAGATTCCATTAAGTGAGTCATCACATGACCACACAATAAGGAACCCACAAAACTGCACGCTGGGTTTGATCGCACGATGCAACAACTGGGGAGCAATTCTGCTTATCCTGAATCAATGATAGGATTATTTTTTCCCCCGCACTCACTTAATGTCGGCGTTCTGGAGGCGCGTCCCGAGCTTCATGAGGGCGGTGAGGGCGTAGGCCCGGGTGGAGGGCAGGGACAGATGTGACTGGAGGACATGTTCCAGCAAGCTCATCATGTCCTCGGCGTCCACCTGAGAAGATAAAAAATGAGAACACGGCGCAATGAGGATCAACAGCTACTAAGATTGTTGGCCGAGCAGGCACAAAAACAGCCAGGGAAACGATTGGAGCCTGGGAAACTCAGTTTAGCAAGTACTTGGCAACACAAGGAAACAACAGCCAACGACGTAATAGCCAGCCATCAACACCAACGCACTGTACATCTAAAAAGCTACACGCAACAGGCGCGATATAAATACCACACGCGGAACAGAACTTCGCCGACGCGGGGATTTCGGGAGATCTCACCTGCTGTGGCTCCACCTCATCGCAATTCCCGTCAAGAAGGAAGTGTCCATATTCGCCAAGGCACCAGGTGGCCACTTGGACCAAGGGTTGCTGCGATGGGACACAAAACAAAGTGCTATTACGCCATATCCAGGTGGTCCCCGATTTACGACCGTTCATTTGGCTCAAAAAAAAAGAGACTTGTCACGAACCCGTCCTTGCACTTACGACCGGGGCAGTATCCCTGCCGTCACGTGATCGCAACCATGGCATGCATTGGCAGCCATGTCCCGTGGTTGACGTGGTATTTTTTTTCAGCCAGCTTCCAGCAAGCAGAGTCTGGATTCACTTAATGACCGAGTGGTTTACTTAATGACAGTGGTGGAAAGGTCATAAAATTGGAATGTGTTCCCACGTTGGAACCGGCTAGTGATGGTTGTAAGTTAAGACAGCCATAAAATGGGTCACCCACACGACATTTCCAATTTGATGACCTGTCATTAAGTGACTCTTGTGGTTGTTAAGTGAACTGCTAAGGTCCTTCAGCGACCACGGCGGTCGTTATGGAAGCAGGGTTTAAGTATCCTGGGGATACTTGTTAACGTTAAACAATCGTTAAACGGTCACTCATAAGTCCGGGACTATCAGTATAATATTTACTTTTCATCCTGGGCCAAAAATTAAGTGGTGCGATAGCCTAGAGGTAGAATTCTCACCTTAAATTTAACAAATTTAATAATAAATAATTACAATCAAGAGGCTATGAATTCGATCTTAGGTAGAGAAATATCTCTCTTTCTCTCTGGATACAATGAATATATATCTGCTGAACAAAACTCCACATTGGCAACAGGAAGGGCAAACGGCCAGTAAAACATTCATCTTCATTCAGTTGCCCGCAAGGGATTATGGAGTCATTAAAAGATGATCTTGGGCTGAAAATGTTGAGTTTTCTCTCCTCTGATCACTAGAGGGCGCCATAACCCACTTTCTCTCAGGCCGAAGCACCACCGTGTGGTCAACGGGTGGAACTGCAGCCTCCGCTTTGCAGCTTTCAGTGGGATAAAATGTGTTTTTCCGTTTGCGACGCGATATATTGTTCTTCTTAGGCTGACTTCAATCTTGGGCCCCAGGAGAGATCAGGGATGTGCTAATCCCCCTTCTTTCTGTTCTGAAATGATCCCCACCGCGATCTATTCCGGCGGGATCTACTCCGAGCAAGGTCTGTTGTGGTTGCAACTTGGTTCCCTCTGCTTAATGCAATTTCCCTCTGCTCAACGTAATTTTTAAGGCTGGAGAAAATGCCGAATATTCTTTTACGGATTCCGAAATGTGCCACATGTAAGCAAAGCCAGAAGGGAGCCGTTCTCTGCGTCTGCATCTTTGCAAGCAATTAAATCTGGAGCTTTACAAAGCCCTTCCTAAAATATTGATGTCCCGAGAACTTTTAATCCTGCAGCAGGGACACCTGAGGTCAAATAAGCCAAAATGGCAGCCGGAAGCACACAATTTATTTATTTATTTATTTATTTATTTATTTATCTATTTATTTATTTATTTATTTATTTAATTTATAGACCGCCCCCTCTCCCCGAAGGGACTCGGGGCGGTGTACAGACAACACAATAAAAAACAGTATACAAAATTAAATACTCTTAGATACCCCTAAAATCAAATTAAATACTAGGCTGTACAGTATGATAAAAATTAAAAACAACCTAAAAACCTACCCCTAAAAATTTAAAATGCAGGCTAGAAGGATTAAAACTACGGTTAGGCCAGGCCAGCTAAGTTGAACAGGTGGGTCTTAAGTTTCTTGCGGAAGGAGCGGAGATCGGTGGTTATTCTAATATCGGGGGGGAGGTCATTCCAGAGGGTCGGGCCCATCACAGAGAAGGCCCTACTCCTGGGCGTCGCCCGCTGGCACTGCCTAGTGGACGGCACCCGGAGGAGTCCCTCCCTGTGAGAGCGAATCGGCCGCAGGGATGTATGGGGCAGGATGCGATCCCGCAAATACCTAGGTCCTGTGCCATGGAGCGCTTTAAAGATGATAGTCAACACCTTGAAACTCACCTGAAAAGCCACAGGCAGCCAGTGCAGCCCGCGCAGGAGAGGTGTTACACGAGAGTACCTAGTACCTCCCATAATTGCCCGCGCGGCTGCATTCTGGACCAACTGCAGCCTTCGGGTGCATCTCAAGGGAAGCCCCAAGTAGAGAGCATTACAATAGTCCAGTCGGGATGTCACTAGCGCATGGGTAACTGTGTGAAGGGCGTTCTGGTCCAATAGGGGATGCAATTGGCACATCAGACGAACCTGTTCGCCCCTGATTGCCAGTGATGGAACCCACTGGTTGAACCGGGGCGCCGGTAACCACAGCCACTCCGTCTTGGAGGGGTTGAGCTTGAGTCTGTTACTTCCCATCCAGACCCGTACGGCCTCCAGGCACCAGGAGGTGCCCCAGATTCACCGCTTCGATCACCTGTCCTGGATGGATTGTACCGTTACTGAAAACTAGAGCGGTGAAGAGGTCAATGACCATGATCCTAAGTGAAATATTGATATTGTAGGTAGCCCTCGATTTACGGCCGTTTGTTTAGTGACTGTTTGAAGTTATAACAGCACTGAAAACGGCGACTTCGGACCAGGGATGGGTTGGAAAATTTTTTGCAACCGGTTCTCTGTCCGGTTGCTGGCTGGGCGTGGCCTCCTCGCAGCAGGGGGGTGTTTTCTCCCTCCCCATGCTCTGGAGGCTTTCAGCGAGCCTCCGGGAGGGCGAAAACGATCTCTCCTGGGCTCCGGAGGCCTTTCGGAAGCCAGAAATGGGCCCGTTTCCAGACTTCTGGAACCTTTGGAAATTCCGCTAAGCCTGTTTTTCAGCCTCCCAGGTAATGGCCTGATGAACAGGCCGCGTGGAGACTCCCGGGAGGTGCAGAGCAAGATGGGTGTGGCCAGCCGGTACTTACAACAACCAGTTCGGAGAATCGGATGCAAAATTAGCATCCAGTTCACCCGAACCGGTAAAAATCGGCTGAATCCCATCCCTGCTTTTGATCATTTTTCACAGTTACACTGCAGCATATCCATGGCAATGTGATCAAAATTCGGACGCTTGGCAACTGGCTCGTATTTAAGACGCTCGCAGTGTCTTCCAGAATGTTCTTTCGATTTCCCACGCCCACCTCAGACCTCTCGGATCTCATACTGGTCTCCTATCCAACCAAGCCTGAGCTGAGAGGAACTTGTCTTAAATGCAGGTAGTCCTCGACTTACAACGGCCCGTTGAGTGACCGTTCAAGAGGACGAGAAAAGCGACTTATATCGGATTTTCACACTTAAACGACCATGAACACCAAAGTCAGGTGATCAAAATGGGTCGCAAGGGTCCCGGGGTCACACGATCCCTTTTTGAGAACTTCCAACTAGCAAAGTCCAGGTTCACTTAACAGCCGTGCGACTCACTGAACGGCTGCAGTGATTCCCTTGACAACTGTGGGGAGAAAAGGCGTCAAATGGGGCAAAAGTCACTTAACCAATTTGGTCGTAAGCAGCGGTGGGATTCAGTCGATTCGGACCGGTTCGGATGAACCGGTTGCTAATTTTGCATGTGGTTCGCTGAACCGGTAGTTGGAAGGACTGGACCCACCCACCCTGCCCCTCCCCTTCCAGGAGTCTCCATTCATCATGCCGGGTAAGTGCAGGGCCCATGCGGAGACTCTGGGAGGGCTTCCGGAGCACAAGGGAGGCCGTTTTTGCGCTCCCGGAGGCTCGAGGAAAGCCTCCGGAGCCTCGGGAGGGCGAAAACCAGAGGTGGGTTCGTACTGATTCAGACCAGTTCAGTAGAGTAGGTAGCAACTTGGCCTGCCATGCCCCCGAGTAGGTTCTTGGAGCCGCCATCTTGTTTTTTAGTCTAGTACTGTGCATGTGCAAGTTGTGCGCATGAAGCGTGCATGTGTGCAAAGCATGCACAGCATGTCTCTGAGCAAACCGGCAGTAGCATCAGCCGGAACCCACCGCTGGTGGAAACCACCCCACCCCCCACCGTGGGGCAGGAGGCTAAGTAGTCCATGCCCTCCATGGCCACGCCCACCCAACAACCGGGCATAAAATCGGTCGCTCAAATTTTTCAATCCCACCCCTTTTTGTAAGTGTGGTCGTAAGCTGAGGACTAACTGTAGTTGTGGTCATAAATCGAGGACTAACCAAAGCCATAATTTTGGGGGGATAAATCTTTGCTGCCGGATTCGTTTAGGCCTCAGGATATCATGCAAATGCTGAAACCGTCACCTACCTGGGAGATATCTTGGCTCACTGCGGCGTACAGCTGATGAACGGCGTAACTATGAAGCTCCTTGGCCCCTCCAATCAGGTGGATGAGGTTGGGGACGGCGTCATCCCGGATGTAGGCGCCCGCCTGCCAAGGAGAAACGGAGTAGGTGACATTTGTCCTCCATGCAGAAGATCCTCTTTGTTTACTCTGACTTTAATCACTCTCCTCCCCGCCCAAGAGGCGCGAAAGGAAGATCGAATAAGAAAATCTTCCCTGCCTGCACTACCAAATGCAACCTCTAGAGGGCAGCAGGAGATTATCTGCGTCTCTCCGCTGCCACCTAGTGGATCCTAGCACCAATCCTTGTTCTCACCATGACCAGAATCTGGAGGATGGTATCGATGTGCCACCGTTTGTTGGGCGCAAAGCTATGGAAGGGAGTCAAAAGGTAGAAGAGAGCTGGTAAGATTCCTGCAGAGCTGGATAGGTTCGTCCTGCTCTCTATCGCCCTCTTGCAGGGCCATGGTGGAATGACTCACTTCTCGGCAGCCAGGAACAATCCGGAAGCGCACTCTGACTTCAGATCGGGCGCGCTGCTTTCCATGAAGGCCAGCAATTCCTTCGTGGTAGTGCGAATGTTAGCGTGGTTGATCAGGGATAAGCTCAGCTGGAGGGCTCTCCTAGGGAGCAAAAAGATAAATAAATCAGAAATGTGGTTTTCTATTTATCAAAATTAGAGCTTTCTCCCATCTTTGGGCCTGTTGTGTCCGCTGGAAGCCTGCAGAGCTGGCAGTAGAGTCGGAGAGTGAGGAGGTTGGGGAGGAACATGGGCCAGTCCTGGAGTCTGGGGAAGGCTCGGACGAGGGCTCTGCGTCGGAGGCAGAGAGGAGGCCGGGGCCATCTGGGAATTATGTGCTGCCTCCGAAGCCTCCAGAGTCAGACATCAGCGAGGCAGAGGAACAGCTGGAGACTGTTCCCAGTCCGCGCATGCACAGAACTGTCCGAAGGCAAGAACAGTTAAGCCAAAAGGGACGACTCGGGTGTAAGGCTTGGAGATGATTGGCTCCTCCCATAAGACATAAAGGAGGAGCCTTTGCAGGAAGCAACTTCGTTCATTCTGGTCGGTTTTCAATTTCAATTTCAATTTATTTGTGCTTCTAGACCGCCCCCTCTCCCAGAAGGGACTCGGGGCGGTGTACAGTCCATAGAGAATATCACAAAAATACAATAAAAAATTAAATATGTACAGTTTGGAGGAGGTTAAAATGCAATTAAAAGAACTGTACAAAGCTGAATAAATATAAATTTTTTAAAATCCCTAAAACAGACACAACAGATTAAAAAACCCTAAAATAACCAGATAATAATACATTTGCCAGGAGGGACAGTTGTAATTATGCCAGGCCTGCTAATCGGAACAGGTGAGTCTTCAATTTTTGCCGGAAGGAGCGGAGGTCAGAAGTGGTTCTAATGTCGGGGGGGAGGTCATTCCAGAGGGTTGGGCCCATCACAGAGAAGGCCCTACTCCTTGGTGTCGCCCGTTGGCATTGCCTAGTGGACGGCACCAGGAGAAGTCCCTCCCTGTGTGAGCGAATTGGCCGCAGGGATGTATGTGGGAGGATGCGATCCCGCAAGTAACTAGGTCCCGTGCCATGGAGCGCTTTAAAGATGGTAATCAGCACCTTGAAACGCACCCGAAAAACCACAGGTAGCCAGTGCAGCTCGCGCAGGAGAGGTGTTACGTGGGAGTACCTCGTACTCCCCATCACAGCCCGCGCGGCTGCGTTCTGAACCGCGCTTTAAATTCTGGAGCTCCGTTTTGACTCTTTGCTCCGTGTGGCCTTGCCAGCTAATTGCCAATCAGGCCTTTGGCAGCGTTTCAAGGACGATAAAGGTGGGTGCTTATCAGCCTTACCCCGAAGGACTTTGGCAGACTTCTATCGGACTCTTTACAAACTATTTGTGACTCACTAAGGGCTGTGAATGAACATAGTTCGCAGCCGTTGAAATAAAAAGAGGGGTTTTGTGGGAAAAGTGTGCGCTTTTTACTGTCTCAAGAAACCGAAGTCAGAGCAGGGCCTTCAGCTCACCTCTTCACCGTCGAGTCGGGATCCGTCAGACAGCCGAGGACGGTGGTTCGGTGTCTCTGGACAGCGTTGTTTTCCGTTTGCAACAATTTCTGGAGCGACGTGAGGGCCACGTATCTAAATATCCCGTCGATTACAACGTTAATCGAATCAAGCGGAATTGAATCTCGTTTCCTCTGCTGGCCCCTGGTGGAATTCTGGGTGCAAAATGCCCATTGAGCTAAAACGGAATTTGCTTAACGACCGTGGTGTTTGCTTAACGGCACCCCTATTTGCTTAATAACCACCGCTTTTTAAGCAAGCCAAGTCAACCGCGGAAGCCAGATGTGCTTAATGACTGGGTGACTCACTTAACAACGATGGCATGAAGCTCTTTGATCACTTAACTGCCTGGCTTACAGTACGTGATGGAAACCCGGGGTGCTGATTGTCGTTGTAAATCGAGGGTAACCTGTACTGTCCACATGTAAAAGGGGGTGGGGCTTCAGATAGTCCCACCCACCCTTTCAAAAGCCAATGACAATTGGCTGAATATCCTGGCTGGGAGCAACCATGCGATCCAATGTTTTTCAACCTGGCAGTTTTTAAGACTTGTAGACTTCAACTCCCAGAATTCCCCAGCCAGCATCACTGGCTGGAGGATTCTGGGAGTTAAAGTCCACACAGTATCTTAAAGTTGCTAAGTTTGAGGAAGACTGATAGATCGCTCCCTTCAACTACTACGGGAATCCATAGCTACAACAACCTTGACAGACCGCCATAATACAATACAATAGCAGAGTTGGAAGGGACCTTGGAGGTCTTCTAGTCCAACCCCCTGCCTAGGCCGGAAACCCTATACCGTTTCAGACAAATGGCTCTCCAACATCTTCTTCTAACCTCGGTTTAAACAATGTTTAATTTTAACAATGTTTAATTTTGTTTGGGTTCCCGTAACGTAGGAATTCTCTTTTGTTAACTCAAGGATCTAAAGTGCTGAGTAAATTGTGTTTTTTCCTCTTTTGTCTAATCGTCCTTCCTTCACTCCCTCCCTCTCTACTTCCCCCTTCCTTGTTTTCTTCATTTCTCATTCCTTCCTTTCTTTCCCCCTCTCCTTCTGTTAGATACTTGCTCTAACTACAGTGGTTTCCACCAAGGTCCTCTATTCTGGCGGGAACAGAGGTTTAATCCTATTGGTCGAAGGGTCTGACCGCTCCCTATAAAAGGGCTGCTGTCAGACTCAATCTTCCCTGGATTGTTCTCACTTGTTGTACTCAATAAAGAGCTGTTGTTACTCCTGTGTGTGCTTACCCATTTCCCAATCTAACAACTTCCTTCCTAACTCCCTTCTTTCCTTCCCTCATTCTTCCTTATTCATTCCATTCTTTTTTTCCTTCTTTCCTTCCTTCCCTCTCTTCCTTCCTCCCTTCCTTCTTGTTTTCTTCTTTCCTCCTCCCTCATTCCTTCCTAACTCCCTTATTTCCTTCCTTATTTATTCCACCCTCCTTTCTTCCTAATTCCCTTGTTTCCTTCCTTCCCTCTCTTCCTCCCTCCCTCCCTCCCTCCCTCCCCCATCCTTCCTTCCTAAATTCCTTGTTTCCTTCCTTTTTCCTCCCTCCCTCCTTCCCTCCCCCATCCTTCCTTCCTTCCTTCCTTCCTAAATTGTTTATTTCCTTCCTTGTCCCTTCCTCCCTTTCCTTCCTCCCTCCCTTATTTACTTCCCTCCTTCCTTCCTTATTTATTCCCTGTCTTTCTTCCTAATTCCCTTGTTTCCTTCCCTCTCTTCCTCCCTCCCTCCTTCCTTCCTTTCTTGTTTCCTCCTTCCTCCCTCCCTCCTTCCCTTCCTTCCTTCCTAAATTCCTTCCTTCTTTCCTTGTTTTCTTTCTTCCTCCCTCCTTTCTTTTCCTCCTTTCTTCTTCCTTCCTTCCTCCCTCTCCTTCCTTCCTAACTCCCTTATTTCCTTCCTTTCCTGCTTCCTCCCTTATTCATTCCCTCCCTTTCCTCCTAATCCCCTTGTTTCCTTCCATTCCTCATCCCTCCCTCCTTCTTTCCTTTCTTGTTTCCATCCCTCCTGTCCCTTCCTAAATTCTTTCAAAAATTCATTGTTCCTTCTTTCTTTCCTTCCTTCCTTCTTTCTTTTCTTTTCTCTTTTTTTTGCTAGGGAAATATTCATTCACTTTCAATGAAATTCCAAATTCGAAGAACCACCCAATAGGGTGCTTTCTTCCTATCTCTCTCCAAGATTCCATTCAGATAAGGAGGAGAGCTTTTAATCCCCCCAACCTGAATAGTTTTATCCCATCTGGATTTAAATTTAGATGTTCTTTTCTTTTTTACCTGATATTCCTATCTTTGTTAAGGAGAAAACGCCCAAGGATATTTATCGCCAGAACCTATGCATGGAAAAAATATATAATCAAGAAATATATTTAATTCTTAAAATGAATCTGATGTAAAGGAGGGATTAGGAAAGCAGGTTGTGTAAAGGTAATGATGATTTAATAGCTGACCAGCTGCTGTAAGGCTGTAAACTGAGATGATGAAATGAGAATGAGTCTGAAGGGTTACTGTCACTTTAAGAAGCTGTCTATATAAAAGAGGCCATGTGAGGGCGACTTCTTCTGTTTTGCCTAGTATGAGTATGTACCGTATTTTTCAGATTATAAGACGCACCTAAATTTAGAAGAGGAAAACAACAACAAAAACATTTTTGGCCTCCACGCACCCCATTTTCGGGCCTTTGGGGAAGGACTTTTTTCTGCCCTTTTCCAGCCCCTTTTCTACCCATTTTGAGGCTTTTATCAGCCCATTTGGGGGGCATTTCTCAGCCCATTTTTTTAGGCTTTTCTGGGTCCATTTTTTAGGCTTTTTTGGCCCATTTATTCAAAAAACAATGGGCCCCCAAAGCCTTAAAAACGGGCTAAAAAAACCTTGAAAATGGGCCAAAAAACCCCTTGAAAATGGGCCAAAAAACCCTTTGAAAACAGACTTTTAAAAAATCTAGAAAACAGATGGAAAAAAAGCCCTGAAAAAGGCCAAAAATAGGCCCGAAAATGGGGCAAGCGGAGGCCAAAAAATGGCCGGCAGGTGGGCGGGGCTTTGGCAATATTCGGTGTATATAAGATGCACAGACATTTTTACCCCCCTTTGGGAGACAAAAAAGTAGATCTTATAGTCTGAAAAATATGGTATATATCTATCTATCTATCTATCTATCTATCTATCTATCTATCTATCTATCTATCTATCTATCTATCTATCTATCACTCTCTCTTTATCTCTCTCTCTCACACTCTCTCTCTCTGTGTCTCTGTCTCTCTCTCTCACTCTCTCACTCTCTCTCTTTATCTCTCTCTCTATCTATCTATCTCTATTTCTCTCTCTCTCTTTTTCTTTCCCTATCTATCATCTATCTATCTATCTATCTATCTATCTATCTATCTATCTATCTATCCATCCATCCATCTATCATCTATCTATCTATCTATCTATCATCTATCTATCTATCTATCTATCTATCTATCTATCTATCACTCCCTCTCTCTCTCTCTCTTTATCTCTCTCTCTCTCACTCTCTCTCTGTGTCTCTGTCTCTGTCTATCTCTCTCTATCTATCTTTTCATTTTCATTTCATTTCATTTATTAGCACTTATATACCGCCCCCTCTCCCGAAAGGGACTCTATCTATCTATCTATCTATCTATCTATCTATCTATCTATCTATCTATCCATCCATCCATCTATCATCTATCTATCTATCTATCTATCATCTATCTATCTATCTATCTATCTATCTATCTATCTATCTATCTATCTATTTATCTCTCTCTCTCTATCTATCTATCTATCTATCTATCTATCTCTATTTCTCTCTCTCTCTCTCTTTTTCTTTCCCTATTTATCATCTATCATCATCTATCTATCTATCTATCTATCTATCTATCTATCTATCTATCTATCTATCTATCTATCTATTTATCTATCTATCATCTATCTATCATCTATCTATCTATTTATCTCTCTCTCTCTATCTATCTATCTCTATTTGTCTCTCTCTCTCTTTTTCTTTCCCTATCTATCATCTATCTATCTATCTATCTATCTATCTATCTATCTATCTATCTATCTATCTATCTATCTATCTATCTATCATCTATCTATCTATCTATCTATCATCTATCTATCATCTATCTATCTATCTATCTATCTATCTATCTATCTATCTATCTATCTATCTATCTATCATCTATCTATCTATATCTATCTATCATCTACACTGTGCACACTCTGACAGATTGAGTCAAGGATAGTTTGTGGAACTCCCCGACTCATGATTTTACGAAGAAGATGCTAAAATCTGAGGGAACTGGGTGTTAGAAAAGCTTACAATCCTTACAGCACAGGGCAAGGCTCACAAACCTTGATTTGCGTTTGAGCCAGCTAAGCTAAAGAGAGAAGCGTTGGTTTGAATCAAACACTAAGATGTGCATTGGTGCACATTGTTCAGTTTTACAGTACCCGCAATCCACTGGTCGACTGTATCCCCATGATCGTCAGCACCGTTTCATACAAGATGGCATTGCCCACGTTGCGTGTGGTTTCGGTGTTGGTTGCCACCTGGGTGAAGGAAGACAGGAAGCATCACACCCTCCAAACTCTTTCTTCTGTGTTCTTCCTTTTCTTAAAAAATAATCATTGTATTGCTTTGCAGTTTTACTTTTGTCAAAGAATAATTTTAACACTTTGCATTTTTTTTAAAAAAAATCTTTTATCACTTAGCATTTTTCCTTTTTTAAAATAATTAAAATTCTTTGCATTTTTATTTGATATATATATATTATTATTTTTAATAATATCTATTATTTTAATAATATCAATAGGTAAATACCTATATCTATTTACCGGTTATCTGTCTGTCTGTCTGTCTGTCTGTCTGTCTGTCTGTCTGTCTGTCTGTCTGTCTGTCTGTCTGTCTGTCTATCTATCTATCTATCTATCTATCTATCTATCTATCTATCTATCTATCATCTATCTTCTATCTATCTATCATCTATCTATCTATCTATCTTCTATCATCTATCTATCTATCTATCTATCTATCTATCTATCTATCTATCTATCATCTATCTATCTTCCATCTATCTATCTATCTATCTATCTATCTATCTATCTATCTATCTATCTATCTTTCTTTCTTCCTTTCTCTATCTATCTATCTATCTATCTATCATCTATCTATCTATCTATCTATCTATCTATCTATCTATCTATCTATCTATCTATCTATCTATCTATCTATTTATCTATTTTCTATCTTCCATCTATCTATCTATCTTCTATCTATCTATCTATCTATCTATCTATCTATCTATCTATCTATCTATCATCTATCTATCTATCTATCTATCTATCTATCTTCTATCTATCTATCTATCATCTATCTATCTTCTATCTATCTATCATCTATCTATCTTTCTATCTATATATCTTCCATCTATCTATCTATCTATCTATCTATCTATCTATCTATCTATCTTTCTTTCTTTCTTTCTTTATCTATCTATCTATCTATCTATCTATCTATCTATCTATCTTCTACCTACCTACCTACCTACCTACCTACCTACCTAATTAACTAACTAACTAACTAACTAACTAACTAACTAACTAACTATCCTGGCTTTATTAATGTTTAGCAATAACTCAGGGAGGTAAACATATCCAAGACACGTACGTAATTTTCTCGCAACAACAACCCTGTGAGGTGAGCTGGGTTGAGGGAAAGGGATTGGTTCAAAGTCACTCATCCAGCTTTCATGCCTAAGGCAGGACTAGAACTCATCGTCTCCTGGTGATTGGCTCAAGGTCACCCAGCCAACTTTCTTGTTTCCTGCTTTCTATTCTGATGCCTTCTTCACTAGATGAGTCTAGCTCTTATTATTCCACATTTTTCCATTTTTAATAATAACTTTACCCCTTTGCATTTTTCCTTTTTTTTTTAATAACAATTTTACCCCTTGGCATTTTCCCTTTTTTAATAAAAAAATTTATCGCTTTGCATTTCTTCCGAAGCACAGGATTATAGAAAAGATTCTTCAGAGAATTCCCATGTCCTGGGAGCTTTCAGGAACGCGACGAAAACTAATCAACAGAATATCTTCCCCAGTCCCATCCTGTGGTCCTGGGTTAACCTGTTGTGGCCCGTCAGCAGAGCTGACAGCTGATTCGGACAGTGAGGAGGTTGTGGGGGGAACCTGGGCCAGTCCTGGAGTCTGGGGAAGGCTCGGAGGAGGGCTCTGTGTCAGAGGCAGAGAGTGGGTCAGAGCCGTCCGACAGTTATCAGCTGCCTTCGGAGTCAGACATCAGTGAGGCAGAAGAACAGCTGGAGCCTGTTCCCAGTGTGCTCATGCGCAGAGCTGCCAGACAAAGGGAACAGCTAAGGAACAGGGGTCGACTTGGGAGTAAGGCCACAGGTGGACGATGAACGGCCCCTCCCAGAGGAAATAAAAGAGGAGCGCCAGGGGAGTGGAGCTTGCAGGAGGCCATTAGTTCCCTTCATTGGTTTATGACTCTCCGAGACTCCTTGCCAGGTTTTGAAGATCTCGGCCTTTCAGCTCTCCAAGCCAGAGAAGGTCTGTGACTGTAAATCCTCCCTTGAAAGACTTGGCTGGATGTGAATGAGAGGAATTCACAGGAAATGAATAAAAGGGTTTTTTTGTCGGGACCAGGAGTTTGCGTCCTGTTCTTGGGAAGCCTCTGTCAGAACAAGACCTTCAAGTTCTCCAACCCAGCCTGTCCTTCCCAAACGCCCCTCTTCCCACTGACCTGCGCCAAGGAGTCGTTCATAGCATCGCTGGCTTCCGTGTTGTCTCGTCCTAAAATCCGTAGTAGCCGGAGGAGCTGGACCTTTGGAGACAGAGACAGAGACAGAGACAGACAGACACACACAGAGAGAGATGCAGAACAGAGAGAGAGAGAGAGATACAGAGAGAGTGTGACACACACACACACAGAGAGAAATAAACACACACAGACACACAGAGAGAGACAGAGGGAGATACAGAGAGAGAGACACACAGAGAGAGAAATAAACGCGCACACAGAGAGAGAGATACAGAGAGAGAGAGAGACATACACACACAGACGCAGAGAGAGAGATACACAGAGAGAGAGGATACAGAGAGAAATAAACACACACAGACACACAGAGAGAGGCAGAGAGACAGACAGATAGACAGAGAGAGGGAGATACAGAGAGAGAGACACACACACACAGAGACAGACAGACAGAGGGAGATACAGAGAGATACAGAGAGAGAGAGAGAGACACACACACAGAGAGAAATAAACACACACAGGCACACAGAGAGAGATAGAGAGAGACAGAGAGAGAGAGACAGACAGACAGACAGAGGGAGAGACAGAGAGAGAGATACACAGAGAGAGATACATACACACACAGAGACGCAGAGAGAGAGATACAGAGAGAGACACACAAACACACACAGAGAAATAAACGCACAGAGACACATACAGAGAGACAGAGAGAGAGAGAGAGAGGGAGGGAGATACAGAGAGATACAGAGAGAGAGATACACAGAGAGAGAGACATACACACAGAGAGACGCAGAGAGAGAGAAAGATACAGAGAGAGAGAGATACAGAGAGAGAGACACACACACAGAGAGAGAAATAAACGCACACAGACACACAGAGACAGAGAGAGACAGAGAGACAGAGACAGACAGACAGAGGGAGAGACAGAGAGCGATACAGAGAGAGATACATACACAGAGACGCAGAGAGAGAGATGCACAGAGAGACACACACACAGAGAGAAATAAATGCACACAGACACACACACACACACAGAGGGAGATACAGAGAGATACAGAGAGAGAGATACAGAGAGAGAGACATACACACACAGACGCAGAGAGAGAGAGAGAGACAAAGGGAGAGAGAGACAGAGACAAAGACACACACAGAGAGAGACAGAGAGACAGAGAGAGAGACAGAGAGAGAGAGAGACACACAGAGAGAGAGAGAGAGACAGAGAGAGAGACAGAGGGAGAGAGAGACAGAGACAAAGACACACAGAGAGACACAGAGACCGAGACAGAGAGACACAGAGAGACACAGAGAGAGAGAGAGAGAGAGAGAGAGAGAGAGAGAGAGAGAGAGAGAGGGAGGGAGGGAGGGAGGGAGGGAGGGAGGGAGGGAGGGAGGGAGGGAGGGAGGGAGGGAGGGAGGGAGGGAGAGAGAGAGAGAGAGAGAGAGAGAGAGAGAGAGAGAGAGAACAAAAGAGGTATGACCGCAGGTTTTTGTGGCTTGGATGGGAGAAGTTACTGACCGGGGATGATATTCACTTATTTTCGCCACCAGTTCGCAATTGCGAGCAGGCGCATCCACGCATGCACTTGGCCTTCTGCGCGTGCACTTTGATCGTGCATGCAGCTTGCCCGCATCCGTGCAGCTTGAAAACATGCCTAAATAGGAGAGCATAGAGCCCACTCGCGATTTGAACAGGGGTGTCAAACTCGATTGCATTTAGGGACACATCAGGGTTGTGTTTGACCTTGTGGGGTCCGGGGTTAGGTGGGCGTGGCTGGGGTGGGCGTGGCCAGCTCAATGTCACTCAACCACAAGGCTCCGTTTTCGGTTACGGCGGGCTCCTGCAAGCTCTCTGCCAACGAAAACGGAACCCGGGCGAGCTTCATCACGGCCGAAAACGGAGACTCGCGCGGCCCTCCCAAGCTCCATTTTCACTGTCAGAATTGTTGCCTTGTGTAGGCCCCGCAACAAGAACGTCCGGCCATCTCCTTCCTACCTGGAGGAAAGGTTCACTGATGCCCGCAATTGTGTTATTCGGACAATATCTAGCCACCACCAGGTTGCGCAATACTCCGGCCAGCTGAGGAACAAACTGCGGAGGAGAAACAAAGACAAGGAGAAGGTCAGGACGGTGACGTCCTTCCCAAGAAGGGGGTTTCCCATCGTCCACAGCCAGGGACCTCCTGCGTGCTGGAAATATCTATGGAGCCATGTGGTCTATGTAGTCCAATGCAGTGAGACATGTGCAGATCTGTCAATTGGGGAAACAAAACAGCCACTTCACAACCACATGACCCAACCTAGAAGAAACCCATCAGGACTAGATTCGGCAGTCCAGTTGCATTTCAAAGGTGACGGCGCCTCTTTTGAAGGCAGCAAAGTCCATATTTTGGACAGAGAGGACCGCTGGTTTGAAAGAGGGGTCCTAGAGGACACCGAGGTCCAAATTGAACACCCCTCTTTCAACAGAGGGGGGAGGGATGCGACCTCATCTGTCTCCGGTTTACAACACAGTCCTTTCAACGGTTCCAAGAAGGCTCCATACTTATTTTCACCACTCGGGTGACCCCGGAGGACACAGACAAACCTCCAGGAGGCCTCAACGACTCTCTAAAAAGGATGCAAACGACCAGCTGTCTGCAAGGAGGATAAATCCTTCCGTGCCCCACCCTCCAGGCAGAGCTGAAGAAGCTTCTTTGGATGAGAAGCAAAACGTCTTCAAAAGAAAAACCGGAAAGTCCAGTTGCCTCTTGAGAAAAAAAATGCACCTTTCATTTAAAGGTATCACATTCTGTCGATAGCTTCCAGAAGAGACTGGACGGCCACTTGCCAGAAACGTTATTAGGGTCTCTGGCTTGAGCAGGGGGTTAGGCTAGATGACCTCCCAGGTCCCTTCCAACTCCGTGATTCTGTGGTTATCTGCCATTACCTTGGAGAAATGTTTGAGGGCCTGCGCGCTTTTTTCACACATCTCCGCAATTAATATAATGGTGCTGTACAGGATGCCTGGAAAACAATGAGATTGCTCAGGTTTGAGTTCTGAGTCTCATTCAATTGTTCTTCCCAATAGCTCTGTTTCTTCCGTTCCCTCTTCCTTCCCTTCGTAACCTTTTCTCCCTCTTTTCCCTAACCTTTTCCTGAACTTTTCTCTTTTTCTAGATCTTTTCCCTAACCTTTTCCTGAACTTTTCTCTTTTTCTAGATCTTTTCCCTAACCTTTTCCTGAACTTTTCTCTTTTTCTCGATCTTTTCCCTAACCTTTTCCTGAACTTTTCTCTTTTTCTCGATCTTTTCCCTTTCCTGAACTTTTCTCTTTTTCTCGATCTTTTCCCTAACCTTTTCCTGAACTTTTCTCTTTTTCTCGATCTTTTCCCTAACCTTTTCCTGAACTTTTCTCTTTTCTCGATCTTTTCCCTAACCTTTTCCTGAACTTTTCTCTTTTTCTCGATCTTTTCCCTAACCTTTTCCTGAACTTTTCTCTTTTTCTCGATCTTTTCCCTAACCTTTTCCTGAACTTTTCTCTTTTTCTCGATCTTTTACCTAACCTTTTCCTGAACTTTTCTCTTTTTCTCGATCTTTTCCCTAACCTTTTCCTGAACTTTTCTCTTTTTCTCGATCTTTTCCCTAACTTTTTCCTGAACTTTTCTCTTTTTCTCGATCTTTTCCCTTTCCTGAACTTTTCTCTTTTTCTCGATCTTTTCCCTAACCTTTTCCTGAACTTTTCTCTTTTTCTCGATCTTTTCCCTAACCTTTTCCTGAACTTTTCTCTTTTCTCGATCTTTTCCCTAACCTTTTCCTGAACTTTTCTCTTTTTCTCGATCTTTTCCCTAACCTTTTCCTGAACTTTTCTCTTTTTCTCGATCTTTTCCCTAACCTTTTCCTGAACTTTTCTCTTTTTCTCGATCTTTTCCCTAACCCTTTCTTGATCTTTTCTCTTTTTCTTGATCTTTTCCCTAACCTTTTCCTGAACTTTTCTCTTTTTCTCGATCTTTTCCCTAACATTTTCCTGATCTTTTCTTTTTCTTGATCTTTTCCCTAACATTTTCTTTATCTTTTTCCTATTTTTTTGTCTTTTCTCTTTTTCTCAATCTTTTCCCTAACCTTTTCTTGATCGTTTCTCTTTTTCTCAATCTTTTCCCTAACCTTTTCTTGATCTTTTCTCTTTTTCTCGATCTTTTCTCAAACTTTTCATGATTTTTTTCTTAACCTTCTCGATCTTTTCTCTTTTTCTCAATCTTTTCCCTAACCTTTTCCTGATCTTTTCTCTTTTTCTTGATCTTTTTCCGAACCTTTATTCAATTTTTCTCCTGACCTGTTCTTGATATTTTCCCTAATCTTCTCTCCATTTTTCTCTAACTATGTCTCAATTTTTTCCCAATCTTTTTCTTGATTTTTTTTTCCTCCAACCTTTGCTTGATCTTTTCCCTGGACCATTTTGCAATCTTTTCCCTTAACTCTTTCTCAATCTTTCTCGTAGAGTTTTCCCAATCCTTCCGTTGCACATTTTAGCCATGAAATCAGTTTGCACGTTCACTTTCTTGGTGCAAGTAAACGAATGGATCTCCCTACAAACAGGAATAGTGCACCTCACTAATTTTGCCCACCCACCTCCAACTCAAAAACCATCCCACTCACTCTGAATTTGTTCATTCAACAGTTGCTCTCCTAGTGGTATGAACATATCTACTAGAGAGGGTACTTTCCGGGTGATATGTACAGCACAGACCACGGCCTAGAAACAGAGGGTTCATAAAAAGGAATTATTATTATTATTATTATTATTATTATTATTATTATTATTATTATTATTATTATTATTATTATTAACAAGCCGATAACCCGGCATTGCCTGGGTATTTATTTATAGGGGGGAAATATCCGGACCAAACACAATTTCTAATTTTGGATTGTCCCCCTTACTAGAGGGAGCCGCCTTGTGGAATATTGTGAAGCTGTTACCATGGCAACTCCACTGTGCTGTACAGTAGAAGCCATTTTAAGGCACAACAGGCTGTATCTCAACAGAACACACACCCCGAGGGATTTTAGGGGTGTTACCGCCACAGTATTTTTCTCCAGAGAGTAAGTCAAGTCTGTGTCCCAAGTTTGATTGAATTTGCTCGAGGTGTTCCAGAGGTATGCTGAACACACACAAACACACACACTTTTGAGAAAAGGGTCAGGGCCTCTGAACATGTGCAGAAAATTTGCCAGAGTGATGCCATGTGGTCTCCTACTCCTCTGAGTACATGGGAAGAGGTCCCAACTACAACTTGGAATAACAAGGATGTTTGAGGGACCCACTTACCCACAAATTGGAGAATACAGATTGTCTTCGGCTTATGACCAACATTGAGCCCAAAATTTCCATCGCTAAGCAAGACAATTGTTAAGCGAATTTTGCCCCTTTTTACGACCATTCTTGCTGCAGTTGTTAAGTGAACCACTGCAGTTGTTAAGTTAATAAGTGAATCTGGCTTCTCCATGGACATTGGTCGCCAGAAGGTCGCAAAAGGGGATCACATGACCCCGGGACACTGCAACCATCATAAATATGAGTCAATTGCCAAGTGCCTGGATTGCAATCACGTGACCAAGGGGAAGCTGCAACGGTCGTTAAGTGTGAAAAACACTCATAAGTCACTTTTTTCACTGCTGTTGTAACTTCGGTTTCTAAACAAAAAGATATAGATCAAGAACTATCTATAAATACGGATTTTGGATAGCGGCTTGTAAAAAAAAGTGCTAAAACATGCTTAAATTGCCATTCTATAGCAGTACAGTAGAAGCCATTTTAAGGCACAACAAGCTGCATCTTAACAGAACACACACCCAGAGAAGTTTTAGGAATATCTGACCCCCACAGTATTTTTTTAAAAAAATCAAGCCGTGGAAATCTTAGGGTTGAACAATCGGACGAAACTGGAGCACCCAAACTGTTTTTAATTACAGGTAGTCCTCAAGTTACGACCACAATGGTGCCCAAAATGTATGTTGCGAAGTGCAACATTTGTTAAGTTTGCCCCGTTTTCTCACTTTTCTTGCCACCGTTGTTAAATGAATCACGGCCGTTGTTACATTAGTAACACGGCTGTGAAGAGAATCAGGAGTTTCTGTTGACTTTGCTTGCCAGAAAGTCACCAAAATAGGAACCACGTGCCGAGCATTAGAAGCTGTAACGGTTGTTAAGTGTGAAAAACGGATCTTGGACTTTTTTTATTTGCTGCCGTCATAACTTTGAAAGGTCACTAAATGAGCTGTTGTAACTCCAGGACTAGCTGTTCGGTGAAACCCAGAAAGTACCTCCGTGGCGTCTCACCTTCCTTCGCACGGTGTGCTGGCCAGTTTTTGCCAGCTGCTGCACTTCCTGAGCCAAATCCTGGAGCATGGCCGCCGAGCCGAGTGAGCCCAGGGTGCTGAGTGCCAATCCTTGCACCCAGGAGTTGCTGTGCAGCAGGTCACTTGCAGGTAAGAAGAGAAGGAGGGAAAAGAGGCATATTTAGAATAGAATAACTGAGTCGGAAGGGACCTCGGAGGTCTTCTAGTCCAACCCCCCTGTAGGAAACCCTACACCACAAATAGTTGCCCAACCTCTTCTTAAAAACTTCCAGTGTTGGAGCATTCACAACTTCCAGTGGCAAGTTGTTCCACTGGTTAATTGTTCTCACATTTAGGAAATTCCTCCTTAGTTCTAACTTGCTTCTCTCCTGGATTAGTTTCCATACATTGCTTTTTGTCCTGCCCTCAGGTACTTTGGAGAATAATATAAGAAATCTGTTCTTCCACATGCCACATGCTAAGACTTATTAATATTTTGCCCGTTTGTTTTCTAATAATTTTTAGAAAACCCGCATTTTAATGTATAGTTTTATTATATTGGTTTTATTTGAGTTAGATAAATGGACCCGGTGTTCTTGTAATAACAGCATACCCGTGTTTCTCAACCTGGCGTAGCCCCTTTAAGAGGAGGGGACTTCAACTCCCAGAATTCCCCAGCCAGCCAGCATGAATTCTGGGAGTTGAAGTCCCCTCCTCTTAAAGGGGCTACGCCAGGTTGAGAAACACTGAAATAAACTATATTGGATTTATTTTAGTATGTTCCTGATGGTATTTCTTTTTTTAAATTGCCATTTTATTATTTAATGTTGATAGTCATTGATTAAACATAAATAAATTTAGAATTGTCATTGTCTGTCTGTCTGTCTATCTATCTATCCATCCATCCCCCCTCTCTTTCTCTGTGTATGTATCTATCTGTATATCATATATATCATCTATCTATCATCTATCTATCATCTATCTATCAATCTATCAATCTCTATCATCTATCTATCTATCTGTCTGTCTGTCTGTCTGTCTCTATCTCTATCTATCTATCTATCTATCTATCTATCTATCTATCTATCTATCATCTAGCTAGCTATCATATATTTATCTACCTACCTGCCTGCCTGCCTGCCTGCCTATCTGTCTGTCTGTCTGTCTATCATCTATCATCCATTTATCTATCATCTAGCTATCTAGCTATCATCCATTTATCTATCATCTAGCTATCTAGCTATCATCCATTTATTGATCATCTCTCTCTCTTTCTCTCTTTCTCTCTCTCTCTCTCTCATTAACTATATCTACTTGCACTCCTCAACATACAACCAGTCATGGAGTGGCCGTCGAAAGTTACAATGGAACCCCACCCAAGGACCCTTAGAACCCCATGCTGAAGGTCTGATGGTTGCCCTCTCACCCCCACGCACAAGCCATTTTGACTTTTTTGACCACATCCTCCAGACGCCCCTCCAACCCGGTGCCCTGCTCACACGTTCCACTAAACCAATCTTTAACCGCCATTAGAAGCCCCGCCCTCCCGGCTGGGTTGGCCCAACCCACAAGGCTGCCCAGCCGCGATGGCTGGGTCGGCGCCCCCTTGAATAGCTTGAAATAGATCTATACTAGTCTCCCTTTATTTATTTATCAGCACAAATGCAACACAAATGTAACAAAGGCAACATAAAAAAAAATATGGTTTTCTGCCTGGATGGTCTCCTGGAGTGAGCCGAAAGACAGAAACGGGAAGAAGTGTGCTCCCTCCCATATTTGGGCATACCAGGGGTTGTGACATAATACATGTATGTATGTATGTATGTATGTATGTATGTATGTATGTATCTACATGGCGGCTTAGCGGGATTGCAGGGTGCTGCTGATCACCCAAATCGCCTTCGGATCTTGCAGATCTCCTGTAGAAATCCACTCTCTTTCGATAGCCCACCCATTGTTAATCCACTACGTGGATCGATTTTGAGATCTTAGATCTGATCTCAAGTCCATTAGGGGAAAGGGACACACACACACACACACACGGACACGGACACGGACACACACGGACACGGACACGCCCCCCTCACTTCTTGATGCTATTGGTCAGGAGAAGGTGAGTGTCCTGCTTCTCGTCCAATAGGAGGGCAGCCCCGAGGTAGCCAATCCGCTTCTCGTGGAGTCGGGCAGAGGCGATGAGTTTCAAGCACTCCATCTGGGTGGGGCGACAGGAAGAAGAGGACTGACTGCTTTTTTTCCCCACCATGCTCTGCAGCGGCGTTCAGCTGGGGGCATGCTGGGAAATCAAAATGGCGGCTTCCAAAATGGCCACCGAGGAAGGGCGATATTTTTTACGCTTCACGCATCCGAAAGCAAAAGTTATTTTTTGGCTCTTCCCCAATTTGCAGGCACGTAATATTATTTATAAATACTTCATTGAATTCTTACAAAATCACCGGTAGTCCTCAACTCCATCGCTAAGTGAGACGGTTGTTAAGCGAGTTCGGCTCCGTTTTACCACCGTTCTTGCCGCCTGCTTGTCGTTAAGCGAATTGTTGCCGTTGTTAAGTTAGTCACACGGGTGTTACACGACTCTGGCTTCCCCGTTGACACGGTTGGTCCGAAGGTCGCAAAAGGGGAACGCGTGACCCCACCCGGGACGCTGCAACCGTTGTAAATGCGAGTCAGTTGCCAAGCATCTGAATTTGGATCCCGGGGGCCACGGGGCTGCTGCAATGGTCGTTAAGTGTGAAAAACGGCCATCAGGTACTGTTCTCAGTGCCGTCGTAGCTTTGGATCACGTGGCCGTTGGTTAAGCGGAATTTTGGCCCCATTTTGCCACCTTTCTTGCCACGGTTGTTAAGCAAATCCCAGCAGTTTAAGTTAACCACACGGCCGTTAAATGAATCTGCCTTCCCCTGCTTGTCAGGAGGTCGTAAAAGGGAGAATCCCGTGATCCCAGGACACTGAAACCCGTTATAAACGTGAACCCGTCGCCCAGCATCGGAATTCTGCATCCCGCAGCCATGGGGATGTGGCAACGGTTGTATGGGCGAACAACGGTCGTAAGTCCCTTTCCCCGGGGCTGTCGTCGCTTTGAACGGTCGTTAAACGGACCGTGGTAAGTCGAGGACTAGCTGTTACATACCTGTCCGAAGTGGGCAGGATAGCCCAACATATAGATGTACAGTAGTTTCGCCAAATTGGAGGCGCGGTTCCCCGATTCATCGCCTCGAAAAGCGCTCCTTATTTTCGCGCTTTCCCGTTGCACCAATTCGCGTTCTTCGGCCTGCGTCCGGGCACTCCGGATGGTCCGGATGAGGACCGGTAAGGTGAGCGGACCCTCGGACATCCTAAACAAGAAAGGAAAGATGGGACAAGGAATCCTTTGTCAGGATTTAGTCGAAATTCCTTGTCTTCTTTGCATGATGTGAATTTTTTTTCACACCCCGCCACCCCAAAAATGCATCTTTAGAACTCAGGACCGAAGACCGAACCCATCGTCTTAGGCGCATCGGAGTTACCAAATGCAGAATTTGGGTTGGGGATTGGGGATCGGCCCCACAAAACTTTTCAGTCTGAATTTTGCACCGCCATTTCTCTTCCAGACCCCCGAAACCTGGTTTGCGTTAACCCGGGTGAGGGTTTACCGGATCGTCTGAACCCGGCTTAGGTTTGTTCCTTCGTGATTGACTCTAACTACAGCCAATGAGGTTGATTTCAGAATTCCTTAAATGGATGAATTGAAGTAGAATCAATTGCCTTGATGACTTTTGAGACGGGTGGACTTCAATTCCCAGAATTCCTCAGCCAAGGAATTCTGGGAATCGATGTTCATTCTGGGAGTTGAAGTCCAGTCCAACCATCTTCAAAGTTGCCAAGATAAAGAAATATTGTGTTAAATAGTCTATATTCTATTCTATTCCTGTATTCTATATTCTATTATATTCTATTCTGTTCCTATATTCTATATTCTATTTCTACATTCTATTCTATTCTGTCCTGTCCTGTTCTGTTCTATTCATACATTCTATTCTATTCTATTCTATTCCTATATTCTATTCTATTCCTATATTCTATTTCTATTCCTATATTCTATTTCTTCTATTTCTATTCTATATTCTATTCTATTCTGTTCCTATATTCTACATTCTATTTCTATATTCTATTCTATTCCTATATTCTATTTCTATTTCTATTCTATTCTATTCCTATATTCTATTGCTAGTCTATATTCTATTCTATTCTGTTCCTATATTCTATATTCTATTTCTATATTCTATTCTATTCCTATATTCTATATTCTATATACTATTCTATTCTACTTTACTTTAATTCAAACTTTTATACCGCCCCCTCTCCCAAAAGGGACTCTATTCTATTCCTATATTCTATTTCTTCTATTTCTATTCTATATTCTATTCTGTTCTGTTCCTATATTCTATATTCTATTTCTATATTCTATTCTATTCCTATATTCTATATTCTATTCTATTCTAATCTATTCCTATATTCTATTTCTTCTATTTCTATTCTATATTCTATTCTATTCTGTTCCTATATTCTATTTCTATATTCTATTCTATTCCTATATTCTATTTCTATTCTATTCTATATTCTATTGTATTCTATTCCTATATTCTATTTCTTCTATTTCTATTCTATTCTGTTCCTATATTCTATATTCTATTTCTATATTCTATTCTATTCTATTCCTATATTCTATTTCTATTCTATTCTATATTCTATTGTATTATATTCCTATATTCTATTTCTTCTATTTCTATTCTATATTCTATTCTATTCTGTTCCTATATTCTATTTCTATATTCTATTCTATTCCTATATTCTATTTCTATTCTATATTCTATTGTATTCTATTCCTATATTCTATTTCTTCTATTTCTATTCTATTCTGTTCCTATATTCTATATTCTATTTCTATATTCTATTCTATTCCTATATTCTATTTCTATTCTATTCTATATTCTATTGTATTCTATTCCTATATTCTATTTCTTCTATTTCTATTCTATTCTGTTCCTATATTCTATATTCTATTTCTATATTCTATTCTATTCCTATATTCTATTTCTATTCTATATTCTATTCTATTCTGTTCCTATATTCTACATTCTATTTCTATATTCTATTCTATTCCTATATTCTATATTCTATTCTATTGAGAGGGGGAGGGAGGGGGAGAGAGAGAGAGAAAGAGAAAGAGAGAAAGAGGCTGATTTTATTCACAGGCCAATTGAATGGATGACATGTCCTCTCGCTGAAGTCCGTGAACATCACAGGATGTTCCTCCAGGCTTCCCACCTTGGCAACTTTTAAGACTTGTGGACTTCAGCTCCCAAAATAAAAATCAACAGAGTCGATAGGGATCTTGGAGGTCATCTAGTCCAACTCCCTGCCCAAGCAGGAGACCCTACACCATTTCTGACAGACGGCAGTCCAGTCTCTTCTTGAAAGCCTCCAGGGATGAAGCTCCCACAACTTCCGAAGGCAACTTCTGTCCCATCGGTGGATTGTTCTCACTGTCAGAACATTTCTCCTTATTTCCAGGTTGAATCTCTCTCCTTGTTCAGTTCCCATCCATTATTCCCAACTCAGGAAGCTCAAACTTCTCAAGGAGCTGCTGATATAGTTCTACAGAGGAATGATGGAGTCTGTTCATCTTCCCCCCTGTAACTGTCTTGGTTTGGCTCTGCAGCCCAACAAGACAGGCAGGGACTTCAGAGAAGAATCAGAATTGCAGGGGGAAAAAAACAATTACAGTCAACCTGCCTTTCGTTGAAGATCTGTACGCTGCACAAGTCAAACAGAGGGCCATGAAAATATTTACAGACCCCCTCGAACCTTGGACATCAATTGTTTCAACTCCTACCCCCAAAACGACGCTATAGAGCACTGCACACCAAAACAATTAAGACACAAAGACAGTTCCCCCCCCCCCGAGTGCCATCACTCTGCTAAACAAATAATTCCCTCCCCGCTGTCACACCATTTACTGAGGCTGCATTGCTGTTACTACTAGTCTTCTCGTCGTTCCCATCACCCATCTCCTCCCACTTAGGACTGCAGGACTGTGACTTCACTGCTTGTATCCTTACGATGGATATGAATATTGATTGTTTCCTGATTGCTTATTTGTTCCCGATGACTATTTTTAAGTGTTGTACCTTATGATTCTTGATGAATGTATCTTGTCTTTTTATGTACACTGAGAGCATATGCACCAAAGACAAATTACTTGTGTGTCCAACCACATTTGGCCAATAAAGAATTCTATTCTATTCTACTCTATTCTTCTATTCCTATAGTCTATATTCTATTTCTACATTCTATTCTATTCCTATATTCTATTTCTACATTCTATTCTATTCCTATTCCTATTCTATTCTATTTTATTCCTATAGTCTATAGTCTATTCTATATTCTATTCCATTCCATTCCATTACTATAGTCTAGTCTATATTCTATATTCTATTTCTGTATTCTATTTCTACACTCTATTCTGTTCTAATTCTAATTCTATTCCATTCCTATATTCTATATTCTATTTCTACATTCTATTCTGTTCTATTCTATTCCTATTCCTATTCTATTCTATTCCGATATATTCCATTCCATTCCATTCCATTCCATTCTATTACTATAGTCCTATATTCTATATTCTATTTCTGTATTCTATTTCTACACTCTATTCTGTTCTAATTCTATTCCATTCCTATATTCTATATTCTATTTCTACATTCTATTCTATTCCTATATTCTATTTCTACATTCTATTCTATTCCTATTCTATTCTATTTTATTCCTATAGTCTATAGTCTATTCTATATTCCATTCCATTCCATTCCATTCCATTCTATTCTATTACTATAGTCTAGTCTATATTCTATATTCTATTTCTGTATTCTATTTCTACATTCTATTCTGTTCTATTCTATTCCTATTCCTATTCTATTCTATTCCGATATATTCCATTCTATTCCATTCCATTCCATTCCTTGTCTGGCCTTCCTCAGCTAGTTTGCAGATTCCCACCCACCCCCCACCCCACCCCTTTCTAAAATCACAGCTGCCAATTCGGAATCTTTGACTGAGCAGGCATACATGAAAACAGTTTTAAAAACTTTTTTTTTTTAAAAAAAAAGTTGATTTAGGATAATATCTTTGATTCCTTCTCGTAGGCGGTCCCCTCGCCAGCGTGGGTTCAACCAGGACTCCAGGCAGCTGAAACAAAATGCTAATTATTATGATGAGTTTGAACCCCATGCAAACAAAGCTGCCTAATTTATTTATTTATTTTTTGGCTTCTTGGTTTGTTTGTTTTTGCACCTTCTCACCCCAAATAAGTTCTGTTTCTGCTTTGCTCCTTGCTTGAAGGAACCGGAAGCCTTCCCAAGTCCCCCGGCATCAGAAACTATGATCTTTGCTTTGTGAAACCTTAAACTCTTCAATGGATTCTCATTTCAATGCCTGCTTCTTCTTGGACGGACTTCCACCCCATTCAAGCCCCCGAGGGCTCTAACTCCCAATTTTGATCCTTCTGCTTCTTTCCCATCCGGAGGATTGGAAAGGGGGGGGGGGGGAAAGGACCCTTGCAAAATTAATTTGCAAATTAGATTAGATCACTGAACGTTGGGAGTTGCTTGAAACTTTTGTCTCTTTCTTTCTCTCTGTCTCTCTCTGTCTCTCTCTCTCTTTTCATTACTTCTTGTTACCCTGCAAATATTCCGTCACCTGTCCAGAAGAGAAGACCTCCCCTTGGCCTTCTTCCGTTCCCTGGAAAAGCAGGAAAACAGCAGCTGGGAATTCCTTCTCTCTCTGCCTCTGCTTCCGATCCCAGTTAACTTTCTCGCAGTTCCGGATAGGTTTCAATCTTGGCAGGTGAGCTAACCTGAGTTTGGAGACAGGTAGTTTGTCCCTGGGCGCCCTCTGTTGGACAAAGGATGCGAGACACGCGAGGGAGGCTTCATATTTACAGATGACAGATTAACAGGGTTGGAAGGGACCTTATGGGTCATCTAGTCCAACCCTCTGCCCAAGCAGGAGACCCTGCACCATTTCTGACAAATGGCAGTCCAATCTCTTCTTGAAAGCCTCAAGGGATGCCTTTAAAGCCGTATGGGTCATCCACAACAATTTTGAAGATGGGTGGACTTCAACTCCCAGGATCCCCCAGCCAACGGGGGAAATCTAGCATTTGAAGTCCATCCATCTTCGAGTCGTCAAGTTTAGATATTTCAACTGCTTTAAAGCCCTTCCTAACACAGTTGACGCGATGGCTCAGTGGCTAAGACGCTGAGCTTGTCGATCAGAGAGGTCGGCACTTCGGCGGTTCGAATCCCCAGTGCTGCGTTAACGGAGTGAGCTCCCATTACTTGTTCCAGCTTCTGCCATTTAACAGCACATAAAAATGCAAGTAGAAAAATAGGGACCACCTTTGGACCACCTTGGGTAGAACAAGAAGCAATGGGTGGAAACTAATCAAGGAGAGAAGCAACCTAGAACTGAGGAGAAATTTCCTGACAGTGAGAACAATTAACCAGTGGAACAGAAGTTGCCTCCAGAAGTTGTGAATGCCCCAACACTGGAAGTCTTTAAGAAGATGTTGGATAGCCATTTGCCTGAAACGGTATAGGGTTTCCTGCCTAGGCAGGGGGTTGGACTAGAAGACCTCCAAGGTCCCTTCCAACTCTACTATTGTATTGTAAGGTAACAGCGTTCCGTGCACCTTCGGCGTTTAGTCATGCCAGCCACATGACCACGGAGACATCTTCGGACAGCACTGGCTCTTTGGCTTTGAAACGGAGATGAGCACCGCCCCCTAGAGTCAGGAACGACTAGCACATATGTGTGAGGGGAACCTTTAGCTTTACCACAATTGAAGTGTGGGATAGCATGAAAAGGAAGACTTGCCAGCTATAGTGAAGGACCAGGGGAGACATGATCGCAGTTTTCCAATATTTGAGGGGCTGCCCCAGAGAGGAGAAGGGGGTCAAGCTATTTTCCAAAGCACCTGAAGGCCAGACAAGGAATCATGGAAGGAAACTGACCAAGGAGAGAGATTCAACCTGGAAATAAGGAGGAATTTTCTGACAGTGAGAACAATCCACCCATGGAACAGAAGTTGCCTTCAGAAGTTGTGGGGGCTTCATCCCTGGAGGCTTTCAAGAAGAGACTGCACTGCCCTCGGTCAGAAATGGTGTAGGGTCTCCTCCTTGGGCAGGGGGGTTGGACTAGATGACCTACAGGGTCCCTTCCAACTCTGATAATCTGTATATCAGGTTTTCTGTGCCAAAGAAAATAGGTATAAATATCCATTAATGAACTAAAGACAAGTGGTTTAGGGACAGATTATTCGGGAGAAAACGTATGTGGTCGCTACAAATTGACTGGATTGTGGGAGCATTTGCAAGTCCGGTTCCGAATTATCCTTATTTCGACAGCTGATGATGTTCCAGAGTCTTGCAGAAACGTCTGCAAGAAAACAGCCAAGCGCACAGAACGCAAAGGACTCCTCTGTCCAAATGTTTTTATTCACTCGCTTTATAGGCCCATCTCTCTCGCTTTATATGATTTTACCTGCCTTATAATCTGTGGTATGAACAAGGATAATGTTTCAGTATCGGGCCTGCGGGAGTTAAATTACAGCTTGGTCTGGCCCAGCAAAATTCTGTTAGTTGTCTGTCTGTCTGTCTGTCTGTCTGTCTGTCTGTCTGTCAGTGTATACAAATCTATCAGCCTAAATTTATCTGTCTGTCTGTCTATCTATCTATCATTTACAGTATCTATTATCTGTCTAATATCTATGTATCATGTCTGCCTAGCTGTCTGTGTCATCTAATATCTATCTATCTATCTATCTATCTATCTATCTATCTATCATCATCATCATCTATCTATCTATCTATCTATCTATCTATCATCGATATCTATGTATCATCCATCTGTCTGTCATCTCTGTCTGTCTGTCTGTCTCTATCTATCTATCCTCGAGCCTACCAATTTAAATCAACTCTCTCTCCCTACCTATCATCCATCCATCCATCTATCATCCACCTCTCTCTCTAATACACATACACACAAACATATATATATAAACATACATATATACACGTACATATACATACTTACAAGCCTACCAATTTAAATAATCTCTCTCTCTCTCTTCATCTATCTTTCTATATATATATATATCATCCATCTCTCTCTAATATACATACATACAAGCCTCAAATAATCTCTATCTATCTCTCTATCTACCTACCTACTTACCTACCTACCTACTTGTATTTAAATAATCTCTATCTATCTCTCTACCTACCTACTTACCTACCTACCTACCTATCTATCTATCTATCTATCATCATCCATCTCTCATACATACAAGCCTACCAATTTAAATAATCTCTATCTCTCTATCATCTACCTACCTACCTACCTACCTATATATATATATCAT
The DNA here is from genome assembly GCF_964273705.1 of Natrix helvetica. Lineage (NCBI taxonomy): Eukaryota > Metazoa > Chordata > Lepidosauria > Squamata > Natricidae > Natrix > Natrix helvetica. The sequence continues at coordinate 3,803,105 of NC_138554.1, read as the reverse complement.
TCATCTCTCTCTAATATACATACAAGCCTACCAATTTAAATAATCTCTATCTATCTCTCCATCATCTATCTATCTATCTATCTATCTATCTATCTATCTATCTATCATCTATCTATCTATCTATCCATCCATCTATCATCTATCATCCATCTCTCTCTAATATACATATAAGCCTACCAAATAATCTCTATCTCTCTATCTATCTATCCATCTATCATCTATCTATCTATCTATCTATCTATCATCTATCTATCTATCTATCTATCTATCTATCTATCTATCTATCTATCTATCTATCTATCTATCTATCTCTATCATCTATCTATCCATCCATCCACCCACCTACCCACCCATCTATCATCCATCTCTTTCTAATATACATACATACATACAAGCTTACCAATTTAAATAATCTATATCTATCTATCATCTGTCTATCTATCTCTATCATCTTTCTCTCTCCAATCAATTTAAATCTACCTACCTACCTCTCTCTCTCATCTCTCTCTCCAAGCCTATCAATTTAAATCCACCCATCCATCTAAATCTTATCAATCTAAATCTAAATCTCTCTCTCACACACACTCACACACACACCCCTCTTCTCAAACTAAGAAAAGCAAAAGTAGCAATAGCTATAACAATAATACCAATATCGCTTCCTGTAGTGCTTCCCCACCAGCACGCTGGTTGGAGAATTGAAGTTGGGAGTTGAAGCCAACACATCTCCCACCCCATTGTCAAAGGTGGAAAACTCTGATTTATTGTAGTGATTGTATTTTCTTAAATGCAGTCCGTGCAAAAGAACCTTTAAGGGTTTTAAGCCAAACTCCCCCCCCCTCCTGCAGAAAATCTTTTACCTGGAGAAGGAAACTAAGTGGCAGACAGGTAAAGTGAGTTTGCACCCTGGTGCACAAAGAGCCATGCCTATTTTGCTAGCAATTTTCTCTTTTATGTTTTATTCCCACTTTCTTTCTTTCTTTATGCGTCGTGCAAATTCCTTTAAGCCAGCTCCGGCTTTAAAGCCAGCCTGATGCAAATGCCTGATTTTTTTTTTTTTTTGCAAATTCCACTTGATTGGTTATTTCTGCAGGAATGTAGGTAGGAAGTCAGTGAATTCAGACGTGCTGGGGAGTTCCTTTTTTTTGCACGTGTCCCAGAAGGGAAAGCTGAGGATTGGGATGAAATATCGGGTCTGCAAAGCTGGCCGTCTCAACAGCTTCACCCAAATCGGGCGGCCCCCAAATATTTTCTATGGGATTGCAGAACCCATCATCCTTAGCCGAGATCAGAGTGGTTAACAACCTCCTCCCTAGGTCACTTCGTTGCCCGTTAGCAGCAGGGAGACTCCAGAGAACATAAACCAAAACAAGCGGCAGGGGGCAGCAAAGCTTTCTGATCGCGCTTGACCAAACGGCTAGAGCGTCGTCATCCAGAAATCGTCTTTCTAGGGCGAAGGCTTTTCCTCTCGGAGCTTCACAGGGCCATAGATATAAAATATGTAGAATTGACTGAACCACTTACCTAGTTTCCGGTGTCAGTAGATAGTTTCCATAGATGCGTTTAAAGAGCCCAAAATTATAGAAGCCTTCCTTCTCTCTCCCCAATTTCCTTCTTTTACTTCTTTCTCTCCTTCCCTTCTTTCTCCCTTCCTCAATTCTTCTCCTTCCTCCCTTTCTTCTTTCTCTCTCTCCCTCAATTTTCTTCCCTTTCCTTCCCCATCTCAATTTTCTTCCCTTTCTTTTCCTTTCCTTCTCTCCCCGATTCCTTCTTTCCCTCCGTCAATTTTCTTTCTTTTCCTTCTCTCCCTCCTTCCTTCCCTCACCTTTCCTGATTCTTTCCTTCCTTCTCTACCTCCCTCTTTCCCTCCTTCCTTCCCTCCCTCAATTTGTTTCTTTCTTTTTTTCCTCTCCTTCCCTCCCCGATTCCTTCTTTCCCTCCCTCAATTTTCTTTCGTTTCCTTCTCTCCCTCCTTCCTTCCCTCACCTTTCCTGATTCTTTCCTTCCTTCTCTACCTCCCTCTTTCCCTCCTTCCTTCCCTCCCTCAATTTGTTTCTTTCTTTTTTTCCTTTCCTTCTCTCCTTCCCTCCCCGATTCCTTCTTTCCCTCCCTCAATTTTCTTTCGTTTCCTTCTCTCCCTCCTTCCTTCCCTCACATTTCCTGATTCTTTCCTTTCTTCTCTACCTCCCTCTTTCCCTCCTTCCTTCCCTCCCTCAATTTGCTTTTCTTTTCCTTTTTTCCCTTCCTTTTCTCTCCCTTCCTGATTCCTTCCTTCCCTCCCTCAATTTTCTTCTTCTTTTTCCTTCTCATCCTCCTTCCTTCCCTCTCCTTTCACAATTCTTTCCTTCCTTCGCTACCTCCCTTTCCGCCTTCAATTTTCTTCCCTTTCTTTTCGTCTCTCCCTCCATCATTCTCTCTCCCTTCCTTCCCTCCCTCTTTCCTTCCTTCTCTCTCCCCCTCCCGATTCCTTCCCTCCCTCAATTTTCTTCCCTTTTTTTCCCTTCTTTCGCTCCCTCCTTCCTTTTCTCTCCTTTCCGATTCCGTCCTTCTGTTTCCCTCCCCGATTCCTTCCTTCCATATCTCAATTTTCTTTTTACTTCTTTCTCTCCTTCCTTCTCTCTCTCCCTCAATTAATTCCTTCCTTCCTTCCTTCCTTCCTTCCTTCCTTCCTTCCTTCCTTCCTTCCTCTCTCTCTCCTCACTCCTTTTCCTTTTTCCTCTCACCCAAGAAGGATTTCAGCAGGACAGTGCATGCTTGAGGCAACTCAGAATTGCTTTCCAATTTTTTTGTACCAACTTCCTTCTGCTGGCTGTTAGGTCAGGGCTGCCACTGTTCCAAATCAAACACTAGAGGGCAACAAAGAGTTGAGTTTTCTGTAACTCTTAGGCGCCCCCTTGTGGGTTATTTGACCTGCCCCTCTTCCATTTAATTTGTCATAACTGCAAACGGTCGCTAAGCGAGGCAGTGACTGCCTAAGGACTGCTTCAAACACCCTGCTTTTCCGAGTGGACTGACTAAACTCTGGGGAGATTCCAAGTCCCTTTGGAACACCGCAGGTTTTTTAAAAAAAAGCATGTAAATTGCACATTATTTTATTTTTATTTTTCTGCCCTCACCCCCACCCCCCCTTTCCAATTACAGATTTCAACAGATGCGCTTATCTGGGCCCCAAATATTGGACAGAATAAAGAAACAGGAGGCAGATGATACGCAGCTGTACATCTCCACCCCGAACCACCCCAACGAGGCCGTCGAAGTGATGTCCCGGTGCTTGGAAGCCGTACGGGTCTGGATGGGAGGCAACAGACTCAAGCTCAACCCCTCCAAGACGGAGTGGCTGTGGCTACCGGCACCCCGGTTCAACCAGTGGGTTCCATCGCTGGCCATTGGGGGCGAGCAACTGGCCCCCGTGGAGCGGGCGCGCAATTTGGGCGTCCTCCTAGATGCCCGGCTGTCGATGGATGACCATGTGGCAGCCGTGGCAAGGGGGGCATTCCACCAGGTTCGCCTGGTGCGCCAATTGCGTCCCCTATTGGACCGGGATGCCCTTCGCACAGTCACTCATGCGCTGGTGACGTCCCGCCTGGACTACTGCAACGCTCTCTACATGGGGCTCCCCTTGAGATGCACCCGAAGACTACAGCTGGTCCAGAATGCGGCCGCGCGGGCAATCACAGGGAGTACTAGGTACTCCCATATAACACCTCTCCTGCGTGAGCTGCACTGGCTACCTGTGGTTTTTCGGGTGCGTTTCAAGGTGTTGATTACCATCTTCAAAGCGCTCCATGGCACAGGACCTAGTTACCTGCGGGATCGCATCCTTCCTCATACATCCCTGCGACCAATTCTCTCTCACAGGGAGGGACTCCTCCGGGTGCCGTCCACTAAGCAATGGCAGCGGGCGGCGCCCAGGAGTAGGGCCTTCTCTGTGATGGGCCCAACCCTCTGGAATGACCTCCCCGCCGATATTAGAACCACCACTGATCTCCGCTCCTTCCGCAAGAAACTCAAGACCCACCTGTTCCAATTAGCCGGCCTGGCCCAATTATAGTTTTATTCTTTAATCCTCCTGGCAGTTATTTTAAATTTCTGGGGTAGATTTTAATGCTGTTTTAATTTCATCATTATTGTACAGATTTTATGTAATTCGTTTTCATGGGTTTTGATGCCTCCTCTATGTATGTGTATTTGTATATGTATATGGTGTTTTAACTTTTAACTTTTGATTGTACACCGCCCCGAGTCCCTTCGGGGAGAGGGAGCGGTTTATAAATTTAATAAAATCAAAATCAAAATCAAGCTGTTAAACGAAGCTTAAGATTTGCTCATGGTTTAGTCCTGCAGAAGGACTGATGATAGCTTGCAGCACAAGAGAGATTGTTCATGATTCTATGCCAGAAGTAGCATTCAGCCGGTTCGGATCAGCTCGCAAGAAATCTCCCTGGCTGTATACCGTCCTATTTAGGCACATTTTTTTAGGCCAGGCGGAAGGCACACACGTGAGCAAAGCACATACGTGGAAGGGGCATGCGCGGAAGGTGCACAAGTCTACTTTGCACACACATGCGTGTAAAGCAGACATGCACATGCGGGGCGAACTGGTGGTCGTGAAACATGCCACCCACTTCCGTTGTATGCATATACAAATTCACACCAACCCACTCACACAGCACCGCTCCCCTTAAAAATGACATTTTTTAAAAACCTGTTCACAATTTTAATTTCCGTTACCTGGAATCCGATCCCCGCCGCGATCCCATTGCAGATTTCCCTCTCCCCCACCCCCCGCCCCACCCCCAAGAAAAAAACACACACATCCTCCAGCAAGGTCGTCGTTCTTTTTTAATGAATATATTTTATTAAATTCTTTTTTTTTTTCCTGCAAGGCTTTTTTTTTTTTTTGTTTTGTTTTTCTCAATCCCAAAGACACGAAATTAGAAATATTCAGTCGAAAAGGCAAACGGAGAAAGAAAGGAACAGGAAAGGAAGAAAAAAAAAGGGGGGAGGGAGGAAACAGGCAGTAGAAAAATCCAGGACAGAAGGGTTATTTTCATGATTATTCGTAGGATTATTTCATATGATTATTATCGTTATTGTTTTTTTTTCCTCTTTTTTATTTTATTTATTTTATGTTTCTCTTGGCTATACAGACAGTCTCGGTATACACAGCACGCAGCAAAAGGGTCAGTCACAACCTCATGCAAAAAATTCCAGGAAAGGGTCGAACAAGAGATTCCTTGGAGGGGGGGGGGGCGGGGGAAAGGGACACCATCCTAAACCAAAGGACCTCCCAACACATCCTCCTCCTCCTCCTCTTCTTCCTCGTTTTGCAGCTCACACGCCTTCACAGTCGTTCCCAAGCACCCACCAAACTGAAATGAAGAGAGGGGGCCGCCCGGCTCCCTGCCCCTCAAAAGCCCTCGTTTTGACATCATCTGCCCTTTTATTTTAATTTTTTAAAAAATTGCCTCTCCTTGTTAGATCCCGAAGGCAATTTTTCTCGTATTGCACGCGACACAGCCTAGAAAATTCCGGATTTTTTTTGTTTTCTTTTACATTTTTTCTTCCATCTCGTTTTTGGAATCCGGGCCGTTCCAGGCGCTATATATATATATTTCTATTGCACATTTTCTCTCCCAAAGGCACAGCTACTTGAGTTTGGGGTTGTTGTGGGGTGTTTTGTTTTCGTTTTTTGTCTTTTTTGTTCTTGGTTCCCCCCCCCCCATTAGGGGGGGAGGTCAACTCTTCCCCGTCTCGAAGGCAAATGATCATCTCTCTTGTTTCCACCCCACCCACCCACCCAGTGGGCTAAGTCCCACAGCCCCCTGGCAAAGTGAACTTTTGCTTCCTTGGCCGGTGAATTTTCTCGCGGGTGGGCGAGTGGGTGAAAACGCCACGGCCGTTTAAAGTGCTTCGTTCTCAGAAATTTTGTAATTTTCTCCATTTTGTTTTTTTGTTTTTGCAGCCCCAAAGAGATTCTCCGGAGAGCAAGCATCCTCTCCGTTGTGGCCCTATCTACCACCTTCCGTTTCCCCGAAGAGGTATCTCGCAGCGTGGTCCAAAAACACCCTCTTCCCCACGCAACCCCGATATTTCTCCATTAGCGCCATTCCCGGGTTTTCCAAAGTCCGTTGTTTTCTTCTTCCTCCCCAGGCCCCAACCCCGACGTCAGGAATCTCCCGTTCACCCTCTCTCGTTAAGTTTATAAGTTTTTTTGTTGGTTTGGGGGGGGGGTGTTTAAAGTATTCAAACGCTGCGAGAAAAAAGTTTATAAAAGCGTCCCAAGGAAACGGATGCGCGGCGACGGCGGCTCGTCGTTTCGTCTTTTGGTCTGGTGGGTCGGTTGGTTCTTTTCCCGCCCCCCCCCCCGCCCCCCTCCTCGTAGTTTGTTAGAAAAGAAAGTCCTGAGGGGGTCGGGCAAGCAAAGAGAGAGGAAAAGGTTTTTTTTTTTGGTTTTTTGTTTTGTTTTGAAAAGGCGGAGAATTAAAGATTAGGGGAAGGAAAGAAGAGAGCGGAATCAAAACGTCGTCCGACGTTTTCTCCAAACCGCGCTGTTGCTAAACACGTATTGGGCAGCGGTGGGATCCTGCCAGTTTGGTGATCGCGTTACTTTCCACGTTACTTCTGGGGAGTAACACAGCTGAGGCCAGGACGCACCTTTTTCCCTCAAAAAAAAAAGAGGCTGAAAATCTGGGTGCGTCTTATACACCGAATACGGCATTTTGGGCCTCTCTAAACCCCGCTCTCTTCATCAAAATGGCCGTGCATAGCCTTTAGGAGCCTTGCAGAGTGCTCCTGGGGGCTGGGAAGGGCAAAAACGAGCCAAAAACGGGCCGTTCTTTTGCTCTATTTTGCTCCCCCAGCCCCCGGAAGCACTCTATCAGCCTCCTAAAGGCTATGCCCTCTTTTTTTGGACAAAAAATGGGCCCGTTTTTGCGGAAAACGGACCGTGGTTTGTTCGTTTTGGGGCCTCCCGCCTCCCAGGAGCACTCTGCAAGTCTCCTAAAGGCTATTCATGCCCTTTTCTTGGAGAAAAACGGGCCATTTGGGGGGAGGTCTGCAGAGTGCAAAAACTTTTTTTTTTTAAATTTGCCTCTTCAAAACCTTGGTGCGTCTTATACTCCAGTGCGTTTTGTGCTCCGAAAAATACAGTAAGTAAACCGCGGGCAGGCGGGCCCATCTGATCGTCGGAGCAAAGCGGTTTGCCGAACTGGTCCGAACTGGCTGAATCCCACCCTGGCGGATGGGTGTTTTCTCACAGCATTTATTCGGAGAAAGTGGAATGCAGAAAAAAAACCAAGCCATCTTTTGTGTGTTGAAACTGGCCTGTACAGGAAGTCCTCGTCGTACGACTATTCGTTTAGCGACCGTTCCAAGTTACAAAGGTGGTGGAAAAAAAATGACTTGGGGCCAGTTCCTCACCTTTAAGGGCCGTTCCCAAGGTCACGGGAACAAGGCCGCTGAAAGTTACAAGGCCGCTGGGGTGGGGGTGGGGAAATGCAACTTATGACCGGTCCTTGCACTTACGACCGTTCTCAAGGTCAGGCGAACACAATTCGGGCGCGTAGCCACCAGGATGCATTTACGCCAGTCGTCCCCGTCTTGTGGGGATCATGTGATCTCCTTCCCGGCCAGCTTACCGATACGCAGTGTGTCAAGGGGGAAGGAAACCAGATTCACTGAACCACTGCAGCAAAGAAGGTTGTAAAATTAGGTGCGGCTCCCTTATTAAAAGCCGCCTTGCTTAGCCACGGAAATTCTAGTTGTAAGTGGAGGACTGCCTGTACTCCTAAGGCCGGAGGGAAGGACCCCCGAACGAACAACTTCCAATTTTCAGGAATTATGTCTTTGCGTGTGTGAAATTTCGTTACAAGCAACCCGCCCACCGAATGTTAACGTTCTCTCTAATCCAGGGGTGTCCAAACTTGGGAACTTTAAGACTTGTGGACTTCAACTCCCAGAATTCCCCAGCCAGACTATGAACTCCACTTATCTTAAAATGGCTAAGATTGCTAAGCCCCCAAGCTGGCAGGGAGAATTCTGGGAGTTGAAGTCCACCCATTTTGAAGTCACTAAGGTTATTAACCTCCATATTGGCTGGGGAATTCTGGGAGTTGAAGTCCACCCATTTTGAAGCCACTAAGGTTATTAACTTCCATATTGGCTGGGGAATTCTGGGAGTTGAAGTCCGCCCATTTTGAAGTCACTAAGGTTATTAACCTCCATATTGGCTGGGGAATTCTGGGAGTTGAAGTTCACCCATTTTGAAGCCACTAAGGTTATTAACTTCCATATTGGCTGGGGAATTCTGGGAGTTGAAGTCCACCCATTTTGAAGCCACTAAGGTTATTAACTTCCATATTGGCTGGGGAATTCTGGGAGTTGAAGTCCACCCATTTTGAAGCCACTAAGGTTATTAACTTCCATATTGGCTGGGGAATTCTGGGAGTTGAAGTTAACCCATTTTGAAACCACTAAGGTTATTAACTTCCATATTGGCTGGGGAATTCTGGGAGTTGAAGTTCACCCATTTTGAAGCCACTAAGGTTATTAACTTCCATATTGGCTGGGGAATTCTGGGAGTTGAAGTTCACCCATTTTGAAGTCACTAAGGTTATTAACCTCCATATTGGCTGGGGAATTCTGGGAGTTGAAGTTCACCCATTTTGAAGCCACTAAGGTTATTAACTTCCATATTGGCTGGGGAATTCTGGGAGTTGAAGTTAACCCATTTTGAAACCACTAAGGTTATTAACTTCCATATTGGCTGGGGAATTCTGGGAGTTGAAGTCCACCCATTTTGAAGCCACTAAGTTTATTAACCTCCATATTGGCTGGGGAATTCTGGGAGTTGAAGTTCACCCATTTTGAAGCCACTAAGGTTATTAACTTCCATATTGGCTGGGGAATTCTGGGAGTTGAAGTCCACCCATTTTGAAGTCACTAAGGTTATTAACCTCCATATTGGCTGGGGAATTCTGGGAGTTGAAGTCCACCCATTTTGAAGCCACTAAGGTTATTAACTTCCATATTGGCTGGGGAATTCTGGGAGTTGAAGTCCGCCCATTTTGAAGTCACTAAGGTTATTAACCTCCATATTGGCTGGGGAATTCTGGGAGTTGAAGTTCACCCATTTTGAAGCCACTAAGGTTATTAACTTCCATATTGGCTGGGGAATTCTGGGAGTTGAAGTCCACCCATTTTGAAGCCACTAAGGTTATTAACCTCCATATTGGCTGGGGAATTCTGGGAGTTGAAGTCCACCCATTTTGAAGCCACTAAGGTTATTAACCTCCATATTGGCTGGGGAATTCTGGGAGTTGAAGTTCACCCATTTTGAAGCCACTAAGGTTATTAACTTCCATATTGGCTGGGGAATTCTGGGAGTTGAAGTTCACCCATTTTGAAGCCACTAAGTTTATTAACCTCCATATTGGCTGGGGAATTCTGGGAGTTGAAGTCCACAAGTCTTAAAGTTCTCAGGTTTGGACACCCCTGCTCTAATCCAACCATCCTCATATTTAATTCTCCGGAGGGTAAAATTTCTCCTTGGACCTCGGCTCCATTTTAATAAATTTGCACCGTTCGGTGCCCAACGGTTCCGCAATGAAGAGGGGAGGGGGGGAGGGGGGGAAGGATGAGAAAGAAGAAAATAAAATGAATGAATGAATGAAGCAGGAAAAAGGAGATGTCGATTATTTTGTGGGGGGGGGGGGGGCGAAAGCAGCAAAGAGGAGAGGAAGGGAATGAAAATCGCCAGTAGAAAGAGAGCCCTTTATATGTAAACGATCTAGAAAGTTTATAGTTTAAAGAGGCGGCCGGCATCACGGCCGCGGGTGAGTAAAGACATGTGAAAAAAGAGAGAGGGAGGGAGGGAGGGAGGGGAGCGGGGTGGGTGGGTGGGAGAAGAGAGGCAGAGATCAGAGTTTGATATCAAACTTCTTTGGGGTGGGGGCGGAGGGGAGGAGGAGGAGGAAGAGGGGTGGGTGGGTGGGGAGACGGGAGACAAAAGGCTCCTCCTGCTTCCATCGTCCCCGTCTCAAGCCAGGAGGAGAGAGAACAGGTAAGCCAAACTCACATCCACCAAGAGGACAGCTGCCACGACCAGCAAGTGAGACCCCTGCAAGAGAAGAGGAGGGGGGGGGGGGGAGGAAATCACGATCAAAAAAATGAAGATCATTTTATAAGGCCTTTTTGGACGATTTTGGTTCGCACACGATATAACAAAAAAAAGGAGGTTGGTATTGTGACCGAAGCTTCCCAAGAACACGAAGCAGACTCCTTGTCCCGACAAAAAACCCTCTTATTAATTTTCTCCTCCAGCAAAGTCTTTCAAAGGAGGATTTACGGTCACTGAACATATCTGTCTTGGAGAGCTGACAGGGTAAAATCTGCGAAACCTGGCAAGGAGTCTCGGAGAGTCCCGAAGCAATGAAGCGAATGAATGGCCTCCTGCAAACTCCACTCCCCTGGCGCTCCCTCTTTTAATTTCCTCTGGGAGGGGCCGTTCACCGTCCACCGGTGGCCTTACTCCCCAAGTCGACCCCTGTTCTTTATCTATTCCCTTCGTCCGGCAACTCTGCGCAGGCGCACCCTGGGAACAGGCTCCAGCTGTTCGTCTGCCTCACGGATGTCTGACTCCGAAGGCAGCTGATAACTGTCGGACGGCCTTGACCCCATCTCTGCCTCTGATGTAGAGCCCTCCTCAGAGCCTTCCCCAGACTCCAGGACTGGCCCAGGTTCCTCCCCAACCTCCTCACTGCCCCAATCTGGCAGGCCACAATAGTGGAGACTCTAGAAAGAGTACAGAGAAGAGCAGCCAAGAGGATTGGGGTATGGGGGCAGAGGCCGAAGCGCTATATAAAGGACGGCTGCTGGAATTGGGTACACCTGGTTTAATGAAAAGGTGGTCTAGGGGTGGCATGCTAGCAGTCTTTCAGTATTTGAGGGGCTGCCCCCAAAGAAGAGGGGGTCAACTTATTCTCCAAAGCACCTGAGGGCAGGACAAGAAGCAACAGAGGGAAACCAATCAAGGAGAGAAGCAACTTGGAATTAAGGCGAAACTTCCTAACAGTGAAGACAATTAACCAGTGGAACAGCTTGCCACCAGAAATTGTGGGTGCTCCATCACTGGAGGTTTATAAGAAGAGATTTAAGAAGTTGTTCACCAGTCACTTTTTAAAAAGGAAGAGAGGAGGAGCAGGAGGAAGAAGAGGAGGAGGGGAAGGGGGAGGAGGAAGAGGAGGAATACCAGATTAACAGAGTTGGAAGGTCTTCTAGTCCTACCTCCATGCTCAAGCAGGACATCTTGTACCATTTCAGAGAAATGGTTTGTCCAATCTCATCTTTAAAAGCAGGAGGAAGAGGAAGAGGAGGAGTACAACAACAGAGTTGGAAGGGACCTTGGAGGTCTTCTAGTCTAACCCCCCTGCTCAAGCAGGACATCTTGTAACATTTCAGAGAAATGTTTGTCCAATCTCATCTTTAAAAGGAGGAGGAGGAGGAGGAATAACAGAGTTGGAAGGGACCTTGGAGGTCTTCTAGTCTTACCCCCCTGCTCAAGCAGGACATCTTGTAACATTTCAGAGAAATGTTTGTCCAATCTCATCTTTAAAAGGAGGAGGAGGAGGAGGAATAACAGAGTTGGAAGGGACCTTGGAGGTCTTCTAGTCCAACCCCCCTGCTCAAGCAGGACATCTTGTAACATTTCAGAGAAATGTTTGTCCAATCTCATCTTTAAAAGGAGGAGGAGGAGGAGGAATAACAGAGTTGGAAGGGACCTTGAAGGTCTTCTAGTCTAACCCCCCTGCTCAAGCAGGACATCTTGTAACATTTCAGAGAAATGTTTGTCCAATCTCATCTTTAAAAGGAGGAGGAGGAGGAGGAATAACAGAGTTGGAAGGGACCTTGAAGGTCTTCTAGTCTAACCCCCCTGCTCAAGCAGGACATCTTGTAACATTTCAGAGAAATGTTTGTCCAATCTCATCTTTAAAAGGAGGAGGAGGAGGAATAACAGAGTTGGAAGGGACCTTGGAGGTCTTCTAGTCCAACCCCCCTGCTCAAGCAGGACATCTTGTACCATTTCAGACAAATGGTTGTCCATCAGTCCTCTCTTTAAAAGGAGGAGGAGGAGAGGAGGAGGGGGAAGAGGAGGAAGAAGAGGAGACGAACACAGTGGCAAACTTGGAAAGGACCTTGGAGGTCTTCCAGCCCAACCCCTCCTCCCCGCTCAAGTAGGAGACAGACCCTACGCCATTCCAGACAACTGCTTGTCCAGTCTCTTCTCAACAGAGAAGGGGGGGGGAGGACACACACTGCCACCTTGCCGAGCGTGCTACGCCTGTTCTTTTCAAGTGTGCAAGCTGTACTATTGTCCAACAGCGAGAAAATTCTTCCTGAGCCAGCACTCTGGCTCCCTACGTGCAGTCACAGGCCGACGGGGAGGGCAGACGGATAAAATATGGGATACAGAGGCAAAGGGAGGGCCGGGGGGGGGGGGAGGAGGAGGAGGAGGGGACATCCCCACCCCCACAGACACCCAGGTCTCCTCGGCGCCCGCATGGCATTTGGCAGTCACAGCCTGGGGATAATGTTGTCCTTGGCACATTCAACCAAGCCCGACCAGTGCCCAGATAACATCACGGCCTACGCCTCCTGTTGTACTCCCACCCCCAATCCGACTCCCAGCCCCCCTCCTTGAGAGCAGAAGAGCTGGATTATTGATGACCTGCAGTTCTGGCGCCCGCCCCCCCACCAATCCACCCAACGCCTCCTCCCCCCCCACTGCGGTTGTGCTGACCGACCAACTGGCGAGGCCCATCTCGATGCTGCAGTGAAGGAGGAGGGACCAAAGAGGAGGCTGTTGCCGGGAGAAAGGATGCGGTTGCCTAGCGACGGGAGGAAGGCAGCTAGCCAATCCCCTTGTGGATGCTCGGAGGCCGGCGGGTGGGTGGGGGGAGTTCGGTTCTTTCCAACCCCTCCTCCCTCCCTCCATCCTTCCTGATTCCCAGCTGAAATGTAAATAACAGACGTGCTTTGGGGAGGGGGGGAGAAAGGAGGAAGGGCAAGCACTGTGAAAAGCCCCCCCACCCCGAGGATATTTTATGGGGGGGGGGGAGTGCGCTACACCACCGTTCCAACAAGAGGATCAAACCGTAGTTTGTTTGCCGTCGGGACAGGGATATATTTGGGCTGAGGGGGCTTATGAACGAGCGGGAGAGAATTGGGCAGGTTTAGAAAAAAGGGTGGGTGGGAATTCGTCCTTCCTCGGTTGTTGCAAAAAGGGTAGGGGGGGGGGCGTTTAGTCCAGAATGCAGGTGGGTGGGTGGGGCAGGCGCCTTATGGAAAAGCAGAAAATTGTGTCGGGTGGATTTTTGGGACTTGTAGATGTCAGCGAATTGTGTGCATTACATAAGAACTGTTACAGGTTGCGTGGATTGTGCTAGCGGAGTGGGAGAGGGCTGCGGTTTTGTCTTGGGGGTGGGGGCATTGAGATGCTCCTCGCAATGGTGGGTGGGCGGGTGGGTGAGGGTTTTTGCAAAACCTTCCTGGGACTGCTCCACAGCCCCCCACACACACCAGACTGCAGTTCAACCGAAAACGGGAAGTCCCTCGACTCAACGACCGCAATGGGCATGGAAAATACAACTGTTAGCGTTCAGCGGTAGTGAGACGGCACGTGACTTTCCCGGCCAGCTTCCATATTGATTTCGCTTGGCCAGGAAGGTCACAAACGGTGGCACACGTAGGCCCGGAGATACAGCTGCACCCGACGCAAAAAGAGGACAACAAGTGTGCAAATCCACAAGCGGGTGGAGGCGGGAATCCGGTCCCGGTTGGACGCGCGACCGTATCGCGCGTCCCTTTTTTCCCGCAAGGCCGGCATAACTTTTTGGAGTACAGTCCACGTCCTCGACTTAACGACCACAATTGAGCCAAAACGTTCTATGGCTTAAGTGAGATGGTTGTTTGGGGAGTTTCGCCCCCATTTTACGACGTTGTCCGTCAAAAGGTCGCAAAAGGGGATCACATGACATTCACCCCACCCCCACCCCCCAGGCAACCGTCATAAACTATGAGTCAGATGCCAAGCGTCCAAATGTAAACCACGTGACTGTGGATAGCCTGCACCGGTCCTAAGTGTGAAAAATGATCGTAAGTCGCTTTTTTCGATGTCTTTGTCGCTTCGGACGGTCACTAAGCAAACTGTTGTAAGCCGAGGACTCCCTATAATATGTAAATAGAAAGCGATGTGCTTCTTAAACCATAACCTGTTTGGCTGGATTGTGGATTTGGTGTAGGATTAAACCTGAATATTGTAACTCGTAAATCATGGTTTATTACCATATCTTTATTTGGGAAGCTAACCATGGTTTAGTAAGATGTGTGAATCATGCTTTAGGACAGTGATGGCTAACCTTTTTTGGATGGCATGCCAAAAGCGGGGGGGGGAGTGCAGGGAGGTTTTTGCGCGGGCGTGCCATACCCATAATACTATGTGCGCAACATAGCGCCCCCCCCCCACTTTTGGTGTCCTTTTTTTCGCCCTCCAGAGGCTTTCTAAAAGCCTGGGAAGGGGGAGAAAACAGCCTCCTCTGCTCCACTGAAACCTCCGGAAGGCGAAAAACGGCCCTATGGGGACCTCAGACATTTGTGTTTGGCCGTACGGTTATTTTTCACCCTCCGAAAAGCTCCGGAGGACAAAAAAACCGGCACTAGAGCCAAAATGGAAGTCACCGTTCTCAAACTTCCGGGGTCCCCGTAAGGCCGTTTTTCACCCTCCGGGAAGCCTCCTGAAGGCTCCCGAGGGAGACAAACAGCCCTATGAGCAAACCGGACGTGGAATGGTGACTTCCGGTTTCTCCGTATGGTCGTTTTTCGACCAACGGAGCCTTTTCGACCAACCGGAAGCCCGATTTCCACATATGGCCGTTTTTCGCCTTTAGGAGGCTTCCCCGAAGGAGGACAAAGAAACGGCCCTATGGCCAAACCGGAAGTGACTTCTGATTTGACCGTAGGGCTGTTTTTTGCTCTCCGGAGCCTTCAGGAAAGCCTCCTGAAGGTGAAAAACGACCATATTATTTATTATTTATTTATTTATTTTATTTTATTCGATTTATCAGTCGCGCCCTCTCCGCGAAAGGACTCGGGGCGACGTACAATCAAATATATAAGCATGTGGCATGGTTTGCCCTCGGGTCTGCTTTTCGCGCTCCGGAGGCTTCAAGGCCGAAGTCAGATGGCCAGCACGCGCCCTAACAAACGAGATGTGCGATAGGTTTGCCGTCCCGGCCTTCGGACAATAGGAACTGAAATGTTTGAGCTTTACGCTTCCTTTGGCTCCAAAGATCGTCCATTTTTGATGGAATGAAGGATGTTGAGGGCCGGCATAACAAAGCATTCAAGATTGCTGCCACAACTATATTGACAATAACGGGCAAAGCTAGAATTCGCGTCCCAGAAGTGTGTTTTTTCCCCCCAAATGCAACTGGATTTTCTTGTTTTTTTTTTCTTTCAAAACGTTGCGCTTCTCATCCAAGAATCGAACCGAAGAAGCTTCTTGGGTGAGAAGCGAAATGTTTTAAAAGAAAAAAAAAATGAAGAAAATTCCATTTTCTTTTTTTTTTCTTGGGGGGGGTTCGCGGTTTGTTACATATGGTAAAGTTCCCCCCCGCCTTATTTTTAAGAAAAATAAGAAAATACGGCTTGTCCTCGACTTACGACAGTTCACTTAGTGACCGCTCGAAGTTACACGCTCGAAACAACGGGGCCGACGGACCATCTTTCCCACTTACGACCGTCGCTGGCATCTCCGCCGTCACGGGATCTACTTTCGGATGCTTGGCAACCGACTCACATTTACGACAGTTACAGTGTCTCGGGGTCACCCGATCCCCTTTCGCGACCTTCTGTCAAGCCAAGTCCACGAGGAATCCAGACTCACTTTAACAACCCCGTTGCTAATTTAACAACCGCAGCGGTCCATTCAACAATGGTGGCGAGAAAAGTTGCAGAATGGAGCAAAACTCCCTGTACCAATTTCTCACCGAGCAACAGACTTTTGGGGCTCAATTGTGGTCATAACTTGAGGACTATCTTATCAGTAATTTTGATGACTTCAAACAGTGGTTAGTCCAGGCCACACACACCCAGCCGGGATACGCTATTGTGGTTTACTGAATAAACGGCCATTGGCTCGTCCCTCACAATGCGAAGACACAGTCCAGCAAGCCTCCTTTTGATGAAGCCCCTTCTGTGGGCCCAGACGGATCTCCCTGTGCTTTTAACAACGTCCTGACAGGCAGAAATCCAACAGGTTGGATTTCTCACAGTATTTGGGTCTCACTTATCTGAGGCTGCCTCCTCCAATCGCAGCTTTCACCCCAGGTATAAAACATGCGGTGAGGTTTATGGCTGGTGACATCATCAGGAAGGCGGGGAATGGGACCACGTGTGCCGGAGGCTCAGGCTGCCTCAGCCTCCAGCACACGTGATCCCATTCCCCGCCTTCCTGAGCGTGCTCCGCCGGCTCACGCTCCGCAGTCCTCGAAAGTGACTGGGGAATGACGAGAACCTTCCTGCCTCTGCTGGACTTTGCGCGCTCCTCGCGACTGCATATTGCAGTCGCGAGGAGCACGCGAAATCCAGCAGAGGCAGGAAGTTTCTCGTCGTTCCCCAGTCGCTTTCGTGGCTTCGTCATCCGGGAGCGGCGACAACATTTCTGCCTCCACAGCTCCCGGGCGCTGCCGGACGGAGGTAGCCAGAATGGCGCCGAGGCAGTCCGGCGGGCGAGCAACCGAGGATCAGGGTGCCTCGCTCACTCTTTCGTCCACCCGGACCACCTCGGCGTCGCTGTGGCTACATCCGTCTGGCCGCGCCAGGGAGCTGCGGAGGCAGAAATGTCGGCGCTCCCGGATGACGAAGGCGCGAAAGCGACTGGGGGAGCGCCGACAACATTTCTGCCACCGCAGCTCCCGGGCGCGGCCGGACGGATGTATATAATATTATAATATTATATATATATATATAGTATATAATATTATATACTATTATTTCATGAAGAGAGGTGAGGCTCTGCCTCCCCTGCCTCCCCTGACCGCACGTCCCTGAAAACATGGCACCACTTTGTGCAAAATCCAAGTTGGTTGGACTGTGTTTTGTCTACCCTGCTGAGGTGGGACTTCAGTGTCCATCATCCCTGGCCAGGAGGGGCGGGACTTAACCCAACACAAGAAGAGAACAGCAGATGGGACAAAGTCCTTAGGGGATTTTCCCAAAACCTAAATCCTTAAGAGCTCACTTAACAGAATAACCTAGTTGGAAGACTTGGAGGTCTTCTAGTCCAACCCCCTGCTCAAGCCGAAGACCCTAAACCACCTCCGAGAAATGGTTGTCCAATCTCTTCTTAAAAACTTCCAGTGTTGGAACACCCACAGCTTCTGGTGGCAACCTGTTCCACCGGTGAATTGTCCTCCCTGTGAGGACATTCCTCCTTAGTTCTAGCTTGCTTCTCTCCTTGGTTAGTTTCCATCAACTTGGATCTCTTTGTTGTGGGAAAGGGTCATGGGAGAGAACCTGAGAACAGGTCAGAGGTTCTGCTCTCTTGATCGGGTGTGTCCAGGAACGGGTCAAAAAAACTCAAGAGGGTGGCCACTACCATGAGGTGGCCACCACCACCATATATGATCAAAGCAAAATCTCGTGGTGGACTAATCTTGACTTTGCTCACCATTCCTGCACCGCCTTTGCCTCCAGCGTCTTTAGATGTTCTTCCTTTCCTTGGATGATGTCCAAAGACCATCATCTTCTACTCTGAGTCACCCGTCTAGACTCGCCAGTGCTACCACAGACCGTACTCAGCTTAGCTAGGAAGAACTGACTCTAATGTCCATCTGAGGTGTCCCACCCGCCTTAAAATATGTTGACCTCTTACCTGTCTCCCCCTTTGGACTGCTTGTAGACTCTCTGGTCCCTCCAGCAGAAAAGAAGACCTGCACGATTCCTCGTTCTTCGTTTCTGCATCAACCGGAATTCCCAAGGGTACCGTATCGTCCTGGTTCCCCCCGGGATAAGTCTTAGAAGCGTTCCCGTCTTCCTCCTCTTCCTCCTCCTCTTCTCGGAGGCTGCCCGAGCTGCCGCTAGCTGGGCTGCCCGGCTGAGGGTGCTGAGGGACTCTCTCGTAATCTTCTTCCTCGGCTTCGTAGCTGCTCAGCTGCCTCTGTTCCTCCTCACCTTCCCACAACCCCTCCGGAACGAGCTGCGGTGTCCGAGACGGGAAACTACCCCGCGAACCCCACTCCTCCTCTACATCCGAGGCCTCGGGGAAGAGCTGGCGAGGACCCCCGTTCTCCAAGGGAGGCCAAGTCCGCCGAGGGTCCCCCCGCCAAGGTTGCAGCGGAGTGGGAGGGTAACTTGGCGGTAAGCTCGGATCCGGGGTAACATCGGAAGGGGTGATGCCGTTCTCGTAAACGTGGGGACTGTCGTACTCGTGAAAATCGGTGTCGGTGCCTTCTGAATCTAACCGGCCACGCGGCTCTGGGGAAGGAGAAGCGACTGGCAGTTAAAGAAAGAAGGGAGGGGTGTAAAAAGCTCTGGGTTCAAGAAAGATTGGAGGTGGAAATCGCTTTGATAGCGTGATTTCCTGTTCTCGATCGCAGGACGAAAGTATAGTGGTATCTTGGTACTCGTTGTTAATTGGTTCTGGGAGCTGCGACGAGTACTAAAAACGATGAGTACCAAATATTTTTTCCCCGTAAGGAATACTGTAGTGAGTCACAACTTTGACAAGTTCTACACAAGGTCCAGTTATTTATTAATGACACCCCTTTTAAAATGAGATATCACGGCAGTAATTTTCCACCTTAGTCGCTTTAAGATGGGTGGACTTCAAATCCCAGAATTCCCCAGACAGCCAGGAATTCTGGGAGTTGAAGTCCACCCACCTTAAAGCGACTAAGGTTTGAAAAATACTCTTCGGCGACGACATCAATGCAAAATGCATGGCACTTTATAACAGGATAATAGTTGGAAGGGGCCTTGGAGGTCTTCTAGTCCAACCCCCTGCTCAGGCAGAAAACTCACCTGAATCAGCTAGAATGGGCTGTAGTTCTTGAGCCAAAATTTTGGCCAAACGGGAAGCTTCTAGAGCCTTTTCGGCTGCCCCGAGGGCAGCGGCCGCCTTCAGACGAGCATCTGCAGCCCTGAGGTGGAGAAAGTTTTGGGTCAATAGGGTAAGAAGGTCCTTTCTGAAGGCTCACCCTCCCAGGTGGCCCTCCATGACGTTCCAAGAAACAATCGAGAAAGTATTGGGTGTACAGGGAAAGAAGGTCCTTTCTAAATGTGTCCTCCTAAGGTGGACCTCCATGAGGTTCAGAGAAGCAATGGGGAAAGTATTTGGTCAACAGAGAAAGAAGGTCCTTTCTAAAAACTCTCTTCCTAAGGTGGCCCTCTATGATGTTCAAAAAAGCAATGGGGATGGTGTTGGGTCAACGGGGAAAGAAGCCCTTCCTAAGGTGGTCCTCCATGACATTCAAAGAATGAATGGAGAAAGTGTTGGGCCAATGGAGAAAGAAGGTCCTTTCCAAACTCTATCCTCCTATGGTGGCCCTCCATGACATTCAAAGAACTGATGGAGAAAGTATTAGGTCAATGGAGAAAGAAGGTCCTTTCTGAAGACTCTCCTTCTAAGGTGGCCCTCCTTGACCTTCAAAGAACCCCTCCAAGATGGTCAACGCTGGCCACCGTAGCTAACCTAGGAGCATCCTAACCAACATAGCCTCCATAATCCTTGCTCCTCAAGCTTTGAGGCTGGTCCTCAGCTTCAGATCTGGAGCTGCTGAGCCCTTTTCTTTCATTTTCAAAGGACCTTGTGGATCCGCTCGACAATGTTGTCCAACAACAGAAGCCGAAATCATTGACCAACCAAGCTTTAGGATCAATCTAACCATTCGCATCTGTTCAACCTTGGCCATTTGGCCCTGGGATAAACGGACGAGGAACTCGCCACCACATATTGAAAAATTTGGAAAAAAAATATCTCCATGTTCCATAGTTCGATTTTGCTGGTCTTGTCAACTTGTTATTACTTAATGTTTTCGACCCAAATTTATCGGGCGACAGAGTTCTGATAAGGAATTTCGTCGGGAAAACTAGAATTTATTTCAGACGGACCAGGTTACAATTTTTTTTTTTCAATCGGTTGGTTATTTTCCAAATATCGGCCTCTGAAAAATTGTAACCTGGTCTGTCTGAAATGAAGAACGTTTGTGGAGAACAAACCTTCTTAAGAAACTTGGCATAAACTTTATAGAGTGGGATTCTCCAGGTAAGAGATTAGGCGGAAGGCCAGGAGCATGCAAGGACGGGCGCACATTTGCGAACCGGTACGGAAGGGGGAAACCACCCCGGATTAAGGTGGTTGATTCGTTGCCACGTTATCTCCGTAAGGCGATTCCACTTCGTCAATCGTGGTTTGAGCTTAACGGGTCGTGGGAAGGCAGCCTAACTCACGGAAGCGCAGAATTGTGGCGAGGGAGGCGGAACAGAAAGGTCATTTAAACCGGAGTCTCTCAAATCAGGCAGCGTTTAAGATATCGTAGACTTGGGTAAAAAGCGCTACGGATACGACTTCGTTCCAAATCGAATGGGGACTTTCAACACAGAGCAACGATGGACGTATTATTCAGGGGTGGCATTCACAGCTTCGCCCCGTCCACGCATGCGCTCGGCCCTCCACGCAGGCACTTTGATTGCGGCGTGGCTTGCACGCGTGCCCGCGGCTTGAAAACATGCCTAAGTAGGACGGCATAAAGCCGGGTCCGGGTACCACCGCCGATTTCCACGACCGGTTCGGGCGAACCAGTCTGAACCGGCTGAATTCTACCTCTGCTATGATTGCTAAGGTTTATAAAATGCCGTTGAAATTGAATTTGGAAAATGAAGCCGTGAAAACGTTGTACGATTCAGTGGGGCCAGGAAATTTGGATGTCCTGTGATGTTTTGAACAATGGAGGAATACGTGGACGAAGGATTTAACCCCTCATTGTTCTTCTATTTACTTTTGTATTTTACAATGCTCTATATCAGGGGTGGCGAACAACTTCGACAAAAAGAGCCAAAATGTTAAACTGTGAGAGTCAGAGAGCCACACCACGCGCTCCCTTTCGGCACTAAACCCGGAAGTACGGTCTTGCCCCGCCCCTGGCGATGCGACGACACTTGCCTGCGCTCCACCAGCTCGGCTGGGAACGGAGACGTTTCCTCAGCGGAGCGGAGCGCCTGAAAGGGACGCAGGCTCAGCCTGCCAGGCTGCCACCACTCCACTGAAGACATTGCTGAGCAGAGAAACGTCTCCGTTCCCAGCCGAGCTGGTGGAGCGCAGGCAAGCGTCGTTGCGTCGCCAGGGGCGGGGCAAGACCGTACTTCCGGGTTTAGCGCCGAAAGGGAGCGCGCGATCCGGGTTTAGTGCCAAAAGGGACAAAATCCAAACTTGGCAAAGAGCCACAGTATACAAAATAATGATAAGAGGCAAAGAGCCGCATTCATTTTGGCCGGGAGCCGCATGCGGCTCGAGAGCCGCGTGTTCGCCACCCCTGCTCTATATAAATACAAACATTTGATTGGAAATAAAGAAAGACAAGTGGACTTCAGCTCCCAGAATTCCCCAGCCAAAATGGCCACCCCCTTTTGCGGCCTATCCACCTTTGACGCAGCTCATTTTTTAATGAGGAATTGCTGCCCTGAATTTTGGCAAAAGTCCTCGACTTATGTCCACAATTGGGATCAGAATTTCAGTTGCTAAGCCAGGCGATTCTGAAGTCTGCCACACCCAATTTTTACGACCTTTTTTGCCACGGCTGCAAAGCAAACCACTGCGGTTGTTAAGTGAATCACGTCCTCGCTAAGCTTTCCCATTGATTTTGTTCGTCGAACTCTGGTTGGGAAGGTTGCAAATGGCGGGGATGTGACGGCAGGATATAGCGACCGTCATAACTAACATGCCAGTTGATAAGCATCTGAATTTTGGTCATACGGGGGTGCAGACATGGTCGTAAGTATGAGGACCGGTCATCAGTCATGTTTTTCAGTGCTGTTCTAATTTCTAAACGAGTGTTTATACAGGTAGTCCTCAACTTACAACCGTTCGCTTAGTGGTCTACTGAAAAAAGTGACGTGACCATTTTTCGCACTTACGACCGTCGTAGAAACCCCACGGTCGCATGATCAAAATTCAGACACTTAGCCTGGGGGGTGGTCTCGTGATCCCCTTTTACGACCTTCCGACAAGCAAAGTTGATGGGGAATCCAGACTCACTTAACAGCCGTGCGATTCATTTAACAACCACAGCAAGCACAGTCGTAAAATGGGACAAAACTCACTTAACAAATTTGTCACTTAGCAACGGAAATTTGGGGTTCCATTGTGGTCATAAGTTGAGGACTACCTGTATATATATTGTGTGTGCATAATATATTAAATTAACTTATATATTAATGATATAATTGCATCCAGTTTTGAAAGGGTGGTCGTAAGTCGAGAACAACCTGTACGCCTCCTTTTAAGTTTTAAGGAGGCGTACAGATTGTTCTCAACTTACGACCACAAAATGGAGCCCAAAATTTCTATTGCTAAGCGAGACATTTGTTGTGAGTCGGACCCCATTTTGCCCCCTTCTTGCTCCAGTTATTAAGTGAATCGCTGCAGTTGTTAAGTTAGTCACACGGTTGTTAAGTGAATCTGGCTTCCCCACTGACATTTGTTTGTCCAAAGGGACGCCACAACCGTCGTAAAGATGAGTCAGTTGCCAAGCGCCTGAATTTTGATCATGGGAGCACGATCGAAAGTGTGAAAACCGTCATTAATCCCTTTCTTCAGTGCCGTTGTAACTGCGGACCGTCACTAAACAAACTGTTGTAAGTCGAGAACTAACTGTATATCTTTTTTTAAGCTTAACGCGTTAAAATCAAAAGTCTGAAGCCTCTTTAATCCTTAGACAAACAATTCTCTTTCTCTCTCTCTGTTACACACATAGAAACAGAGTAGTATTCCGACGGTTCGGAACGGTTTATCCGAAGTGGTAGCAGAAATCACGGGTGGGCCCAGCCACCTCCTCCGGCTCTATGCTGTCCTATTTAGGCATGTTTTTGAGGCCGGGCGCATGCGCAGAAGGTGCGCATGCAAGCAAAGCGCAAGCACGGAAAGCTGGGCGCAAGCGCAGAAGGGGCAGGTGCACCCGCGAAGCGCGGCCGTCAAACCGGTGGTAACAAGATGTAAAACCCACCGCTGACACCAAAGGAGTAAATTTGTGATTCATCGTATTTTGGGGGCGACAAATAAGTTGCTCGTTGTATCTTTCTGTTATCTCTTCTCCCACTCCCCCCAAATGTTTTAAGTTACCCCCTTGTTTAAGGATGAACCAAGAATGGGAAGAAAGCTCTTTTGGGGAGAGTTTATTTTGTGTTAAAACAAGAATAATTCGCTCGGGATAGCGGGGTGGATTAATTATAATTTATAAATTCTACCAGGCGTGGAATAAATGGTATAGGTGGATGGAGGAAAGAAACAAGAATCAATGAAGGAATATAAGAAAACTCAAAAATAATAGTAAAATAAGAGAGTTAAGAATGGTGAAATCCAAATGAAATACAATAGAAGGGAAAATAATATAAGGTGAGTAGTATCGATTGATAATTGCTACTAGAAAGAACAGGAAGCTCCTGTTTGTATTGCATTGTGTAAATGTGTTGTACGTCTAAGTTTTGTGTGTGTGTATTTTACATGTTTGTTAATAAAATTAAAAAATTGGAAATAAATAAAATAAATAAAATGAATAAAATAATAAATAAAATGAATAAAATAAGTAAAATGAATAAAATGAATAAAATAAATAAAATAAATAAAATAAATAAAATAATAAATAAAATGAATAAAATAAATAAAATGAATAATAAAATGACTAAAATAAATAATAAAATAAATAAAATAAATAAAATGACTAAAATAATAAATAAAATGACTAAAATAAATAAAATGACTAAAATAAATAAAATGACTACAATAATAAATAAAATGACTAAAATAAATAAAATGAATAATAAAATAAAATGAATAAAATGAATAAAATAAATAATAAAATAAATAAAATAAATAAAATGACTAAAATAAATAAAATAATAAATAAAATCACTAAAATAAATAAAATGAATAAAATAAATAAAATGACTAAAATGAATAAAATGAATAATAAAATAATAAAATTAAAAATTAAAATAAGTAATAATAAAATAATAAAATAATACAATAAAATAATACAATACAATAGTAGAGTCGGAAGGGACCTTGGAGGTCTTCTAGTCCAACCCCCTGCCTAGGCAGGAAACCCTATACCGTTTCAGACAAATAGCTATCCAATTATAATAAAATAATATAAAATAATACAATAAAATAATACAATAAAATAATAAAATAAAGGCAGTTGATTTACAAAAAGCAACCTAGAACTAAGGAGAAATTCTCTGTGAGAACAATTAACCAGTGGAACAGCTTGCCACCAGACAGCCATTTGTACCGAATTATACAGGTAATCCTTGCATTGCCAAAATTCATTTAGCAACCATTCCAAATTACAACAGCACTGGAAAAAAATCGACCGTTTTTCACACTTACAACCGCTGTAGCGTCCCTGAGATCACAAGATCAAAATTGAGACCCCGGTCAACTGATTCCTATTTATGAAGACTGCGGTGTCCCAGTGTCACGTGGTCCTCTTTAGCGACCATCTGACGAGCCAAAGTCAACCGGGAAGCCGGATTCACTTAACAACCGTGTGACTAACTTAACGTCTGCCGGGACGCACTTAACATCCGTGGCCAGGAAGGTAAAATAGGGGGAAGCTGCCTTGACAACTGTCTCGCTTAGCAACGGAAATGGTGAAACTCAGTTTTTGGTTGTAATTTGAGGACTCCCTGTAATAAAATGTGGGAAATCTTGTTTTCTTAGCGTTTCGGCCTCCGTCGACTCCTTCTCTTTAACCCGATGCAGTCGTCGTAACTTCTTACAACTTTAATTCTTGGTTCTCTAACATTGTGAATGTTTTATTTTATTACATTGTGCTCTTGCTGTGTTTCCCTCCTTTTTGGGGGGGTGTTTCTTTTGCAAGCTTTGAAACTCCAATTCTACAAGGAGGAGGGAGGTGCCTGGATGATTTAACCTCTGTGTATCTAACACCTTAAAGGAATCAGAAAGGTCGGCAGTTCGGCGGTTCGAATCCCTAGTGCCGCATAACGGAATGAGCTCCCGTTACTCGTCCCGCATAACGGAATGAGCTCCCGTTACTCGTCCCGGCTTCCTGGCTTCTGCCAACCTAGCAGTTCGAAAGCGTGTAAAAACGCAAGTAGAAAAATAGGAACCACCTTTGGGGGGAAGGGAACGGCGTTCCGTGCGCCTTCCGGAGACGTCTTCGGACAGCGCTGGCTCTTCGGCTTTGAAACGGAGATGAGCACCGCCCCCTGAAGTCGGGAACGACTAGCGCATACATGTGAGGGGAACCTTTACCTTCTAACATCTTCTTCCTACTGCTACGGCTAGTCCTCGAAATTACGACCACAACGGAGCCCAAAATCTACTTTGCTAAGTGACTTGAGTTTTGGTCTATTTTATTAGTTTTCTTGCCACGGTTGTTAAGTGGATCCCTGCCATCGTTAAGTTAGGAACCTGGTTGTTAAGCGAATCTGGATTTCCCCATCGATTTTGCTGGTCGGAAGGTCACAAAGGGAAATCACCTGACGCACACACACACCCCGGGACTGCCACCGTCATAAATATGAGTCAATTGCCAATGTTTATTGGAATGTTTACCCTGTGACCCTGGGGACAACGGCGATAAGTGTGAAAAGCGGTCCTAAGTCACTTTTACTCAGCGCCCTTGTAAGTTGGAACGGGCAGTAAATGAACTTGAATAAATCCTTCCATCCGAACAGAAAAAGCTTGCTAGGATGAGAAGTGAAACCTCTTCAAGAAAAAAAAAAACTCCAGTTATATTTGGAGAAAAAAAAAAGCACCTTTGGGTTAACCCTGACCTGGAGGGTTGAGGATCTCCACGGAAATGCCATTTTAATCATGGCCTAACCCCAGTCCTCGACTTACAACGGTTCATTTAACGACCGTTCCACGTGACCACGGCACTGGAAAAAAGGGACTTAGGAGCGTTGTTCACAGTTTACCCCCTTTGCAGTATCACCGGATCAACATTCCGACGCCTGGCGAAACTGATTCGCATTTATGACGGTCTCAGTGGGCACGCGATCCCCTTTTGCGACCTTCCGGCCGGCAAAATCCACGGGCAAAAGCCTGATTCGCTTTCACAACCGGGTGGACTCCCCTCCCGACTTGCAGGGATTCACTTAACAGCCGAGGCAAGGAAGGTCGTAAAATGAGGCCAAGCTCCCTCAACCAAGGCCACTCGCTTAACAACGGAAATGCCGGGCTCAATTGGGGGTCGTGAATCGAGGACTTACGTGTAGATTACAAAATTCACCTCGGAAGCCGAAAAGGAAGACGTTCAAAAAGGAATTATTGCTGGATTGGGGTGGGGGGGCTCTGCTTGGATGGAAAATCCCCCCCCCCAAAAGCCTGCTTGCCTCCTTGCAATTCACCCCCCCCCTAAACACATATCAACCCCCATAACACCTGATTTGCCTTCACCCACGCAAGGTGCATCCTGGATTGTTTATGCACACAGCTCCTTGTTTTCGGTGTCTCTTCCTCTTGTTTCCATGCCTCTCCGCTCTTCTCCCCACCCTCGTGTGTTTGTGTGTGTGTTTGTGTGTGTGTGTGCGAAGCGACAACATTTCTCGATCAGCCCCATTCCTGTGTCTTCTCTCCCTGGACAGCTCCGCCTCGCTCCCTCCTCTCCCTCCCTCCCGTCTCTGGTCCATGCCCGTAGGATGCTGCGGCTGTTGCCATGGCAGCCGTCAGCCAATCGCCTCGCCCGTCCTCCTGTTGCCTAGGTGACCGGGCAGCCTACACCAGGAGACGGCCTTTTTACACACTCACACGCACACATACAAACACAAAGAGGCGCGTGCGAGCTCTGCGCGCAGACACATACAGATGGAGTCACCTGCAGCTTTAGACTGAGCGCGAAAGAGAGAGAAAGAGAAAGAGAGAGAGAGGGAGAGGGAAAAAGAGAGGAAGAAAGAGTAAGAGAGAAAGAGAGGGAGGAAAGAGGGAGAAAGAGAAAGAAAGAGGGAGAGAAAAAGAATAAGAGGGAGAGGGAAAAAGAGAGAGGGAGAAAGAGGGAGAAAGAGAGAAAAAGAACAAGAGAGAGGGAGAGGGAAAAAGAGAGGAAGAAAGAGAGAATAAGGGAGAGAGAAAGAGAGAAAGAGAGGGAGAGAGGGAGAAAGAAAGAAAAAGAGGGAGAGAGAAAGAGAGGGAAGGAGAGAAAAAGAATAAGAAGGAGAGGGAAAAAGAGATGGAGAAAGAGAGTAAGGGAGAGAAAGAGAGAGGGAGGAGAGAAAGAAGGAGAGAGGGAGAAAGAGAGAAAAAGGGAGAGAGAAAGAGTCAGAGAGGAAGAAAGAGAGAGTAATAGAGAAAGAGGGAGAAAGAGAGAGGGAGGAGAGAAAGGAGAGAGGGAGAAAGAGAGGGAGGGACAGAGAGAAGAAAGAGAGGGAGGGAGAGAGAGAAAAGAATAAGAGGGAGAGAGAAAAAGAGAGAGGGAGAAAGAGGAAGAAAGAGAGAAAGATAGAAAAAGAACAAGAGAGAGGGAGAGGGAAAAAGAGAGGAAGAAAGAGAGAGTAAGAGAGAGAGAAAGAGAGAGGGAGGAAAGAGAGGGAGAGAGGGAGAAAGTGGGAGAAAGAAAGAAAAAGAGGGAGAGAGAAAGAGAGGGAGGGAGAGAGAGAAAAAGAACAAGGGAGAGGGAAAAAGAGAGGGAGAAAGAGAGAGGGAGGAGAGAAAGAAGGAGAGAAGGAGAAAGAGAAAAAGGGAGAGAGAAAGAGACGGAGAGGGAGAAAGCGAGAAAAAGAGGCAGAGGGAAAAAGAGAGAGGGAGAAAAAGAGTGTGAAAGAGAGAGGGAGGGAGGCCTGATTAGGGAGCAGGAGGAGATATGAAACAGCTAGAAAAGGGATATAAAAGGGAATATTTTAAAAAAAGGAAAAGAGAAAGAGGATTTGGTGGATGAGGAAAATATAGGCAGAACAGGAAAAAGACGAAAAAGAAAGAAAACACACACGGAAAATAAAAGGAGAAGAAAAAAAGAGGGATAGTCTTTAAAAAATGCCTCAATTCATCTTTTCTCCCTTAATTTTGTGGGCTGGAGCCAAAGTCTACACACCTAACGCCCACAACCACAACCACAACAAGAAGTCTTTTCATCCCTTCCCATCAGCCCCAAATTATTTTTATAACAAATTTTCCACCTGGGAGGCCTGATGGGGATGGATTATTTTTTTCCACGCTAAAGTCTGTGTGGGACTCTCCCAAAACCGCCCCAAAGAGAATTTCTGTTCTGTTTCTTTTTAAAATGGCTCCCGCTGAGGGGAGGTGGGGGGGAGGGGGTGGAAGAGAAATTCTTCTCTTGTCCATCTGGAATCTTATATCCTCTCTAGAAAAAAATATTTCTAAAGAAAAAATCAGAATAAATCTAGGAACTTGTTTTCCAACGAATCGGTTTGAATGCCGAGGCAGAAGCGGGGAATAACATTCGCAAAAACCTTGGCGTCAAATGAGTCGGTTAGAAATGTTGTCCCTCGCGTGAAGCTCGTTTTAGTTCTAGAACTGAGGGTGTCCAACCTTGGCCACTTGAAGACTTGTGGCCTTCAACTCCCAGAATTCTCCAGCCAGTTGCGGCTCACTGGGGAATTCTGGGAGTTGAAGGCCGCAAGCCTCCGAGTTGAAGGCCGCAAGCCTCCCAGTTCGCAAGCCTCCCAGTTGAAGGCCACAAGCCTCCCAGTTGAAGGCCGCAAGCCTCCCAGTTCGCAAGCCTCCGAGTTGAAGGCCGCAAGCCTCCGAGTTGAAGGCGGCAAGCCTCCGAGTTGAAGGCCGCAAGCCTCCCAGTTCGCAAGCCTCCCAGTTGAAGGCCGTAAGCCTCCCAGTTGAAGGCCGCAAGCCTCCCAGTTCGCAAGCCTCCGAGTTGAAGGCCGCAAGCCTCCGAATTGAAGGCCGCAAGCCTCCGAGTTGAAGGCCGCAAGCCTCCGAGTTGAAGGCCGCAAGCCTCCCAGTTGAAGGCCGCAAGCCTCCCAGTTCGCAAGCCTCCGAGTTGAAGGCCGCAAGCCTCCGAGTTGAAGGCCGCAAGCCTCCGAGTTGAAGGCCGCAAGCCTCCGGGTTGAAGGCCGCAAGCCTCCGAGTTGAAGGCCGCAAGCCTCCGAGTTGAACGCCGCAAACCTCCAAGTTGAAGGCCGCAAGCCTTCAGGTGGCCAAGTTTGGACATCCCTGATCTAGACTATGGAAGGAGAACATCTGCTGATGTTCACAGACTTCAGTGAGGAGGACACCTCATCGATTCAATCATTCTCCACCTGCATGTTGAAGATTCCTTCAAGGCAAGGCAACCTTCTCCCGTGTCAACTGTTGAGTGAAAACCATTCAACAAGAGGGTTGTAGGAATGTGCTAGTCTCTGTCCTCTTCTCCCCCCCCAACCTCCAGTTCCCCTTCTTACCTGGCGATGGCTAATTCTTGCTTCTGACGAGCCATGCTGACCGCTCTCCGGGCCACTTCAACCGCTCGGTCCACTTTCTCTTTGACTTTGCTCCGTCGAAGCGGGATGAGGTTCTTCACCTTCCCGCTCACCAACCGGTTGAGCTTGTACTTCCCTTCTTCTTTGGAACCGTCGGGGTAGGTGGTGCGCCCATACCCGTGTCGCCGGTTCCCCAGCCACTCGCCCTCGTACCGCAGCCCGTTGGAGCGGCGACTCACCCCGTAGCCACTGCGCTGGTCGGCCCGCCATTCTCCCGCGTAGACCTCGGTGGAGGAACCTTCAATGGTGAGAGTTGAAGGCAGCTCAGGAGGTTCGGTCTCGGCGTAGCTGAGAGTCGTGGCCTCACTTCCCGCTGAACTGACCCCTGCCTCGCTCTTGAGGGACCCTCGCTTGCTGCCCAGAGAGGCTTTCGACTCGGCCCTCCGCACTCTTAGCCCGCTCAAGAGCAAGGACCGCCGGAAGAACCCTCCGCTCTTCTTCTTGGTCCCCTTGGGGAAGTCCGGATCTCCAGGGAAAGCTAAGACAAAACCACCCCTAGATCCTGAGGCGGGGCTGTCCCCAGGGAGTGGCGGAGGAGGCAGCGGAGGAGGGAGAGGTACCACTGGGGCATTGTGATCGGCCTCACTGTGGAGGGACTCCAGGGAGGTCCGGTGTGGGGAGCGCACCAGGGTGGCTTGACGGTACGGGACACTCTGGCGTACTCCATACCCATGACGCTTGCCGGACTGCCACTGGCCTTGGTAAGTACCTGCAATGGAGGGAAAGGTGAGGTCAACCAAAGAAGGCGAAGGACATTCCACATCTCCTGGACAAGAGATGTCCAACATCTCTTGTCCAGTTGAAGAAGACCACTCAGGCCGTGTCAGACCTACCAAGAAAGGAGAACCGTCTTGGTGTATGGAAACTGGATCAAGAAGCCCAGATGTTTGTGTTGGAGACCACAGAGAAAAATCATGGGTGAGGACCTACGTAGGAATGAAGGACCTGCGTAGGTCCTTCAAGGGTTAGGGTTGCTTGGAAGCGGACGTGCAATGTGTGTGTGAAAACCTGCTACATTGTATCACCCAGTTGAGTTTGAAACTCTACGATGAAATCGGATCAGCTTTTTATGGGCCACATCGCCCACACCACAACCACCTCCACCCATTATCTTGAGACACACAGATGGTGTTCTAGAGGGACCTCTACATGAAGCAATGTTGTGTGAATGTTGTGTGTGAAAGCAGTGGAAAGAACCATCGTCACCATTGACTAGAATAGAATAACAGAGTTGGAAGGGACCTTGGAGGTCTTCTAGTCCAACCCCCTGCTTAGGCAGGAAACCCTACACCACTGACATCATCATCACCATCCTCCTCCTCGCCACCTCCATCACTACCACAATTATCTGCACCCATTATTTTTGGACAGAGATGGTGTTCTGGAGGAACATCTAGAAGAAGAACGAATCAACCGCGTGAGAACAGTGTGTGAGAGCGGTGCCATTGCCACCATCATCGTCCTCACCACCTCCTTCACCACCACAACCACCTCCCACCCATCATCTTTGGACAGAGAGATGGTATTCTAGAGCAACCTCTAGATGAAAGGATGGAGCAAGGGTGAATAAAAAATATACAGAGAAAGCTGACCAAGTTTCTATGGACCGCATCACCCTCAAGCATGATCTCCTCCACCATCACAACCACCAATCTTGGAGCACACGGATGGTGTTCCAGAGGAACCTCTAGATGAAGACACAAAGCAACGGTGTATGAGCAGTGTGTGTGAGAGAGGTGGAAAGAATCTTCACCTCCATTGCCATCATCATCATCATCACCATCATCATTCTCATCCTCTCCATCACCAGCACAACCACCTCCCACCCATTATCTTAGGACACACGGATGGTGTTCCAGAGGAACCTCTAGATGAAGAAACAAAGCAACCGTGTATGGACAGTGTATGCAAGAGGGGTGGAAAGAACCATCACCCCCATTGCCATTGACATCATCATCATCATCCTCACCACCTTCATCACCACCATAATCACCACCTCCCATTATCCTGGGACACAGATGGTGTTCTAGAGGAACTTCTAGATCTTGGCAACTTTAAAACTTGTGGAGGTCAACTCTGGGAGTTGAAGTCCACAAGTCTTCAAGTTGCCAAGGTTGGAGACCTCCGATCTAGATGAAGGAATGGAGCAAGGGCACATGAAAAGGATATGGAGACATCTGACCAACTTTCTATGGACCACATCACCCTCAACCACCACCATCATCTCCGCCACTATCTTGGAATAACGCAGGTGGTGTGGTAAGAGGAAGAAACGAAGCAATGGTGTACGAAAAGTGTCCAAAGAAATCTGACCAACTTTCTGGGGACCACATCACCATCCTCACCACTCACCCCATTACCACCGTCACGGAGCCCGTTTTTGGCCTCCCCGGACTCCTGCAGCACTCTGCCGGCCAAAAACAGGTGTCGTGTAGGCCTCTCGGGCCAGTCCCTTGATATTTCTAGGCCGGCTCTGTGGGCCAGATTTAAGGACCCCGCGGGACAGATTGGTGCGCAGGCCTTGAGTTTGACACCCCTTAGACTTAGGACACATGGATGTATTAAAGTGGCACACTACAGGAACATCTAGATCAGGGATGGTTAACCTTTTTGGTGCCGAGTGCCCAAAGTGGCCCTCCCCTGCGCATGCGCTCCACCCACACACACATGCCCCCTGCCCCCCCCCCCCCCGTGCCCCCTTCTGGCTTCCAGGTTGGTGCGGGCGGCAGAAATGGAGTAGAAAGGGAGGGCACGCTGGGGGCAGGAACCTGCAGAGATCAGGGATGGCCCCACCCCACGCGCATGTGCCGCAGATTCCCAAAGACCAGCTGGCTGGCCAAAGGCATGCGCACATGTGAGGTGGAGCTGGGCTGGCATGCCCCCAGAGAGAGCTCTGCATGCCACCCTGGACAGGGGCACGCTGTCATGGGCCAAGTGGACAATCAGAAGACAGATACCACATCGGGACCACCAGACCGGAAAGAAACAACAGCCCAGCCTGCACTGACCCCCCCCCTCACTTGACCTGTTCTCCTGACTCACCTCCGTCCGCGTAGGTCTCCATCCCGTAGCCATCCTGAAGACCTTCGCGCCACATGCCTTCGTAGACGACGCCCGAGTGGCTTTCCCAAATGCCCAGGTGGCCCTTCAGCCCGTGGCACCACTCCCCCTTGTAACTCCACTTGCTCTTCCGCTCCGCGCCCAGGCCACTGCGCTTCCCTTGGCTCCAGAAGCCCTGGTAGGTATTCCCGCTGGGCCAAGTGTAGACGCCCAAAGACTCAAAGCCGCGACTCCAACGCCCGCTGTACTCCCCCTGGGCGCCCGGGCCTGTGCACACCCCGTAGCCATGGGCCCGGCCCTCTTCCCAGTCGCCCACATAACAGCCTCCATCATCAAACTCAAATCTGCCTCCGTTGGACATTCATGTAATGTTTGTCCCCGGTCAGTCGGGCTGCAGTTATCTCCTTGTCCCGGTGTGCATCTCCCCTGCCTGGCGAAGTCGTTTCTACATGACGAGGCTCCACCCAAACCGGCTTCAGTCCTCCATAGCTCCCTCTGGACAGCCAGACATCGATCTGGCAAGCCGTTCTCCGTCTCTGGCCAGGAGCCTTCCCGCTCGGCTGAACTGCAATTCCAATTTTGCTAATGCCGGCGCGTTTGGCTACCGTCGGGCATCAGCTCCGGGGATCAATGAGGAGGAATCGGAAGGTTTCGCGGCAGGATCGCTGAAGGCGGATGGAAGCTAGCGGTAGGGGGAGCCCAACGTTGAGTGGTATCACAAACCTGCGGCAGGTTATAAATGAAAAGTTTAGGAAAAAAGTCGCGGGTGTAAAAGTGCAAAATGTGTGTGTGGGAAAAAAAATTCGTCTGTGAGCACAGATTCACTGCTCTTTCTAGTATGTAAGAACCCTTTCCCCCTCAAAAAATAGCCTTCCAACTACAAACAAAGCAATGGTCCAAGAGTTATCTATTGATGTTCCTCAAGAATCTGTGTTGTCTAGTCGGAAGTCCAGGGAATTGGGGATGGGTTGGACACCTGGAATATCAGAAGATATGGATTTTCTGAGGTCTGTGGAGGAATCTGGTGGCGACGTAGACAATCTGAGGTCTTTGTAGAGCCCAGGGACAGGCAGTTGGTCTTTCCTTGGCGAGGACCAAACATGCTAGTTCCTAGA
Organism: Natrix helvetica; assembly: GCF_964273705.1. Lineage (NCBI taxonomy): Eukaryota > Metazoa > Chordata > Lepidosauria > Squamata > Natricidae > Natrix > Natrix helvetica. The sequence continues at coordinate 3,769,200 of NC_138554.1, read as the reverse complement.
AGAACTTCATTGCGGTGCGTGGTCTCGCTTCTTCATCATCGGGAGACCAACAGTTGGTGACGGCTTTCCATGTCACAAGTTCAGGACAGAGAAGGTGTAGGCCCAAACTCTTTGGTTGAGGAGTCTAGGGTGGCCTCTTGGCTGATCAGGGGGGGACTTATGGACAGAAGAGAAGCAGGAGGCGGATCCCCAGCTGCAGGTGGCCATGAAGGACCTTCTCAAAGTTCTCAACTAGACTTGCTGAGCTCTTCTAGGTCTTAGGTGGCCATCCAGGAATGGAGGTTCTGGAATTCCCCGTCCAAACAACCTCTGGAGCATCAGACAGAAAAGTGGATCCTGGGGTTTTCCTCCCTAGGGCCCATCAGAAGCAATCTAGACTGCCCTCCGCGATCGGTCAACCTCTTCCGAGCGGTGGAGAGGCAGTAGGGCTGGTGAGGAGGCACACCAAGTGCGACCAAAACGTAGAGAACAAGCCTGCATCGAGAGACATAGAGATTAGGTAGATACCCAAGTGAGCATTGCAAAAACAGTGGGGAGAGAGAGGGAGGGAGGAAGGAAGGAAGGAAAAAGTGAGAAAGAAAGAGAAAGAAAAAGAAAGAAAGAAAAGAAAGAAAGAAAGAAAGAAGGAAGGAAGGATGGAAGGAAGGAAGGAAGGAAGGATGGAAGGAAGGAAGGAAGGAAGGAAGGAAGGAAGGAAGGAAGGAAGGAAGGAAGGAAGGAAGGAAAGGGAATTCTGGGATTTGAAGTCCACAGTTCTTAAATTTGCCAAGGCTGAGAAACACTAAAATACCATGATTGCTAATACAACTAAAATTATAATCCATGCATGTTGCAAAGAGTGGAGAGAGCGAGAGAGGGAGGGAGTGAAGGAGGAAGGGAGGGAGGGAGGGAGGGAGGATGGAAGGAAAAAGTGAGAATGTTAGCATAGTCTTTATTGTCATTGTACAAAATAAATACAACAAAATTGGTTGAAAGAAATTGAGAAAGATAGAAAGAGAAAGAGAAAGAAAAAGAAAAAGAAAGAAAGAAAGAAAGAAAGAAAGAAAGAAAGAAAGAAAGAAAGAAAGAAAGAAAGAAAATTCTGGGATTTGAAGTCCACAGTCCTTAAAGTTGCCAATTAAAATTATAATCCATGCATGTTGCAAAAAGTCTGGAAAGAGAGAGGGAGGGACCGAGGGAAGGAAGGAAGGAAGGAAGGAAGGAAGGAAGGAAGGAAGGAAGGAAGGAAGGAAGGAAGGAAGGAAGGATGAATGAATGAATGAATTCTGGGATTTGAAGTCCACAGTCCTTAAAGTTGCCAAGGCTGGAGAAACACTAAAATACCATGATTGCTAATAATTTTCAGGCTTGTTGCAAAAAGAGCGAGGGAGGACGGAAGGAATAAAAACAAGAAAAGAAAATAGAAGGGAAGAAAGAAAGACAAAACGAGAGAAAGAATGAATAAATGATTTCTCGGATTTGAAGTCCACAGTTCTTAAAGTTGCCAAGGCTGAGAACCACTAAAATACCATAATGGCTACTAATAGAACTAAAATTATAATTCATGCATGTTGCAAAAAACGGAGAGAGTGATGGAGTGGGAGAGAGAGGGAGAGAGAGAGAGAGAGAGAGAGAGAGAGAGAGAGAGAGAGAAATGAAAAAGCAAAGAATCACAGGATAAGATTCACCTCCGTCCGCCAGCGAGCCAAGACCGAAAACAACTCCTATACAACCGTTGCCTCCTAAGGGAGACAGATGTGCAAACCCTCCCACCCCCCCACGCCTGTACACACACTCGCACACACTTTTGTAAACAAGCACCACGGTCGAAGCTGCCCACCGCACAAGGCAAGGTTGACATCACCCGAGGAAGATAACACATGCGCGTGAATGCACACGCATGTCTCGAGGCACTCGAAACGGATGTGTCTTTAAAATAATTTCAAACACACACACACACACACACACGGAGCACCCCCAAACCACACGCAAGCTGCAAAAGGGAAAAGAGAGAGAGAGAGAGAGAGAAAAGGGACAGGAATTCATGCTCGCACGCCCAAGTCCATTGCACTCACAAAATCCAGACCTGTGCACATGCAATATGCAATATATATATATATATATATATATATATATATATATATATATATATATATATATATATATATATATATATATATATATATATATATATATATATATATATATATATATATATATATATATATATATATATATATATATATATATATATATATATATATATATATATATATATATATATATATATATATATATATATATATATATATATATATATATATATATATATATATATATATATATATATATATATATATATATATATATATATATATATATATATATATATATATATATATATATATATATATATATATATATATATATATATATATATATATATATATATATATATATATATATATATATATATATATATATATATATATATATATATATCCAGGCAGAAAACCATATTTTTATTTTTAATGTTGCCTTTTTATATTTGTGCTGATAAATAAATAAAGGGAGACTAGTATAGATCTATTTCAAGCTATTTAGCTCTCATCAGCTAGCCATACCCTAGCTGTTCAAATCCCAGTAAGGGTATGGCTAGCTGATGAGAGCTAAATAGCTTGAAATAGATCTATACTAGTCTCCCTTTATTTATTTATCAGCACAAATACAACACACACACACACACACACACACACACATATGATGATGATAATAATAACAACAACCAGGCAGGGTGTATGCGTGCCACCCTTCTTGCCCGTTGTGCGAGGCTCACTTATTTTTTTTACACGCCCAGGCAAAATTGGTGTCAGCTGCAGAGCCCGCCCCACACAAAATATGCCCCACATTTGCCAGCAAAAGGGGAACCAACCTTCACCAGGTACAGCTAAACTATAACTCCAGATCGCTCATCTCTTCATCATAAAAACACCCTGAGCAAAATCCTGCCAAGACAGATCTGGACGGTGCATTTGATGGGCAGAATATAGAAATATATATACGGTATATATATCTATTTTATGTCGTTTCATTTAACGACCGCTGCATGCAGGAAAAAGCCCAGAGCAACAGCTCTTCCAACACACACACACACACACACCCCTCCCGGAGAATAATCCCCCACCTCTCACTTACCAGGTGTGGATTCCCACGAAAAAGTCTGGAAAGGCGAAGAAGGGGGAGTGGGGGGGGGTAAAAAAAAGCCACTCCCCAAATCTTCTGGAAAGGCACAGATGTGCTTCAGAGACACACCCAAGGCGAGAGCCAGTAGATCGATGGAGAGGGATCTCCGCCGGGAATACCGCTGGTGGGGGCCGGGGAAAAATACAGCCCCATGGAGGAAGCAGGAAGGGGTGGGGGGAAAGGAAGGGAGGGGGAGTCCTGGGTGGGCTTAAAAAGAGCTCGCGGGACCCTCCAAAAGGTAGAATGGAGGGAGGGAGGAAAAAAGAAGGAGAAGGGACCAGGCGAAGAGGCAGACGAGTGGCGGGTGATGGAGGGATCGGGAGGAGGAAAAAGGACGGAACACGGCTGGGGTGGTGGTGGAGGGGGGGTTGGGAAAGAGAGGGATGGCTGGAATGAGAGACAGACAGACACACACAGAGAGAGAGAAGGATGGAGAGAGAGAGAGAGGATGGAGAGAGAGAGAGAGAGAAGGATGGAGAACTGAAACGAAAACCGAAGCTGAATCAGCAGAGAGAATCCACCAAAGGCACTAAGCAAAGAGGAGCTTGTTGGGGTGGGGGGATGGGGGAGCCCTGATCTGTGCCCACCCCCTCCCCACCACAGCAGATTCTTTAAAATTTTTTTGCAAAATAATAATAATAATAATAATAAGCCTCCGGCTGGACCATATTCCCCCCAGCATGGAGACACAATGAAGGGGAGGGGGCTTAAGGCAGCAACTGGCTGGCTGGGAAGGAGTTGGGGGGGGGACGGAACGAGATGACCGGGAGGAATTGGAATGGGGGGGGGAGGTGTTCTCTTTCCTCTCCCCTCCCCCCCACAGGAAAGGGAGGAGGAGAAAAGAGAAAAGAAAAAAAAAGAGAGGATCGGAATTATTCCCGATGGGAGGGATGGCGGAGGGGCCGTGCTGGGTGGGTGGGTGGGAAGTTCCTAGGGAGGGGTTGGGGGAGATGAGGAAGAGGGGGGGGGCTCCCTTGGGTATGCCAACCAGCCCACCCCCCACCCCAGAGAGAAACAAGCCCCCCCCCTCCCAAATGCAGAGGGAGGTCTTGGCACCAGATCTGAAAAAGGAGAGAGGAGACTGACTGCATGTTGTGTTTTTCTGTCTGGTGGAACCCCTTTTTATGGGGTGGGGTGGGGGCGGCGCTTTGGGGTTCCCTTCCCACGCATTCCCCCCACCCCAAAGAGAGAAACAGACCCCCGACAAAGGTGTGATTCCAAAGAAGTGTTTATTTGAATGATTACACACAAGGCACTGAGGCAGAGCGACGACAATGAGCACCGGCGATATTTCGTACCCCCAGATTCGGGCGGCTCCTCCCAATCTTGGAGCCGGTCCCAGCTGGTTTCCCCCCCTCCCCTCTCCTGGAAAGACCCTCCCCCTAATTTCCCAGGAAGCACTAGGGAAGCCCCCTCTATCCCCCTTGGATATCCCCTCCGCCCCAACCTCCAAGAGGTACGATGTGAAAACAAACCAGGATCAACCTAACCACCTTTCACTCCGCAACACGGCTCGGAGGGAGGTCGCGCAGGGGAGTCTCCTGGCACGCACGTGTGCGACGGGAAACTTCGACCTCAGCTGTGTGTGCAACGGCTTTTCCCACCTAAAATCCAAGGGTTGTTGTTTCCCCACCTAAAATCTAACAGGAGGCACATATTCCCCCACTCAACCTGGTTAGCAGGAGGTCCATTTTGGGTGGCCATCCCTTCTTCTCAAGAACATTGACCTCCCGCTCCTTTGAAGCTGGACCCAACCACCATCCCAGCTGGGCGTTGCTGGTTCACCCCCAAATCTTATTCCTGAGGTCCCCTTGTGCGATTATCTGTCCATTGTCGTCGCTGAACCGGAAGCCGCCAAGAATCTCCTGATCAAAGGCGGGCTTGAGCACCGTCAGCCACCACTACCGTCTCCCCGGTGATATAGTTGGCATCGGCGGAGCAGAGGAAAGAGACGATGCCCGAACAGTCTGACGGGACTCCGATCCTGGGGGAGAAGAGGAGGAGGGGGACCTGGTTAGTGGTCAGAGGACCCCAAGGTTGGGTCTCTCGTCTTCATCCAGAACATACGTAGTTTGCAGGTGGAAGCGTAGGGAACGTAGGCCTGGAGAACCTCAAACCAAGATCTACCTTGGCGGATCGGATCGCTCAAAAGGCCATCCTGGTTCAGCAGTTTGCATCTACTGGTGGTCAACCAGACGTCCACCAGGAGACAGAGACCTTCTGCAGCTGAGCCCTGGCGACATTTGGAGGTATCTGCTCCAACTCGCAGGTCACATGGAGTCTAAGATCCATGGCCTTTAAGAAACCATTTGGAGGTGGTGGTGTGGCCTGCGGAGGTGGCAGCAGAATGGGACAGGGAAAAGGTTGGGGAGGAACATCAGCCAGTCCTGGAGGTTGAGGAAAGCTCAGACGAAGGGCTCTGCGTCGGAGGCAGAGAGGGAGTTAGACAGCAGTGAGGCAGAAGAACAGCTGGAGCCTGTTCCCAGTGTGTGCATGCGCAGAGCTGCCAGAAGACAGGAACAACTAAGAACGCAGGGTCGGCTTGGGGGTAAAGCCACACCTTGTAGGGGATAGGCCCCTCCCATAGGAAATAAAAAAGTGGAGCAAACGGGGAGGGGGCTTTTGCAGGAAACAATTTGTTCCTTCGGTCGTTTCAAGAGTGGGAAGTTCTGTTTGTGACTATAAGAGACTCTGTGCCAAGTGTGGCCTTGCCCTGCATTGGGGAACTAGTTATCTGGCAGCTCGCCAAGCGAGATAAGGTTCGTGTGGATAAATATTCCTCTGAAAGGCTGTTCGCCAAGCCTTGCGGACTGTGAATGAAAGGAATCCACAGTCGTGCCAACTGTTGCCTTGCCCTGTGTGTGGAAACTCTTATCTGGCAGCTCTCCAAGCGAGATAAGGTTCGTGTGGATCAATATTCCTCTGAAAGACTGTTTACCAAGCCTTGCGGACTGTGAATGAAAGGAATTCACAGTCGTGCCAAGTATTGCCCTGTGTGTGGAAACTAGTTATCTGGCAGCTCTCCAAGCGAGATAAGGTTCGTGTGGATAAACATTCCTTTGACATAATGTTTGCCAAGCCTTGCGGACTGTGAATGAAAGGAATCCACAGTCGTGCCAAGTATTGCCTTCCCCTGTGTGTGAAAACTAGCTTTCTGGCAGCTCTCCAAGTGAGATAAGGTTCGTGTGGATAAATATTCCTCTGAAAGGCTGTTCGCCAAGCCTTGTGGACTGTGAATGAAAGGAATTCACAGTCATGGCAAGTGTTGCCTTGCCCTGTGTGTGGAAACTAGTTATCTGGCAGCTCTCCAAGCGAGATAAGGTTCGTGTGGATAAACATTCCTCTGAAAGACTGTTCACCAAGCCTTGCGGACTGTGAATGAAAGGAATTCACAGTCGTGTAAATTGAAGGAGTTTAGCTGGGATTTCTTGCTTTTTAAGGAAGCCTGGGTCAGAACAGGTATCTGCTCCAACTTGCAGGTCACATGGAGTCTAAGGTGGATGGTCTTCCAGAAACCTCTTCTTCAGGAGCCCCTTCCATCTCCTGGAGGACAGGGTTCTTGAAGGCCATCCATCTTCACGTTCCTTGCATGCTAGCATCATATTTTCTTCAATCTCTTGTGGGTTAGCGAGATGTTTTGGGCCTGTGTGTTGGGCCTCTCTTTCTTGTAAACGTCCCCGGATTGGGATGGAAAAATAAGAGAAATATCTCCTTCAGCTTCTCCATGTTCTGCCTGGTTTTTTTCTGTCTTTCCCCTCTTATTGCATTTTTACAAGAGTCCTAAAGTAACGTCGGAGACTTGGACGTACAACGGCTTGTCAAGCTAACTGTTTGGTGCCCCCCAAATTACTCCAGGTCGGCCTTTCCTAAAGGTTTAGGGGTACAAGGGTCTTGTAACTTGACAGCTTTAAGAAATTTTTATTTTTAATGTTGCCTTTTTATATTTGTGTTGTATTTGTGCTGATTTCCCTGGCTTAGCTGATAAAGGAGGAGAGCCTGTGGCTTAGTGGCAATTACATCGGCCTAATATGCAATACAGCCCTGGTTCGAATCCCAATAAGGGTATGGCTAGCTGATGAGAGCTAAATAGCTTGAAATAGATCTATACTAGTCTCCCTTTATTTATTTATCAGCACAAATACAACACAAATATAAAAAGGCAACATTAAAAATAAAAATATGGGTTTCTGTCTGGATGGTTTTCTGTGATGAGCCGAAGGACAGAAAGAGGGAGTAGTGAGCTCCCTCCCATATTTGGGCATACCAGGGGTTGTAACACAAATACATGTGTGTGTGTGTGTGTGTGTGTGTGTGTTGTATTTGTGCTGATAAATAAATAAAGGGAGACTATATACAACTATATACAAATACAACACAAATATAAAAAGGCAACATTAAAAATAAAAATATGGTTTTCTGCCTGGATGGTTTTCTGTAATGAGCCGAAGGACAGAAAGGGGGAGTAGTGAGCTCTCTCCCATATTTGGGCATACCAGGGGTTGTAACACAAATATATCTATCTATCTATCGATCTATCTATCTATCATCTATCTATCTATCTATCTATCTATCTATCTATCTCTATATCTACATCCATCCATCCATCATATATATATCATCTATCCATCATACATCTATCAATCCATCTATTTATCTATTATCTATCCATCCATCCATCATCTGTCTACCTACCTACCTACCTATCTACCTACTGTACCTATCTATTATCTATCAATCCATCTGTTATATGTTTGCTTTGTCCACATATTTATTTCATATGTTTCGTTGTACGCCGCCCCGAGTCCTTCGGGAGAGGGTGCGGCTAAGAAATAAATATTTATTTATATATATATATATATATATATATATATGTATGTATGTATGTATGTATGTATGTATGTATGTATGTATGTATGTATGTATATATATATATATATATATATATATATCCATCTATCTATCTATCATCTATATCATCTAGCTATCATCCATCCGTCTATTCATCTATTATCTATCCATCCATCATCCATCTATATCCATCTATATCTATCTATCTATCTATCCATCCATCCATGTCATATATATGTATGTATATATCAGGGGTGGGTTCCTGCCAGTTCTAACCTCTTCTGTAGAAGAGGTTCCACAAATCTCCAGTGCCGCTTAGGACCGGTACCAGCTCCTTCCCCCCGCCTGTCCGCACATCATCAAGATGAAGAGCGAGAGGAGGAATTCTGGGAGTTGAAGTCCACAAGTCTTAAAGCTGTCAACTTTGAACACCCCTGTGGGTTTTTTTCCTAAAGGTTTAGGGGTACAAGGGTCTTGTAACTTGACAGATTTAAGACTTGCACACTTCAATGCCAGAGTTCCTGAGCCAACATGACTGGAGGAGGAATTCTGGGAGAAGTCCACAAGTCTTAAAGCTGTCAAGTTTGAACACCCCTGGGGGTTTTTTTCTAAGGGGTTAGGGGTGCAAAGGTCTTGTAACTTGAGAGCTTTAAGACTTGCGTGCTTCAAATGCCAGAGTTTCTGAGCCAACATTTTGGTTGCTAAGCAAGAGCGTTGTTAAGTGAGTTTCACCACATTTTACAAGTTGGCCACGCCCACCCAGTCACATGACTGCCAAGCTACTCCCACCCAGTAACATGGCTGGCAAGCCACTCCCACAAAGCAGGCCACACCCACAGAAGAGATTCTAAAATTTTTGAAACCCACCACTTGTATGTATGTATGTATGTATGTATGTATGTATGTATCCATCCATCTATCTATCTCTATCATCCATCCATATCCATCATCTATCTATCCATCATTCATCTATCCATCCATTATCTATCTATCCATCCATCCATCCATTCCATGTATTATGTATGTATGTATGTATGTATCTATCTATAACATCCATCCATATCCATCATCTATCTATCATCTATCATCTATCTATCTATCTATCTATCTATCTATCTATCTATCTATCATCTATCTATCTATCTATCTATCTATCTATCTATCTATCTATCTATATCTACCTACCTACCTACTGTACCTATCTATCTATTATCTATCAATCCAGCTATCTATCATCTATCTATCCATCCATCCATCCATCCATCCATCCATGTATTATGTATGTATGTATAATATAGTGTGTGTATTAAATTAACATATATTAATTATAATTATCAGGATAATTAGAAATATGTTTAAATTAAATTATGTCAGCATAAATATGAATATAATTATAAATGTTAAATTATAACGGTTATCAATGTGAATGTAATTATTAATGTGAGGTAAATGAAATTATAATGCAGTTATCAATATGAATATAATTACCAATGTGAGTTAAATGAAATTATAATGTAGTTATAAGCATCAATATCATTATAAATTTAAGTTAAATGAAACTGTAATGGACTTAGAAACATCAACATAATTACAAGTATCAGCTAAATTAAATTGTAATTCAATTATAAATATCAGTACCACTAGGAAAATTCTAATGGCATTAAAATATAAATATAATTATAAATTTAAGCCAAGTGCCATTATAATTTACTTAAAATATCATTATAAAGAAGGACAACTAAAATATAATTGAATTAGAAATGCAAATTAAATTGAATTATGTAATTCTACAGGTCTAAACAAAAGAATTAAAATAAAATAAATCTAAAAATGAATGGTTAGCTGTGGTGTTTTCCCTTTAGTCAAAATTGATGACAGCTGTCAGTTTTAAGGTTTCGCAACCCCTCAAAAAAAGAACAGCTGAAGTGTGTTGGAAATTTATAGAATTAGACCAGAGGCCTTGTTTTAATGCAAAACTCTGATTTATCCCAAGTTACCTCTTTATCCGCAAAGTTTCCAGCATTTGGCGTTCTGTGTTTTCGTCCTGCCAAAACTAGACAAAAAGAATAGCTGTGAGGTGATTTGATTTTAATTTTAATTTTTAATTTTGGGGTTAGCGAGTCCCATTATTTGGAATTACAGGCTGTCCTCAACTTACAAGTTTTCATTTAGTGACCGGTTCAAAGTTTCACAACTGATTCATATTTATGACGGTCGCCCCTAACCCTTTGGCAACCGTCGGACAAGCAAAGTCAATAGGGCAAACTGGATTCACTTAACAACCGTGTCCCTAATTTTAACAACTGCCGGAAAGGTTGTAAAATGGAATACACCGTGGCAGGAAAGGTGGACTTCAACTCCCAGAAAGCCTTACTACTTTTTAAGATGGGCTGGACTTCAACTCCCAGAAAGCCTTGCCACTTTTTAAGATGGGCTGGACTTCAACTCCCAGAAAGCCTTGCCACTTTTTAAGATGGGCTGGACTTCAACTCCCAGAAAGCCTTGCCACTTTTTAAGAGGGCTGGACTTCAACTCCCAGAAAGCCTTGCCACTTTTTAAGATGGGCTGGACTTCAACTCCCAGAAAGCCTTGCCACTTTTTAAGATGGGCTGGACTTCAACTCCCAGAAAGCCTTGCCACTTTTTAAGACGGCTGGACTTCAACTCCCAGAAAGCCTTGCCACTTTTTAAGATGGGCTGGACTTCAACTCCCAGAAAGCCTTGCCACTTTTTAAGATGGGCTGGACTTCAACTCCCAGAAAGCCTTGCCACTTTTTAAGATGGGCTGGACTTCAACTCCCAGAAAGCCTTGCCACTTTTTAAGATGGGCTGGACTTCAACTCCCAGAAAGCCTTGCCACTTTTTAAGAGGGCTGGACTTCAACTCCCAGAAAGCCTTGCCACTTTTTAAGAGGGCTGGACTTCAACTCCCAGAAAGCCTTGCCACTTTTTAAGATGGGCTGGACTTCAACTCCCAGAAAGCCTTGCCACTTTTTAAGACGGCTGGACTTCAACTCCCAGAAAGCCTTGCCACTTTTTAAGACGGCTGGACTTCAACTCCCAGAAAGCCTTACCACTTGTTAAGGTGGGCTGGACTTCAACTCCCAGAAAGCCTTGCCACTTTTTAAGATGGTCTAGACTTCAACTCCCAGAAAGCCTTGTCACTTGTTAAGGTGGGCTGAACTTCAACTCCCAGAAAGCCTTGCCACTTTTTAAGATGGTTTAGACTTCAACTCCCAGAAAGCCTTGCCACTTTTTAAGATGGCTGGACTTCAACTCCCAGAAAGCCTTGCCACTTTTAAGACGGCTGGACTTCAACTCCCAGAAAGCCTTACCACTTTTTAAAATGGCTGGACTTCAACTCCCAGAAAGCCTTGTCACTTTTTAAGGTGGGCTGAACTTCAACTCCCAGAAAGCCTTGCCACTTTTTAAGATGGTCTAGACTTCAACTCCCAGAAAGCCTTGTCACTTTTTAAGGTGGGCTGAACTTCAACTCCCAGAAAGCCTTGCCACTTTTTAAGATGGTCTAGACTTCAACTCCCAGAAAGCCTTTCCACTTTTTAAGATGGGCTGGACTTCAACTCCCAGAATTCCCTAGTCAGAGTCATGAGGAATTCAGGGAATTGACGTCCACCCATCTTAAAAAGTGGCAAGGCTTTCTGGGAGTTGAAGTCTAGACCACTGCCCTCAAATCTCTTTCCCGTCTTTGAAGATACTCACGGCCGAGCTGAATTTCGTGCGGATCAGGCCGGGCGCCAGACAGTTAACACGGATGTTTTGAGGGGCCAGTTCAATGGCCAGGTTGCATGTCAACCCCAGGAGGGCTGTCTTGCTAACGTTGTAAGGCCCGAGGCTCTAGGAGAGAAGGGCCGAAGGAAGCAGGATTAGGGGTACCTTGAAGAGCCCACTGGGACCTCCCTGGTCCCCTCCGCCCCCACCGAGACTGATCTCAAAGCTAAACAGGCTTAGCTCTCTACATCTCTTTGTAGGAGTTTGTCTTTCTTTTTCTCTACACTCTCTCCATCTTTCTACCATCTATCAAACTATCCATCTATTATCTCTATCTGTGTCTGTCTGTCTATCTATCTGTCCGTCATCCATCCACCTAGCTCCACCCACCCGTCCATCCCTCTGTGTTTATCGATATCTGTTTAGCTATTTATCTGCATTTATCAATTTATTGTAATTATCTTATCTATTTGTATCCATCCATCCATATCTATCAATCTGTCTATCCATCCATCCATCCATCCATATCTATATCCATCTATACCTGTGACGGGGTCAGGTATTTGTCAGGGCAACCGAGGTCTGCCCTGTCAGCTGGCCGGAGCGCATGTGTACGCTGGCCACCTGACTTCAGCCTTCTTTTGAAGCCATTTTTCGCCCTCCGGAGGCTCCTGAAGCCTCCGGAGCGCGAAAAACCGGCCCTACGGGCGAACTGGAAACTCAGGAACAAACGTCCGGTTTGCTCGTAGGGCCGGTGTTAGCCCTCTGAAGCATTCAGGAGCCCTTAGAAGGCTTCCCCGAAGGCTCAGGAGGGCAAAAAATGACACTTCCGAATTGCTCGTAGGGTTGTTTTTTGCTCTCCGGAGCCTTCACGGAAGCCTTCTGAAGGCTCCGGAGGGCTAAAACCGGCCCTACGAGCAAACTGGAGGTCACGAACTTCCGGTTTGCCCGTAGAGCCGTTTTTTTGCGCTCCGGAGACTCCAGGGAAGCTCCTGAAGCCCCTGGAGGGCCTCCGGGGGGAGGAGGGGGCTGTTTTCGCCCTGCCCAGCCTCCTATAAAGCCTCTGGAGCCTGAGGAGAGCGAAAAAAGCATGCAAAAATGGGGGGGGGGAGAGCGCTCACGCACGACACTCCTGCGCTCCCCCCGCTTTTGGCACGCAAGCCAAAAAAGTTTCGCCATTGCTGATCTATACAACTAACTAATCAAGGAGAGAAGCAACTCAGAACTGAGGAGAAATTTCCTGACAGTGAGAACAATTCATCAGTGGAACAGAAGTTGCCTCCAGAAGTTGTGAATGCCCCAACACTGGGAGTCTTTAAGAAGATGTTGGATAGCTATTTGTCTGAAACGGTATAGGGTTTCCTGCCTAGGCAGAGGGTTGGACTAGAAAACCTCCAAGGTCCCTTCCAACTCTACTATTGTATTGTATTGTATTATTTATTTATGTATCTGTGTAATTATGAATATCCATCTAACTTATTCATATCTATCCATCCATCATATGTCTATATCTATCTGTATCCATCTATCTATCTATCTTCTATCTATATTATCCATCCATCCATCCATCCATCCATCCATCTATCTTTCTATCATCTATCTATCTATCTATATCTATTATCTATCTATCTATCTATCTATCTATCTATCTATCTATCTATCTATCTATCTATCTATCATCTATCTATCTATCTATCTATCTTTCTATCATCTATCTATCTATATCTATTATCTATCTATCTTCTATCTATCTATCTATATCTATCTATCTCTCTTCTATCTATCTATATCTATTATCTATCTATCATCTATCTATCTATCTATCTATCTTCTATCTATCTATCTATCTATCTATCTATCTATCTATCTATCTATCATCTATCTATCTATCTATCTATTGGTTTATCTATTGTAACTATCTTATCTATTTATATCCATCTATCTCTCTGTACATGTATTGGTATCTTTCCATGTAATTATGTGTATCAGTCTATCATATGTGTATCTATCCCTCCATCTATCATATCTGTCTATCTGTATGTATGTATGTATGTATGTATGTATGTATACATGTATATGTATATATGTCTGTCTATCTGTGTTTATTTATTGTAACTATCTTATTTATATCCATCCATCTATCCATCCATCTATTTATCCATCTATACATGTATTTTTATCTTCCTATGTAATTTATATCAGTCTATATTTATATCTATCCATCCATATCTGTCTATCTGTGTCTGTCTGTCTGTCTATCTATCATCTATCTATCTAATCTGTCATCTGTTTGTCTGTGTCTGTCTGTCTTTCTGTCTGTCATCTATCTATAGCTATCTAATCTCTGTCATCCATCTACCCACCCATCCATCCAATCTGTCCTCTATCTGTTTATCTGTCTGTCTGTCTGTCTGTCTGTCTGTCTGTCTGTCTGTCTACTATTTATAATCTAGCATCACCCATCATATTTAAAAGTGTTTATCCGAGTTATTTACCTTTCCCAAATCTAACTTCTCTGAATCCTCCCACTTAAACCGGGAGGCCCAGGAGACAGAATAAAAAAGGGATAAATTTTTATATCTCCTAATTTGGAAAACCAACTTCCTAGATGCAGGCAGCAATTGCAATGGCCTTTTTGACAGGTGCGTAACGCAGCTGGCTCCTCTTCAGGGTTCAAGGAGAAATAAATCCCTTTCTTCCCCCCCTCCCCTAATTCTTTTATTCCATTTTTAGAGACGGCCCGAAAGACGCAAAATAGATAGAAAACAATCTGCTTCACTCACTGGAAACGGCCTATATCCAGCAATGGACGACACGATGACGATGGAGCCGCTTCTGGAATAAAGCAAGGAATTGAGAAAGGCAAAAAAAAAATTCCTTCTGCTCTCATAATTCCTTTATTCACCTGGAATCAGTCACTGTTTCTCTCCCAACCTACCTCACGGGGTTGTTGTGAACCATAATTAGGATTCTACTGAAAGAAGCGTTTAGGAATCTAAATGCGAAATGAAATAAAGTTCTGAAGCAGGAAAATAACTTCCTTTTTTCTTTTTTGAGATCATGGGTATCATCCTCATTTAACGACCTCGTAATCCCTTGCGGGGTGGAGTCCGGGCAACTGAATGGAGCTGAATCCTTTACTGGCCAGATGCCCTTCCTGTCACCAATGTGGAGTTTTTGTTCATCAGCAGATATATTCTCATGGTGCCCAGAGACAAGAAATATCTGCCTCTACCTAGGATTGAACTCCTGATTGCGATCATGGGAACGATCTCAAAATATTATATATTATCTACATCTCTGGAATGCCTCAAACAATTTCAACCAAACTTGGGTACGCAGATGACTTCCTCTCTGGAAACAAATACGGTGGGAGTAAGACATCCCTAATGCCCCTCGGGGTGTGTGTGTTCTGTTACGATGCAGCCTGTTGTGCCTTCAAATGGCTTCTACCGTACTGCCGTAAAATGGCTCCTACTGTACAGCTCAGTGGAGTTGCCATGGTAACGACTTCAGAGTACTCCTCTGGTAAGGGGGAAAAATCGAATATTAGAAATTATGTTTCTTCCGGATATTTTCCCCCTATAAATAAATATCCGGGCAACGCCGGGTTATCGGCTAGTAGAATATCCTATTCTGGCCACGAAGACCGAGAATTCATGGCATTTCTCATGAATGCGGCAGGCTCCGAGTGCAAATTCTACCTCTCTCGAAAAAAAAGGGCACCCACCCCTCCTTCACAAAGCTGGGACTTTTATCAGAATCAAGAATCTTATTTTGTTTTATAGCCGAAGAACAGAAGACTAAGAGAGAGCAGCTTTCAAAGGGTTGGAGAAAGTCACTGAGGACTAGAAACTTGAAATGCTTCTAGAGAGCGAAAAAAAGAAAAGAAAGACTGGTAGTCCAAGCTGATCAGACAATGGGCAAGAAGAAAAAGAAAGAAAGAGAGAAAAAAATAATAATATAACTATTTTCCAGCCCAAATGTTAACTCGAATATATAGACAAACTATACAATGTACTGAGGTAATTTACCTCCGGCTCTAAACTGAAAGACGGTACAGGTAGACCTCGACGTACGACCACAATTGAGCCCCAAATGTCCATCGCCAAAGCAAGGCTGACGTTAAGTGAGTTAGGCTCCATTTTACGACCTTTCTTGCCACCATCGTTAAGTGAATCGCTGCTGTTGTTATGTCAGTAACGCAGTTGTTAAATGGATCTGGCTTCGCCTTTGACTTGGCCAAAAAGGGATCACGTGACCCCAGGACTCTGTGACCGTCGTAAGTGTGAGTCAGTAGCCAAGCAGTCAAATTTTGATCACATGACCCTGGGGATGCTGTGACCGTTGTAAGTGTGAGTCAGTGGCCAAGTGTCCGAATTTTGATCACCTGACCCTGGGGATGCTGCAACCGTCGTAAGTGGGAGTCAGTGGCCAAGCGCCACGAATTTTGATCGCGTGGCCCTGGGGATGCTGCGACCGTCGTAAGTGTGAGTCAGTGGCCAAGCACCACGGATTTTGATCACGTGGCCCTGGGGATGCTAGGACCGTTGTAAGTGTGAGTCAGTGGCCAAGCGTCCAAATTTTGATCACGTGACCCTGGGGATGCTGTGACAGTCATAAGTGTGAGTCAGTGGCCAAGCGTCTGAATTTTGATCACCTGACCCTGGGGATGCTGTGACCATCATAAGTGTGAGTCAGTGGCCAAGCGTCTGAATTTTGATCACCTGACCCTGGGGATGCTGTGACCATCATAAGTGTGAGTCAGTGGCCAAGCGTCTGAATTTTGATCACCTGACCCTGGGGATGCTGTGACCGTCATAAGTGTGAGTCAGTGGCCAAGCATTCAAATTTTGATCACGTGACCCTGGGGATGCTGTGACCGTCATAAATGTGAGTCAATGGCCAAGAGCAACGCATTTTGATCGCGTGACCATGGGGATGCTGTGACCGTCATAAGTGTGAGTCAATGGCCAAGAGCAACGCATTTTGATTGCGTGACCATGGGGATGCTGTGACTGTCGTAAGTGTGAGTCAGTGGCCAAGCATCCAAATTTTGATCACATGACCCTGCTGCAACGGTCATAAGGGTGAAAAATACCTCACTTTTTTCAATGTCCTCGTGGCTTGGAACGGTGACTAAACAAACAGTTGTAAATCGAGGACTGCCGGTGTATAAATTAAAGAGGAAAAATAACCCCCACCCCCCAAAAAAAGGTTGCCACGACATACTCACCCCCTCTTCTGCATATGGGGGACCACGAGGTTGACCAGCAGCGCTGTCGCCTTTACGTTGATATCCAA
This sequence comes from Natrix helvetica, assembly GCF_964273705.1. Lineage (NCBI taxonomy): Eukaryota > Metazoa > Chordata > Lepidosauria > Squamata > Natricidae > Natrix > Natrix helvetica. The sequence continues at coordinate 3,752,099 of NC_138554.1, read as the reverse complement.
TATCTGAAACGAAGAGCAGGCGGACTTGGACTTATGACCATAATCTTTGCCGTCTGTCCTTACGGCCGTAAGACGAGACACCCACGCGATTTTGCTGGCCTGATTTTAAGCCCCATTTTTCCCTGTGGCCGTTGTAGAAAGCCAGCTCCGCGGCCGAAAACCATACGCCCCCGTCATAAAAGCATGCACAGCCATCGTAAAACGAGCGCAGCCGTCGCAAAGGGTGTCAATTTGGGAGGAAAACTGGCCGGAAAAGACGGTAAACTCACCTAAATTAGCGTCCCGGGTTTGAGTTAACGTCGGAACTGACCTTAAACGTGAAACGTGTGTTTGTATATACAGGGTGTGTGCATTTGTGTGTGTGTGTTTGTGCTGCTGTCGGAATTCTGGAACCAGATTGTAATTAGGTTTTGGGGGGAATCTGTCCTCATTTCAAATGGTCGCTAGGCGAACCGGCGTTAAGTGAGGACCACCTCTAAAGCGGAAAAGCAATCTTTTTTTTATCCCCAACCGTTTCCCCAATCCATGTTTGCAGATGTTTGGCCTTGCCAGCAAGTCTGAGCGACGTTCCTCCCCGCGGGTGGCACCCTCCGGACTACAAAGCCCATCTCCTCGGTCCCCATTTGCCATCTCTCACCTTGTCCCAGACTTCCTCCGAGGCATCCAATATGCTTCCAAAAAATGGGTTCACGGCTGCATTGCTGACCAAAATATCAATTCCCCCATAGCGCTCAACGGCCTACGAAAAAAAGGACGGAGAATTAAACGCCGCCATTTAAAAAGCTAAGCCAGGGAGTGGCGCAGTGGCCTAGAAGTCGAGCTCTCGCCTTACGATCAGGAGGCTGTGAGTTCGATCCTAGGAGGTAGAGGCGGTTATTTCTCTCTCTGGGCACAATGAGAATATATCTGCTAAACAAAACTCCACATTGGCAACAGGGAAGGGCATCTGGCCAGTAAATATTCTGCTAGCTCCATTCAGTTGCCAAGACTCCACCCCCACAAGGGATTGTTAAAAGAAGATTTTGAAAAGCTAACCCAGTTTGTAATACAATATTTCTCAATTTCGAGGACTTTAAGAGGGGAGGACTTCAACTCCCAGAATTCAAGGTTTGCTGGCTGGGGAATTCTGGGAGTTGAAGTCCTCCTCTCTTGAAAGTTTTCAGGGTTAAAAAAACACCCTTCCAAATGCAAATTCAATCTCTTTTTTGCAACTGTTTAATAAAACAAACGCCATATAAAGCTATATGCAACTCCATCCAATTCTCTTCCTGTGGCAGAAAATAGCTACAGGCAGTCCTTGACTTGCAACGGTTCGTTTAGTAACCATTCGAAGTTACACCACCACAGGAAAAAGTGACGGGACCGTTTTTTTCACACTTCTGACTGTTTCAGCCTCCCCATGAGCGCATGATTTAAAATTCAGACGCTTGGCAACTGATTCATATTTATGACGGTCACAGGTCCCGGGATCACGTGACCCCCTTTTGCGACCTTCTGGCAATGGGGATAGCCAGATTCATTTAACAGCCTTGTTACTAACTTCAAAACTGCAAGGCTTCCGTCAACGCCGATGGCAAGAAAAGTCGTAAAATGGGGTGAAATTCATTTCACAAATGTCTCCAGAAATTTTGGGCTCCAGTGCGGTCGTAAGGCGAGGACTACCTGTAGATATTCCAAGCAAAAGGGTGAAACCAGCCAGCCCCTTCTGAAAAGAAGCAAAATTCCCATTTTCGAATCTTAAAAGCTCCGAGGAGAGACAAAAAAACCTCCCAGAATTATTCCCCAGCCAGCAAGTCCTTAAAAATCAGAGAAAATAAGATTTGTTTTTCCTTTGGGGAAACTTTTTTTCAGTTCTCTGTCTCTGTGACAGGTTGAGTCTTGCACGGTAGAAGCCACAATGGCCGAGAATTTTGATCGCAAGTCATTTGCCGGAGGGAAAATGTCAACCCACGCCACTCCTTCGAAACCAACCATTCGAAGGAGTGGCGTGGCGTGGCGGCCTAGAGGCAGGAGCTCTCGCCTCACAATCAGGAGGCTGTGAGTTTGATCCTAGGTAGAGGCAAATTTTTTTCTCTCTCTCTGGGCGGAATGAGAATATATCTGCTGAACAAAACTCTGCAATGGCGACAGAAGGGCATCCGGCCATTAAAAACACTCTGCTAGCCCTATTCAGTTGCCCAGATTCCACCCCACAAGGGATTATGGGCTTGTCGAAAGACAATGATACTTTAGTGACCGCTTGAAGTTACAACAGCACTGACTTATGATCGTTTTTCACGCTTGACCACCGTTGCAGTATCCCTGGGGTCCAAATTCCGAGTCACGCAACTCTCTTTTTGCGACCTTCCGACGAGCCAAGTCAACAGGGAAGCCGGATTCGCTTAAGAACGGCGGGACTAACTTTACGTACTGCGGTAATTCGCTTCACCACGGGGGGAAAGAAAAGTGGTAGGACGGAGCGAAACTCGCCGAAGTGTCTCGCTTAGTGAGCAGAAGTGCTGGATTTGATTGTGGTCCTAAGTCCAGAACGGCCAGGTAGTGAAACAATGGGGCAAGATATGCCATGGAGGAAGGGGCGCTTACCGCATCCACTAGGCGCTGTCTGTCTTCTGCCTTGCCCACGTGACACACCAACCCCGACACTCTGAGGTTCTCGGCCTGCAATTCGGCCACGGTCCGGTCCACGTTGGCCTGCTTCCGGCTACTCACCAGCACGTGGGCCCCGTCTTGCGCCAGCCGGCGTGCGATGGCTAAGCCAATTCTGCCGAGACAGAACCACGATACAGATTGACCCCGAATTACAACCGTTTCAGCGCTGAAAAAAGCGCACTAGGACCGTTTTTCACACTAGTGACTGTCGCGCTCGTGGTCACGTGGTGATCCGAATTTGGCAGCCGATTCCTGTTTACGACGGTCGCAGCGTCCCCCGGGGTCACGCGATCCCCTTTTGTGCCCTCCCGACGCGCAAAGTCAAGGGGGACTGCAGGGATTCAGTTAACAACAGTGGCAAGGAAAGCCATCAAATGGAGTAAAATTTGCTCCGCGAACGTCTCGCCTAGCGACAGGAATTTGGGGGTCAATGGTCGTACGTCGAGGACTACCTCTAATAGGATGCACCCAGCAGGAGGCCTTTTCGTGCAATTCTCGGTGCCATTCTGCAGATAAAACAGGTACGGCTAGTCCTCGACGTACGACCACAATTGAGCCCAAAATTTCCGTCGCTGAGTGAGACAGTTGTGAAGCGAGTTTTGCCTCATTTTGCAACCTTTCTAGCCACCGTTGTTAAGTGAATCGCTCCAGTTCTTAAGTCAGTAACACGGTGATTAAGGGAATCTTGCTTGTCTACCCCCAAGGGTAAACGATATAGGTAGTCCTCGACTTACGACTGCAACGGAGCCCTACATTTCCATTGCTGAGACATTTGTTATGTGAGATTTGCCCCATTTTATGATCTTTCTTGCCATGGTCATTAAGTGAATCGCTGTGGCTGTTAAGTCAATCGCACGGCCATTAAGTGAATCTGGCTTCCCCAATTGATAAAGACAGTCGCAAAAAAGGGGATCGCGTGACCCCGGGACACTGCAACCGTCATAAATATGAACCAGTTGCCGGGAGTCTGGATTTGGATCATGTGGCCATGCTGGAAAGGTCTTAACTGTGAAAAACGGTCGTACGTCCCTTCTTTTGGTGCTGTTGTAACTTTGAACGGTCACTAAACAAACTGTTGTAAGTCGAGGACTACCTGTACAGTATACAGGGAGTTCTCACTTGACAATCATTGACGTTATGACAGTCATTAAGAAACTTTTCTGGTTTCGGGCGTCCAGATGTGCACCTGTCAGCTGGTCTTTGCGGATGCCAGAACGCTGGAAAACAGCCTGAAAAATGGCCCCAAAACAGGCCATTTTCTGGACTGTTTTTCAGATTGTTTTTTGCCTGAAAAACCGCTTGAAAAAGGCCTGAAAACGGCCTAAAGCCAGCCCGGAAAATGGCCTGAAAACAGCCCCCAAAAGGCCTAAAACCGGCCTGAAAAATGGTCTGAAAAAGTCCCGAAAAATGGCCGGAAAACGGCCCCCCAAAAGCCTGAAAAATAGCCAGAAACTGGCCTGAAAACAGCTCAAAAAGGCCTAAAACCGACCTGAAAAATTGCCTGAAACTGGCCTGAAAATGGCCCCCAAAGGCCTAAAACCAGCCTGAAAAATTGCCTGAAACTGTCACAAAAAATGGCCTGAAAACGGCCTCAAAAGGCCTAAAATCGGTCCGAAAAATGGTCTGAAAATGGCTGAAAAAGGCCTAAAACCAGCCCGAAAAAGGCCTGAAAAATAGCCTGAAAATGGCCCAAAAAATGCCCTGAAAATGGCCCCCAAAATGCCTAAAACCGGCTTGAAAAATAGCCTGAAACTATCACAAAAATGGCCTGAAAACGGCCCAAAAAAGGCCTAAAACCGGCCCGAAAAATGGTCTGAAAAAGGCCCGAAAAATGGCATGAAAATGGCCGAAAAAAGGCCTAAAACTACCCCGAAAAAGGCCTGAATATGGCCCCAAAAAGGCCTAAAACCAGCCTGAAAAATAGCCTGAAACTGGCCTGAAAAATGGTCTGAAAAAGGCCTGAGAAATAGCCTGAAACTGGCCTGGAAAATGGCATGAAAACGGCCGAAAAAAGGCCTAAAACCAGCCCAAAAAAGGCCTGAAAATGGCCCCAAAAGGCCTGAAAAATAGCCTGAAAATGGCCCAAAAAATGCCCTGAAAATGGCCCCCAAAATGCCTAAAACCGGCTTGAAAAATAGCCTGAAACTATCACAAAAATGGCCTGAAAACGGCCCCAAAAAGGCCTAAAACCGGCCCGAAAAATGGTCTGAAAAAGGCCCGAAAAATGGCATGAAAACAGCCGAAAAAAGGCCTAAAACCACCCCGAAAAAGGCCTGAATATGGCCCCCAAAAGGCCTAAAACCGGCCTGAAAAACAGCCTGAAACTGGCCTGAAAAATGGTCTGAAAAAGGCCTGAGAAATAGCCTGAAACTGGCCTGGAAAATGGCATGAAAATGGCCGAAAAAAGGCCTAAAACCAGCCCGAAAAAGGCCTGAAAATGGCCCCAAAAGGCCTGAAAAATAGCCTGAAAATGGCCCAAAAAATGCCCTGAAAATGGCCCCCAAAATGCCTAAAACCGGCTTGAAAAATAGCCTGAAACTATCACAAAAATGGCCTGAAAACGGCCCCAAAAAGGCCTAAAACCGGCCCGAAAAATGGTCTGAAAAAGGCCCGAAAAATGGCATGAAAACAGCCGAAAAAAGGCCTAAAACCACCCCGAAAAAGGCCTGAATATGGCCCCCAAAAGGCCTAAAACCGGCCTGAAAAACAGCCTGAAACTGGCCTGAAAAATGGTCTGAAAAAGGCCTGAGAAATAGCCTGAAACTGGCCTGGAAAATGGCATGAAAATGGCCGAAAAAAGGCCTAAAACCAGCCCGAAAAAGGCCTAAAACCAGCCCGAAAAAGGCCTGAAAAATAGCCTGAAAATGGCCCAAAAAATGCCCTGAAAATGGCCCCCAAAATGCCTAAAACCGGCTTGAAAAATAGCCTGAAACTATCACAAAAATGGCCTGAAAACGGCCCAAAAAAGGCCTAAAACCGGCCCGAAAAATGGTCTGAAAAAGGCCTGAAAAATGGCATGAAAACAGCCGAAAAAAGGCCTAAAACCACCCCGAAAAAGGCCTGAATATGGCCCCCAAAAGGCCTAAAACCGGCCTGAAAAACAGCCTGAAACTGGCTCGGAAACTGGCCCAAAAAGGGCCTAAAACCGGCCTGAAAAATGGCCTGAAAACGGCCCCCAAAAGGCCTAAAACCAGCCTGAAAAATAGTCTGAAACAGGCCTGAAAAATGGTCTGAAAAAGGCATAAAACCGGCCTGAAAAAGGCCAAAAAATGGCCTGAAAACAGCCCCAAAAAGGCCTGAAAAATTGCCTGAAACTGGCCCGGGAAACGGCCCAAAAAATGCCTAAAACCGGCCTGAAAAATAGCCTGAAAAAGACCCGAAAAATGGCCTTTTGTTTGGCTGTTTCTCAGGCCGCTTTCCGACCCTCCGGCGCCCGCAAAGACCAGCTGGCTGGCACACATGCCCTCACGTTCTGCTTTGGGCACTCAGTGCTGAAAAGGTTTGCCATCACGTTCATTGCATATACCTTCATTTCAGTGACTCAGGGGTGAGATTAGATCCCTGAAACGTGCTTTTTCCAATCCAGATCAGCCGATGGACAATTTACACACCTGACTAGTGTCAAAAATTACAGCGGAGTGAAATAATGATGTGTTTTTAAGGCACTTCAGAATCGTAGCGGGATTTAGTCAAAATCTACGGGACGTTAGAAAGGAAGAAACGAAGGGATCTGGTTTGAAGGCCAGGCTTGGCTGAAGGAGCATGAAAAGAGAAGATTTTTTTTCCAGAGCATTAACCATCCTGAAAATAGAATACTTAATTCAATTTAATTAGATCACAAAACAGGTTGTTGCAAAAGCATCCAGAAGCAGGAATTCGTCAGTTGCAAGTAACTGCATGCTTCATCCGGGAAGAAACTGAAAAGAAACTCCCTGCCTTGAGTTACTTGTAAAATAATAAAGGTGGGATACAAACAGGAAGGAAGGAAGGAAGGAAGGAAGGAAGGAAGGAAGGAAGGAAGGAAGGAAGTAGGGAAGAAAGGAAGGATGAGGGAAAAAAGGAAGGAAGGAAAAAGAGAGAGAGAGAAGGAAGGAAAGGAAAAAAGAAAGAAAAGAAAGAAGGAAGAAAGAAAAGAAAGAGAGAAGGAAGGAAGGATGGAAGGAAGTAACAAAGTATGGTAGAAAGGAAGAAAGAAGGCAGGGATGAGGAAAAGAAGGAAGGAAAGAAGAGAAAGAAAAGAGAGAGAAGGAAGGAAAGGAAAAAAGAAAAGAAAGAGAGAAGGGAAGAAGGAAGGAAAGGAAGAAAGAAAGAAAAGAAAGAGAAGGAAGGAGCAAAGTATGGAAGAAAGGAAGGAAAAAATGTGGCAGGGATGAAGGAAAGAAAGAATGAATGAATGAATTCATTTTGGGGATGAAGTCCATAGTTTCTTAAAGAAAGAAAAGAGAAGGAAGGAAGGAAGAAAAGAAAGAGAGAAGGAAGGATGAAAGGAAGGAAGTAACAAAGTATGGTAGAAAGGAAGAAAGAAGGCAGGGATGAGGAAAAGAAGGAAGGAAAGAAAGAGAAAGAAAAGAGAGAAAAGGAAGGAAAGGAAAGGAAAAAAGAAAAGAAAGAGAGAAGGGAAGAAGGAAGGAAAGGAAGAAAGAAAGAAAAGAAAGAGAAGGAAGGAGCAAAGTATGGAAGAAAGGAAGGAAAAAATGTGGCAGGGATGAAGGAAAGAAAGAATGAATGAATGAATTCATTTTGGGGATGAAGTCCATAGTTTCTTAAAGAAAGAAAAGAGAAGGAAGGAAGGAAGAAAAGAAAGAGAGAAGGAAGGATGAAAGGAAGGAAGTAACAAAGTATGGTAGAAAGGAAGAAAGAAGGCAGGGATGAGGAAAAGAAGGAAGGAAAGAAAGAGAAAGAAAAGAGAGAAAAGGAAGGAAAGGAAAGGAAAAAAGAAAAGAAAGAGAGAAGGGAAGAAGGAAGGAAAGGAAGAAAGAAAGAAAAGAAAGAGAAGGAAGGAGCAAAGTATGGAAGAAAGGAAGGAAAAAATGTGGCAGGGATGAAAGAAAGAATGAATGAATGAATGAATTCATTTTGGGGATGAAGTCCATAGTTTCTTAAAGAAAGAAAAGAGAAGGAAGGAAGGAAGAAAAGAAAGAGAGAAGGAAGGATGAAAGGAAGAGGAAGAAGCAAAGTACAGAAGAGAGGAAGGAAGAAGCAAAGAAGGAAAGGAAGAATGGAAGAAAGGGAGGGAGGGAAGGACGGAGCAAAGAAGGAATAGAAAAATGGAAGAAAGGGAGGGAGGAAGAAAGGAAGAGGAAGAAGCAAAGTACAGAAGAGAGGAAGGAAGAAGCAAAGAAGGAAAGGAAGAATGGAAGAAAGGGAGGGAGGGAAGGACGGAGCAAAGAAGGAATAGAAAAATGGAAGAAAGGGAGGGAGGAAGAAAGGAAGAGGAAGAAGCAAAGTACAGAAGAGAGGAAGGAAGAAGCAAAGAAGGAAAGGAAGAATGGAAGAAAGGGAAAGTGGGAAAGAAGGAAGGAGGAACAAAGTAGAGAGGAAGAAAGAAAGGAGGGAAGGAAGGAGGGAAGAAGGAAAGGAAGACTGGAAGAAAGGAAGGAGAAGGAGGAAAGATGAAGAAAGAAGGAAGGAGCAAAGAAGGAAAGGGAGAATGGAAGAAAGGGAGAGTGGGAAAGAAGGAAGGAGGAACAAAGTAGAGAGGAAGAAAGAAAGAAAGAAGGGAAGGAAGGAGGGAAGAAGGAAAGGAAGACTGGAAGAAAGGAAGGAAGAGGAGGAAAGTGGAACAGAGATGAAGAAAGAAGGAAGGAGCAAAGAAGGAAAGGAAGAATGGAAGAAAAGGAGGGAGGGAAGGAAGGAGAAAAGCGGAGAAGAGATGAAGAAAGGAGGAAGGAAGGAGCAAAGAAGGAAAGGGGGAATGGAAGAAAGGGAGCGAGGGAAGGAGAAGGAGCAAAGTGGAGAAGAGAGGAAGGAAGGAGGAAGGAGCAAAGAAGAAAAAGAAGAATGGAAGAAAAGGAGGGAGGGAGGGAAGGAAGAGGAAGAAGGGAGTGAGGGAAGAAAGAAGGGGAAACGGAGGAGGGGAGAGAAGGAAGGAAAGAGCTCAGAAAAAGTCACATCTGCAGCAGAATCGCCTCCTAATTTCTCCTTCAGGGGCATCCCAGGGTTTTAATTTCAAGCAGGGGGCCTGGGAAGAGAAACACAGTCTCAAAAGGCTGGCGAAAAGGCAAGAAGAGTGTCTCTGAGCGAATGCAAAGGGCTTTCCCTTCCTTCTTCCCATCATCTGGCCCTCTCTCTCTCTTCCATTTGGGCGCCCAAAGTTTCCTCCTGGCCTCCTCCTCCTCCAGATCTTTGGGGGGGGGAGAACCACAACTCCCAGCATGCCCTTGGAAGTGGTCGCAGGCGACCCGGGCCCAGTGCATCCTGGGAGTTGCAGTCTCCCAAAGTTTCTTTCCCCCTTCCCTTGCTTACCCTTCGGTGGAGGCGGTCACCAGGGCCACCTTCTCGGCCAGCGAGCGGCCGGCCGGGACGCTGCTCATTCTGGCAAAGCGACTCCAAGCGGGGCGGCCGGAGAGCAGCGCTCTTTGCATGGCAGGCGCAAAGTCTCCCTTCTGGATCCCGCGCAGCTCCGCTTGCAACGCAACCCGAATCTGGGCTTGCAGGGCTGCAAGGGGAGTGGAAGTGGGCGGGTGGGGGGCGGGGTGGGGTGGTAGCGGGCGCCCTCTGATGGGCGAGGCCGG
>NC_138554.1:3720442-3742516 GCF_964273705.1 Natrix helvetica | reverse complement strand
GAGCTGAAGAAGGAGCAGGACACCAGCGCCCACCTGGAGAGGATGAAGAAGAACATGGAGCAGACCATCAAGGACCTCCAGTTGCGCCTGGACGAGGCGGAGCAGCTGGCCCTCAAGGGCGGCAAGAAGCAGCTTCAGAAACTGGAGGCCCGAGTGCGGGAGCTGGAGAACGAGCTGGAGGGGGAGCAGAAACGCAACGTGGAGAACGTCAAAGGGATGCGCAAGTGTGAGAGACGCATCAAGGAGCTCACCTACCAGGTGAGGAGAGACGCAGGTTAACCTGGCCAGGACAACAACCCTGGTTCTGAAGGTTTTGTGCGGATGGGTGGATCAACCCTGGTGACTTCAAGAAAGCTTTTGAGGCACCACTCTAAAATGGGGGGGGGATGAAGAATTTGGAGTTGGTTGGATGGATTGAACCCCATTTTCCCCCCGGAATCTTATAAAAATATAACGTTTTGTCCATCCAAAGGAAATTCCATGAGGCAAAAAAAAATTGCTCTAGAATTGTGTTTCTCAACCTTGGGTACTTTAAGACGGGTGGAGTTTAACTCCCAGAATACTAGAATATTCTAGAATAGTATTTCCTCAACCTTGGGTACTTTAAGACGGGTGGACTTCAACTCCCAGAATACTAGAATATTCTAGAATAGTATTTCCTCAACCTTGGGTACTTTAAGGCGGGTGGACTTCAACTCCCAGAATACTAGAATATTCTAGAATAGTATTTCCTCAACCTTGGGTTCTTTAAGACGGGTGGACTTCAACTCCCAGAATACTAGAATATTCTAGAATAGTGTTTCCTCAACCTTGGGTACTTTAAGACGGGTGGAGTTTAACTCCCAGAATACTAGAATATTCTAGAATAGTATTTCCTCAACCTTGGGTACTTTAAGACGGGTGGACTTCAACTCCCAGAATACTAGAATATTCTAGAATAGTATTTCCTCAACCTTGGGTACTTTAAGACGGGTGGAGTTTAACTCCCAGAATACTAGAATATTCTAGAATAGTATTTCCTCAACCTTGGGTACTTTAAGACGGGTGGACTTCAACTCCCAGAATACTAGAATATTCTAGAATAGTATTTCCTCAACCTTGGGTTCTTTAAGACGGGTGGACTTCAACTCCCAGAATACTAGAATATTCTAGAATAGTGTTTCCTCAACCTTGGGTACTTTAAGATGGGTGGAGTTTAACTCCCAGAATACTAGAATATTCTAGAATAGTATTTCCTCAACCTTGGGTACTTTAAGACGGGTGGACTTCAACTCCCAGAATACTAGAATATTCTAGAATAGTATTTCCTCAACCTTGGGTACTTTAAGACGGGTGGAGTTTAACTCCCAGAATACTAGAATATTCTAGAATAGTATTTCCTCAACCTTGGGTACTTTAAGACGGGTGGACTTCAACTCCCAGAATACTAGAATATTCTAGAATAGTATTTCCTCAACCTTGGGTACTTTAAGACGGGTGGACTTCAACTCCCAGAATACTAGAATATTCTAGAATAGTATTTCCTCAACCTTGGGTTCTTTAAGACGGGTGGACTTCAACTCCCAGAATACTAGAATATTCTAGAATAGTATTTCCTCAACCTTGGGTACTTTAAGACGGGTGGACTTCAACTCCCAGAATACTAGAATATTCTAGAATAGTATTTCCTCAACCTTGGGTACTTTAAGACGGGTGGACTTCAACTCCCAGAATACTAGAATATTCTAGAATAGTATTTCCTCAACCTTGGGTTCTTTAAGACGGGTGGACTTCAACTCCCAGAATACTAGAATATTCTAGAATAGTGTTTCCTCAACCTTGGGTTCTTTAAGACGGGTGGACTTCAACTCCCAGAAATACGGAATATTCTAGAATAGTGTTTCCTCAACCTTGGGTTCTTTAAGATGGGTGGACTTTAAGTGCCAGAATTCCAGAATATTCCAGAATAGTATTTCCTCAACCTTGGGTACTTTAAGACAGGTGGACTTCAATTCCCAGAATTCCCCAGTCAGCTGAGCTGGCTGGGAAATTCTGGGAGTTGAAGTCCACCCGCCTTAAAGTCCCCGAGGTTGAGGAAACCCTAGATTCAGAACGCAACAAGATTTCCCCATGTAAGCTAGAATGTAACCATGGTTTAGAGAAGGATTTCCTTTAAAAAGACCATTTCCCCTCCCATTTCACAAATGCTTCCAGTCAATTAAGAGCTGATGACGCGACGAAGGGTGAGACCTTATTTAAACTTGGTGACATAAACTCACTTTTTGCTGCAGCCCACATAAACCCTGATCTCTCCATCTCGGTCTCTTCCTAGACGGAGGAGGATCGCAAGAACCTGCTCCGTCTCCAAGACCTCGTTGACAAGCTCCAGTTGAAGGTGAAGGCTTACAAGAGGCAGGCAGAGGAGGCGGTAAGTAGCGGTCCATCTTTCCGTCCTTGTTGGGACCATCCTGGTTTATCACACTCATCCTGGTTTATTGAGCCCACCTCAGGATGCCCAGCTGAAGAACTTGGTCCTCCTTTCCCATCTCTGTAACTTCAATGGTCACCTCAATCGTGGTTGACCTATCTGGACCCTCATCCAAAACTTCTCTCTCTACCCCTCAACATTAGCACAATTAGTCCTTGACTTACGACCCCTTGCACGGTCATTAAGTGAATCCAGCTTTCTCCATGGATTTTTCTTGTCGGAAAGATTTGGGGGAAGGTCATAAAGGATGATCACATCTGCAAATTCCTGCTGTTTGCCAAGTACCCAAATTTTGATCCTGTGATACGGGGACAATCTCGAATCCGAATAGAGCTGGAAGGGACCTTGGAGGTCTTCTAGTCCAGCCCCCTGCTCAAGCAAGAGATCCTCTACCATTTCAGACAAGGGACTGTGCAGTCTCTTCTTCAAAACCTCCAGGGATGAAGCACCCACAAGCTCTGGTGGCCAGCTGTTCAGAAGTTGTGGGTGCGAGAACCACGCCCCACAACCCACAGTTGTAAATGCGAGAACCAGTCATAAGTCACTTTTTTCAGCCCGATTATAACTTTAGTCTTTAAACAAATGCTTGTAAACCGAGGAACCAGTGGCTAAGATGCTGAGCTTTTCGATCAGAAAGGTCAGCAGTTTGCCGGTTCGAATCCCTAGGGCTGTGTAATGGAGTGAGCTCCCATTACTTGTCCCAACTTCTGCTAATCTAGCAGTTTGAAAGTTTGTAAAAATGCAAGTAGAAAAATAGGGACCACCTTTGGTGGGAAGGTAACAGTGTTCCGTGCGCCTTCAGCGTTGAGTCACGCCGGCCACATGACCATGGAGACATCTTCGGGCAGCGCTGGCTCTTCAGCTTTGAAACGGAGATGAGCACCGCCCCCTAGAGTTAGGAACGACTAGCACATATGTGCGAGGGGAACCTTTACCTTTATGGGCAGGTTGTAAATATGCTGTACGTCAATAGACATGTGTCAAAAAATAATAATAATAATAATAATAATGTGATGGCCATAAGTATGAGGACTGGTCGTAAGTGTGAGGCCTGGTTGTAAATCACCTTGGGCACCTTTGTGACTTCAAATGGCTTTTAAGCAAATGGTCGTAAGTCGAGGACTACCAGTAAGGTGGCAAACATTTCGAATGAGAATTGAATCCTGGTTTGTCCAGAGGACATAGTAGCGGGAGCTACTCAGAGGCGAAAGTTCTCCGTAATTTTCCACGCATCCCTTCCAGGGGTGGTATTCATGTAACTTCCCTACCAGTTCGCAAATGTGAGCGCACATGCGCTTAGCCTTCGGTGCATGCGCTTTGGCTTGAAAACGTGCCTAAACGGGACGGCATAGAGCTGGGGCGGGAGGCTGGGGGCAGTGGTGGGATTCAGCCGGTTTGGTCTGGTTTGAGAGAACTGGTTGTTAAATTGCTGGCTGGCCTCGCCCCTTCCTACCCTGCCCCTTCCAGGAGTCTCCATGCGCCCCATTTTTACTCCCAGGAGGCTCCAGGGTGGTGTACTAGACCCAAAGCGGGGGAAAGCGACCCCCGCAGCCCATTTTTGCTCCCAGGGGGTGTAGGAGGCCGTTGCTCTCTATCACCCCCCCTGGCCACACCCACCATGGCCACGCCCACCCAGCCGGTCATTAGGGCAGAGAACCGGTTGTTAAATCATTCGAATCCCACCACTGGGTGGGGTGGGGCCCACCCGCGATTTCCACTACCGTTTGGGCAAACCGATCCAATCCGGCTGAATAGCACCTCTGATCCCTCGTCGGTTTTCCCCAGGAGGAGCAAGCCAACAGCAACTTGGGCAAATTCCGGAAGGTTCAGCACGAGTTGGACGAAGCCGAGGAGAGGGCGGACATTGCAGAGTCCCAGGTCAACAAGTTGAGGGCCAAAAGCCGTGACATTGGGGTGAAGGTGAGGACCTACTCTTAAGCCTAATCTTAACCCCAATTCTATCGCTACCCCTGTTCTTCACTCTACCCTTAACTGTAATCCTAATCCTAGCCCTAACCCTAACCTTAACCCTACCCTAATCCGATTCCTACTCGTACTCCTACCCCTACCCCTAACTTTACTTCTACTTTAACCCTACCCCTACCTCTAACCTTAACCCTACTCCTAACCCTACCCCTAAACTTAACCCTACTTTTATTCCTACCCCTAACTCTACCCCTTTACCCTAGCCCTAACCTTAACACTACTCCTTACCCTACCCCTAACCTTAACCCTACTTTTACACCTACTCCTACCCCTAACTCTACCCTTACCCCCACCTTATCCCTATTCCTACCCCTAACCTTAACCGTACAACTAACCCTAACCCTATTCTAATTCTACCACTACCCCAATCCCTACTTTAACCCTACTCCTACCTCTAACCTTAACCCTACCCCTAAACTTAACCCTACTTTTACACCTACAGATACCCCTAACTCTACGCTTACCCCTACCTTATCCCTAGTCCTACCCCTAACCTTAACCCTATTCTAATTCTACCCCTACCCCAATCCCTACCTTAACCCTACTCCTACCTCTAACCTTACCTCTACTCCTAACCTTACCTCTACTCCTAACCCTAAACTTAACCCTGTTCTTACTCCTACCCATGACTATACCCCTACCCATAACCCTACCCGTTCCGCTAACCTTATCCCTGTCCCTACCCCTAACTTTAATGCTAACCCTTCTCCTATCCCTACCCCTACCCCTATCCCTACCCCAATTTTAACCCTAACCCTAACCCTTTCTATATTCCTACCCATAACCCTAACCCAACTCCTTCCTTCCTTTCTCACTTTTGTTCCTTTCTTCCCCAGCCGAAAGGTTTGTACGAGGAGTAACTCCTTCGAAGACCGGATGGCCCGCTCTCCGAGACCCCCACCCCTCACGCACCCACCCCCAGACCTAAAAGGCCCTGGGGAAACCTGTCCCCGTTCTCCCGCGCTCTGTATATCAGCATTGCTCCCTTCTCCAAGGTAGAATAAAAATGATGAAACAGACCTTTGGTTGTTTATTTAATTGCGTGTCTAAGAAGGGGGAAAAAAGTAAGGTTCTACATTTAGGCAAGAAAAATGAAATGCAAGGTACAGTATATGTGGTACCTTGCTCAATAACTCTGAGAGGGGTCTTGGGGTCCTAGTGGACAACCATTTAAATAGGAGCCAGCCGTGTGCAGCAGCTGTCAAAAAAGCCAACACAGTTCTAGGCTACATCAACAGAGGGATAGAATCAAGATCACGTGAAGTGTTAATACCACTTTACAATCCCTTGGTAAGGCCACACTTGGAATACTGCATTCAGTTTTGGTCACCACAATGTAGAAAAGATGTGGAGACTCTGGAAAGAGTGCAGAGAAGAGCAACAAAGAGGATTAGGGGACTGGAGGCTAAAACATATGAAGGACGGTTGCAGGAACTGGATATGTCTAGTTTAATGAAAAGAAGGACCAGGGGAGACATGATAGCAGTCTTCCCATATCTCCGGGGTTGCCACAAAGAAGAGGGAGTCAAACTATTCTCCAAGGCACCCGAGGGTAGAACAAGAAGCAATGGGTGGAAACTAATCAAGGAGAGAAGCAACTTAGAACTGAGGAGGAATTTCCTGACAGTGAGAACAATGAATCAGTGGAACAGAAGTTGCTTCCAGAAGTTGTGAATGCCCCAACACTGGAAGTCTTTAAGAAGATGTTGGATAGCCATTTGTCTGAAACGGTGTAGGGTTTCCTACCTAGGCAGGGGGTTGGACTAGAAGACCTCCAAGGTCCCTTCCAACTCTGCTATTGTGTTGTATTGTATTGTATTGAAACTTGCAACCTTTTTGGACATCTTTAAAGAGGCTTTAAACCCACATTTCTCAACCCGGGGGCACCTTTATGAGCTGTAGACTTCAACTCTCAGAATTCCCCAGCAGCTATTTTGTCCCTGAACAAGCAAACTCCTTGTCCCGACAAAAAAAACACCTTTTATTAATTGACTGTGACTTCTGCTCATTCGCATCCAACAAAGTCTTTCAGGGGAGGATTTACGGTCACCCACCTTCTCTGGCTCGGAGATCTGCCAAGGCCGATCTCTGCAAAGAGTCTCCGAGAGTCCCAAACCAATGAAGCGAACTAATGGCCTCCTGCAAACTCCACTCCCCTGGCGCTCCCTCTTTTATTTCCTCTGGGAGGGGCCGTTCATCATCCACCTGTGGCCTTACTCCCCAAGTCGACCCCTGTTCTTTAGCTGCTCCTTTCGTCTGGCTGCGCATGCACCAGAGGTGGGTTCCTACTGGTTCGGCCCACTTCGGCCGAGTAGGTAGTAACCCCTCCCGCCAAGCCCCTGAACCGGTTCTATCGGCAGGGCCGATATCTTGACTCTCGGTTCTGGCATGCGCAGAGCAATCTTCATTGCAAAATTTAAATATTTCTCCCCTTTTCTAACGCTGTCCTTTTTAGGTGCCAATGTCCACGTGCACAATTTCTTTGTGTGCCAAACCGGCAGTAATTCTGGCAGGAATTCACCCCTGGTGTACGCACACTGGGAACAGGCTCCAGCTGTTCTTCTGCCTCAGTGATGTCGGACTCCGAAGGCAGCTGATAACTGGCATACGGCCATTGACCCCCTCTCTGCCTCTGACGCAGAGCCCTTACCCGAGCCTTCCCCAAACTTCCCCAGGACTGGCCCATGTTCCTCCCCAACCTCCTCACTGTCCGAATCTGCTTCCCAGCTTTGCCGGCGGGCTGAGGGAAAGAAAGGCCTGAACATTGGCTGCCAGGCTGCAAATTCAGATGGCGACGGGCATTTTGCCTGCTAAGCAGAAAGGGGGCTTAAAATCTGCGTCTGTACAAAACGAGATTAGAGCAAACCTGATTAAGGATCACAAAGCATTAAAGTCTCGATACACAAGGAGATTAGGGGAGATGAAAGCACACGCCGGGCTCCAGATTAAACTGTCTGATGCTGGCTTTCCCGATTAAGCTGATTTAATAGGTCGCCGGTATTAAAATGGGCTTTGGAGGGGCTGGTTTTTGATAGATCTTTTACATTAATTAAACGGGAGTGGGGGGGAGAATACATCGAACGGGGATTTTTCTGAACAGGATCTACTGAACTCCCCTGACCGAGGGGAAAAAACAATGCAGATGCTGAGCATTTCCGATCCTGGGTTAAGAGAAAGTGAGGCAAGAGATAGGGAGCTCCAGTAAGTGAGTCAAGCTGCATACTGATGGGGAGAAGCCATCTATCACCTGTAGGATAGTTTACCCGTTGCAATTTGACCTTATCACCATCCCTTTTTCCTCCTGTGTCTCTTCCACCGCATGGGAAATTAAATATCACGCTTTCTTTCCTTTTCTAATCTCCTCTCTTTTCTGTTCAATCAATCCATCCATCCATCAAAAATTTCATTTCATTTCATTTCATTTGATTTCTAGACCGCCCCCTCTCCCCGAAGGGACTCGGGGCGGTGTACAGGTACCAAATTAAAAACCTTACAAATAATCATAAATATAGTTAAAATCGAATTAAACTTTAAACCCCTGTACAAATTTATAAAAATTAAAAACTTAGCCTAAGACCAAAAATTTAAAAATACAGACTGAGGTGGGAGAGCTGGAATTAGGCCAAGACGGCTAGATTAAATCCCCCCGATGTCCCATTTTCCTGAAAACTCGAAAAATCATCTTCTTTTAACGACCCCCCCAATAATCCCTGGCTGCGGCGGCGTTTGGACAACGGAATGGAGCGAGCTGAGTGTTTTAAGGGCCGGATGCCCTTCCTGTCGCCAGGGCGAAGTTTTGTTCCTGAAAAAGAAAAAACCTAAAATAACTGCCCTAAAAATGCCTGCTGAGCCGAATGGGAAACTGAGACAGGGAGAGAAAGGGTGGGGGCGGAGGAGGTGCCTTTGAGCGTATGGGGTGATTGTGAGCAGCCGCAGAGTCCAAAACAAAATGGCCACTTTGACGATGCTACAATCCAAGCCTGTCGCGTCTCCCCCCTCCCCGTTTTTTTCCTTGTTTACATCCTTTTAATATTTTATCCTGCTGTTGAGAGGGGGCTTCAGACAAGGCCCTGCATTTCCTGTGGCTTCATTCTCACGACCCCCTCAAGGTAGAGGAAAGTCAAGCCTTACACTGAGGCATGAGAAACCAAAATGACACACGTGGACTGGGTGAAACGTGGCTTAATAGCAGTCACTGTGAGAGGGATTGCCTGCCTAAGAAGGGGGTTGGACTAGAAGACCTCCAAGGTCCCTCGCAACTCTGTTATTCTATTCTATTCTACTCTAGTCTACTCTATTCTATTCTACTCTACTCTATTCTATTCTCTATATTCTATCCTATTTATTCTATTCTCTATATTCTATCTTATTTATTTTATTCTATTCTATTCTCTACATTCTATTCTATTCTAAATATTCTATTCTATTCTCTACATTCTATTCTATTCTACTCTACTCTATTCTATTCTCTCTATTCTATTTATTCTATTCTCTATATTATCTGTATTCTATTCTCTATATTCTACTCTACTCTACTCTATTCTATTCTAGTCTCTATATTTTATTCTATTTATTCTATTCTCTACTATCCTATTCTATTCTATTCTCTACATTCTATTCTATTCTAGTCTCTATATTTTATTCCATTTATTTTATTCTCTATATTCTATTCTCTACATTCTATTATATTGTAGTCTCTATATTCTATTCTAGTCTCTATATTTTATTATATTTATTCTATTCTCTATATTCTATTCTATTCTATTCTATTCTAAAGAGATCTTGGAGTCTTAATGGACAACCAGTTAAATATGAGCCAGTTGTGTGCAGCGGCAACCAAAAAAGCCAATGCAATCCTAAATTGCGTTAACAGAGGGATACAATCAAGATCAAGGGAGGTACTAATACCACTCTATATACTGTATAAAGCCTTAGTAAGGCCACACCTGGAATCCTGCATCCAGTTTTGGTCACCACACTATAAAAAAAAGAGGTTGAGACTCTAAAAAGGGTGCAGAGAAGAGCAACCAGGATGATGAGGGGACTGGAGGATAAAACATACAATGAACGGTTGCAGGAACTGGGCCTGGCTAGTCTAGTGAAGAGAAGGACCAAGGAAGACAGGATAGGAGTCTTCCGATATTGAGGGGCTGCCCCAGAGAGGAGGAAGGGGGTCAAGCTATTCCTCAAAGCACCTGAAGGCCAGACAAGGAACAATGGATGGAAACAGATCCAGGAGAGAGATTCAACCTGGAAATAAGGAGGAACTTTCTGACATTGAGAACAATCAACCAATGGAATAGAAGTTGCCTTCAGAAGTTGTGGGAGCTTCATCACTGGAGGCTTTCAAGAAGAGACTGGACTGCCATTTGTCAGAAATGGTGTAGGGTCTCCTGCTTTTGGGGGGTTGGACTAGATGACCTCCAAGGTGCCTTCTGATTCAGTTCATCTGTTAATCTGCCCCTCTGTGGGGCAGCTTCTGCCTACTTAGCGTTGTGGAGAGGGTGCAGCAGAGAGGTGGCGGTGGTGGGGAACCATTAAATGAGGATCCCAGCAAAATTCCCCAACGGGGGGAGACTCAAGAGGACACTTTCAGAAGCTCAGCTTCTATCCGTCCACCTGTCTACGCACGGGCCAGCGTGGAATTAACGACGGGAAGAGAAGCTTTTGTGTCGAGCAGGTGCACCAAATCTTTGGAAACTAAAAAAGTGGGGCGGAAGGGGGTGGAAGAGGAAAATAACTGGTTAAATTCGCCAAGATTGGTGTTTTCATGTACGTGCCTACAACCAAACTACTCTCGGTGTCACTTAATCCTCAAACCCTCAAAAGCCACAAACCCTCCACAGCTTCAACCTTAAACTGTCCACCGTGGACTTCACCCCATTCCTAAGAGTTCGAATCCCAGGCGCCGCCTAACGGAGTGAGCTCCCGTGACTTGTCCCAGCTTCTGCCAACCTAGCCGTTCGAAAAGCACATTAAAAATGTATTGATAAAAGCAATTTGGATATAATATTCTAAACCGCGGCGGGGGGAGGGGGGGAAAGCTTCGAAAATGTATTCATTGATTTTTACTCAGACGTGTAATGCTATTGGAGGATTTTTGAAAGAGCTAACAAGTGCCATTAGGCGGTTGCGTTTTTAAGTATGAACAAGTTCCGGCAGAAGCATGTTTCAATAATTGTAGTCAAATGAGAACTGTGATCTATTGATGGTAAGATGTATAAAGATTTTTGATTTAAAGTGTACAATCTATGCTGAACTACAAGTAAAGACTATGGAAGAAATGCACGAAAGTTATTTGTAACCAATCGACACGCTTTCTACAAGAGGTATTGAAGGATGATTCTTTTTTTGTGTTTTTTGGTCAATTAAAATTAAAAAAAATCTCTTTTTTTAAAACAAATGCAAGTAGAAAAAACAGGAACCACCTTTGGTGGGAAGGGAACAGCGTTCCTTGCGCCTTCGGTGTTGAGTCATGCCGGCCACATGACCACGGAGACATCTTCGGACAGCGCTGGCTCTTCGGCTTTGAAACGGAGATGAGCACCGCCCCCTAGAGTTGGGAACGACCAGCACATATGTGCGAGGGGAACCTTTACCTTTATATATATGCCTAATTTTGTATTTATTTATTTTGTCATGCCCCACTTTTACATCGAGGGGCGGGGCTGTGTGGAGAGAGTTTCCTCCTTTAAATTCCTCGGCGTTTACCTCAGCAAAGACCTCGCCTGGAAAATCAACACGACCCAGGTGGTCAGGAAAGCCCAACAGAGACTCCACTTCCTCAAGGTCTTCCGAAAAAATAAAATGGAACAACAACTGATGACTTCCTTTTAGGCAAAGGGAAAGGTTCCCCTCGCACATATGTGCTAGTCGTTCCCGACACTAGGGGGCGGTGCTCGTCTCCGTTTCAAAGCCGAAGAGACAGCGCTATCCGAAGACGTCTCCGTGGTCATGTGGCCGGCATGACTCAATGCCGAAGGCGCACGGAACGCTGTTCCCTTCCCGCCAAAAGTGGTTTCCTATTTTTCAACTTGCATTTTTTACGTGCTTTCGAACTGGTAGGTTGGCAGAAGCTGGGACAAGTCACGGGGCTCCCTCTGTTACGTGGCGCTAGGGATTCGAACTGCTGAACTGCCGACCTTTTTGATCGACAAGCTCAATGTCTTAGCCACTGAGCCCTTAGGACCTTCCTTTTACCGGTCCACAATAGAAAGCGTCCTCACTCTGTAGACTCTACAGAGCAGTGGTGAAATTCAATTATTTTTATTACCGGTTCTGTGGGCGTGCCTTGGTGGGTGTGGTATGGCTTGGTGGGTGTGGCTTAGTGGGCGTGGCAGGGGAAGGATACTGCAAAATTGCCATACCCACCCCTCTCTGGGGCCAGCAAGAGATGGTATTTGCCGGTTCTCCAGACTACTCCAAATTTCCGCTACCGGTTCTCTGAACTACTCAAGTCTTAAAGCTGTCAAGTTCGAACACCCCTGGGTTTTTTTTCTAAAGGGTTAGGGGTGCAAGGGTCTTGTAACTTGACAGCTTTAAGACTTGCACACTTCAATGCCAGAGTTCCTGAGCCAACATGACTGGAGGAGGAATTCTGGGAGTTGAAGTCCACAAGTCTTAAAGCTGTCAAGTTTGAACACCCCTGGACTTTTTTTTTCCTAAAGGGTTAGGGGTGCCAGGGTCTTGTAACTTGACAGCTTTAAGACTGCTTGTGCTTCAAATGCCAGAGTTTCTGAGCCAACATTTTGGTTGCTAAGCAAGAGCGTTGTTAAGTGAGTTTCACCACAGTTTACAAGCTGGCCATACCCATCCAGTTACATGGCTGGCAAGCGACTCCCACCCGATCACATGGCCAGCAAGCCACTTCCACAAAGCAGGCCACACCTACAGAAGAGGTTCTAAAAATTTTTGAAACCCACCACTGTACTAACGCTTCTCTCCATGGTCTTAATTCAGAGTTGGAGACATGAAGCCCTGTAGCATAAGAATTCAAGTCAAAATGCACTGTTTCTATTGCATATCTATTCTCCAAATCACCCGAAGGCAGGAGAAGAAGCAAAGGATGGAAGCTCATCCAGGAGTGAAGCAACATGGAATTGAGAAATTTCCTATAAGAGAGACTAAGGGAGGGAGGGAGGGAGGTGGAGAAGGAGGGGGAGAAGGTGGTGGTGGTTGTAGAAGGGGTGAAATTTGGAGAAGAAATATCGGCTACTGAGATACAAGCAGAACAAGAAGCAACGGATGGAAACTCATAAGAAGAGAAGCAACTTAGAACTAAGCAGAAATTTCCTGTCAATGAGCACAAGGGAGAACAAGAGGGAAAGATGGAGAGAGGGAGAGAGAGAGGGAGAGGGAGAGGGAGAGAGAGAGAGAGTGTGTGTGTGTGTGTGAGAGAGTGTGTGTGTGTGTGTGTGTGTGTGTGTGAGAGAGAGAGAGAGAGAGAGAGAGAGAGAGAGAGAGAGAGAGTGTGTGTGTGTGTGTGAGAGAGAGAGAGAGAGAGAGAGAGAGAGTGTGTGTGTGTGTGTGTGAGAGAGAGAGAGAGAGAGAGAGAGAGAGAGAGAGAGATTTAAATAAGAAATATCAGCTACTGAGATACAAGCAGAACAAGAAACAATGGATGGAAACTGATCAAGGAGAGACGCAACCTAGAAGTAAGGAGAAATTTCCTGTCAATGAGAACAAGGGAGAACAAGAGGGAATGAGAGAGGGAGACAGAGGGGGAGGGAGGGTGGGAGGGAGAGAGAGAGAGACAGAGACAGAGGATGAAATCTAAAGAAGAAATATCAGCTACAGAATGCAAACAGAACAAGAGAGCCATCTGTCTGAAACGGTATAGGGTTTCCTGCCTAGGCAGGGGGTTGGACTAGAAGACCTCCAAGGTCCCTTCCAACTCTACTATTGTATTGTAAGAAACAATGGATGGAAACTCATCAAGGAGAGAAGCAACCCAGAACCAAGGAGAGATTTCCTGACAGTGAGAACAATCCATCCGTGGAACTGCCTGCCTCCAGAAGGAAGTTGTGGGCTCTCCAACAGTGGAGATTTTAAAGAAGGCAACCATTCGCCTGCAATGGCGTATAGACTAGAGTCTCCTACTTGAGCAAGGGGTTGGACTAGAAGACCTCCAAGGTCCCTTCCAACGCTGCGATTCTCTTAGACAAGTTGCTCAGGCTCATTTGCACACACCCCCGCAAACCCACCAGAATGTCTCGCCTCTTTCTGGATAACAGTTGTTTCAATATCCACTTTATAATGACTAAGTGGATTTTATGTTCGGGGGAACTGAGCCAATTTCTTTATTTCCTCCCCACCTACCAGTATCCCCTACCCGGCCAGTTTCAGCCCGAACAAAAGACACCCAGCTGCCAGATCCTTAATTGCCACCCCCCACCCCCCACCCCTGCTCCAGCTATTCCTTAATTCCTTTTGTCTCGATATAGAAAGGATGAGATTCCAGGACCGCAGCCAAAAGTGGCAAGCTGTCAGCAGCAGCTGAGCGTCAAGACTGATATTCCCCAGAGCGACAGAATGTCACATTCTCACATTCCAGATTGAGGGGGTGGAGGTGGGGGGGGGGGTTGTCCGTTCCAGCCCCCCCACCCCCGCCACCCCATTCCTCAAACTCATCCGAGACCACAGACATAGTCCCGAGGAATTTTACAGCTCGGCCAAGCTGTGGCTACTGTCCCCGTGTTGGAGAAATTGAGAATAAGAATAATAACAAAAGTGGGAAGGGACCTTGGAGGTCATCTAGTCCAACCCCCCTGCTCGAGCAGGAGGCCCTACACTAAAGATGGCTGACGTTTTTGCCACCGCGTGCCAAAAGCGAGGGGGAGCGCAGGGGGGGGGTCATGCATGCCCACACCCATAATTCTATGTGCCCCTCCCCCCACACATGCCCATGTGACACAGACCGTTTTTGGCATGTGATGGCACAGTGGACCCATTTTTCGCCCTCCCCAGGCTCCAGACTCTTTCTAGGAGCCTTGGAATGGCAAAAAAGGCCTTCCCTACCCACCCCTGAAGACCCTCCGAAGTTTGGAAACGGCCCATTCGTTGATTTCTGGTTGGACCGGAAGGCCCATTTTTCGCTCTCCTCAGGCTCCAGAGGCTTTCTAGAAGCCTGGGGAGCACGAAAAAGGCCTCCCCCCCCACCCAGAGGCCCTCCGGAGGCCGGAAACGGTCCGTTTTCCAATGTCCGGTTTGGCGTTGGGCGGTTTTTTGCTCTCTGGAGGCTTCAGGAGGCTTCCCCGAAGTCTCCGGAGGGCGAAAAACAGCTGAAAATCAGCTGGCCAGAGCACGCATGCACGCTGCAGCTGACAGAGGAACGCCTCGCTTGCCCTCAGAAATGGCTCCGCCTGCCACCTGTGGCATGTGTGCCATAGATTCTCCATCACAGCCCTATACCATTTCTGACAGGCGGCTGTCCGGTCTTTTCATGAAAGCTTCTAGCGGCGAAGCCCCCAAAACATCAGAACTCTCCTTGCAATCAAGAAAGATGAAGACTAGATGTTCTTCAAATGTGCTCCTCAATTCCTCACATGGGAACTATCTTCTCAAAAAGGACAACGTCTAGATGTTCTTCAAACGTGTTCCTAAAATCCTCACATCAGAACTTACTTTCTCAAGAAGGACAACGTCTAGATGTTCTTCAACTGTGTTCCTAAAATCCTCACATCAGAACTTACTTTCTCAAGAAGGACAACGTCTAGATGTTCTTCAACTGTGTTCCTAAAATCCTCACATCAGAACTCTCTTCTCAAACAAGAAAGATGAAGACTAGATATTCTTCAAACTCACTCCTCAATTCCTCACATGAGAACTTATTTTCTCAAGAAGGACAACATCTAGATGTTCTTCAACCAAGTTCCTAAAATCCTCACATCAGAACTCTTCTCAAACAAGAAAGATGAAGACTAGATGTTCTTCAGACCTGCTCCTCAATTGCTCACATGAGGACTATCTTCTCAAGAAGGACAAAGTTTAGATGTTCTTCAACCAAGTTCCTAAAATCCTCACATCAGAACACTTCTCAAACAAGAAAGACGAAGACTAGATGTTCTTCAAATGTGCTCCTCAATTCCTCACATGAGATCTTCTCAAGAAGGACAAAGTCTAGATGTTCTTCAAACATGTTCTTAAAATCATCACATCAGAACTCTCCTGAAAGACAAAGACTATATGTTCTTCAAACGTGCTCCTCAATTCCTCACATGAGAACTATTTTCTCCAGAAGGGCAAAGTCTAGATGTTCTTCAACCATGTTCCTAAATTCCTCACATCAGAACTCTTCTTAAATAAGAAGGATGAAGTCTAGATGTTTCCAAACATGCTCTTCAAACCCTCAACCAATGGCTGTGGATGATGGAAGTTGTGATGGCTGGTCCCCAAAAAAGGAGTCCAGGACAGATGTTCCATCTCAGTTCTTGCTTAGGGAATCCTCCTTGAGAAAGAATATTGGAATATCAGATTTGGACAAGACCTTGGCGGTCTTCTAGTCCAACCCTCCTGCCCAAGCAGGAGACCTTATACCATTTCTGACAGGTGGCAGTCCAGCCTCTTCTTGAAAGCTTCCAGGGATGAAGCTCCCACAACTTCTGAAGGCAACTTCTGTTCCACTGGCTGATTATATGGAGAACATCTAGACTTTATCCTTCTGGTTTGAGAAGATAGTTCTCATGTGAGACATGTAGGAGTGCATTTGAAGTCCATCTAAACTTTATCCTTCTGGTTTGAGAAGATAGTTGTGATGTGAGGAATTTAGGAACACATTTGAAGACCATCTAGACTTTATCCTACTGGTTTGAGAAGAAAGTTCTGATGTGAGGAATCTAGGAGCACCTTTGGAGAACATCTAGACTTCTTGTTTGAGAAGATACTTCTGATGGTTCGGAAGGGCCACATATTGGCCCAGCCAACAATCCACAACCTAGCAACCCATTTGAGAGCATGACACAGGAGAACATTGGAACCATCAATCATGGGTCTTGACCTAAAGCTATTGTCCATGTTCTCCTGCCTTAAGGAGAGCTTTTTCCTCCTTTTTTTATGGACCCGAGTCCATAAACATTTGTCCATTGGGGCCCTTAGTCACTTCTGCAAGTATTTCTCCGTCTTGGCAACCTTAAAATAGGTGGACTTGAACTCCCAGAATTCCCCAGCCAGTATGGGGATTATTTATTTTTTAAATTCTGGGTAGCAAACATTTGCAGTTTCTTTTCCCTTAGTTTCGACAGCAACTGCGAGCAATAGCACACAATGACCCACAAACACAGCTCTTCTGCTCTCCTTCCTTGGATTAATACATTAGCTGTTGACCTCGCTGTGCAATTCCCTTCTATTCTGCCTTTACACAACCCCAGTCGTGTAATTCAGCCGGTTCCGACCGGTTCGCTCGAACCGGTAGCGGCAACCTGCGAGTGGGCCAGCTCACCCGCTCCGGCGCTACGCCATCTTATTTAGCCACGTTTTCCAAGCTGCGTCCATGCGTGCAAGCCGTGCCTGAGCAAAGCGCCTGCGCAGAAGGCCGCACTCGTGCACGGAAAAAGCACGCACAAGCAAAGCGAACATGCTTGCACATGTGCTCACATTTTCGGTGCGGGCGAACTCGGTGGTAAAATTATGTGAAACACACCTCTGCAGGACACCGTTGTCACCGGCCAGATTTGTGAAGGACGTGACAGGCGGAACGACGTGAGACAAAACAACAACAACAACAATAACTCCAACAATCCTAACTGAACAAACTTAAATTTGAACCCCAGGATGCGAATTCAACTCACCTACTTAAATGTGGATCTTCTCCATAGTGAGGGCTAGAAGCTTGTCCGTTTTGCACAAAGAAAGCTGACATCCTCACGGCAACCTGGGAAATGCTGTTGCCGTGTGAGTTTTCTCATTTAAAAAAAACGGCAGCATCTCGTTTTCTCCACCGATCCGCCCGTTTTTTTGTCCAAGTTATCCCTACCCCAGAAGGGAGAATGTTGGAGGAAAGGATCAGCCTGGTGTCACAAACAAAGGAGGTGTTAATCTCTCAACGTTGCCAAAACTTTGCTCTGGCCCAACCGCCATTTTAATTCCACCCTTGGGTTGATCCCAGCTCCTGACACCTGTCTCGTTCTCCATTCCACCCTCGGTGGGTCAACAAGAGCAGCTGAGCATCAGCCCCAGATCCAAAGACCACGGGAGGTGAGGTGCAGGGTTTCAAGGCCAAGCTAATTCCAGCTCCCCGTTACTAGCTCAGCCTGCCCTTGCGAGACCTTCTTCCCTCAAACAACCTGCGTAGCATCACTTCTTTGCAACCTGCCGCGCTCCCCAAGGTCAGTAGTAAGGCCTACCGGTTGACCGCAGCCAACGCCAAATCTGGAGACAGGGAAGAAGGTCAAGGCAACTGGTTGACCCCAGCTGGCCCCAACCTTCAGGCTGTGGTCCACCAGATGTCATCTCCCTTTCCCTATCTCCCTAAGGTCAAAGATAGGGAAGGGGAGATGACATCTGGTGGGCCGCAATCAGCCTCAAGGTTGGAGGTGGGGAAGAGAGTGAAGTCAACCGGTTGACCATGGCCAACTTCAAGATCAAACATGGGGAAGAGGGAGATGTCATCTGATTGACTGCAGCCAGACCCAAGGTCAGAGGTGGGGAAGAGAGTGGGGTCAACTGGTTGACCATAACCAGCTCCAAGGTCAAAAATGGAGAATAGGGTGAAGGCAACTGGTTGATCACAGCTGATCCCAAGGTCAAAGATGGGGAAGAAGGTAAGGTCAACTGGTTGACCACAGCTAGCCCCAATGTCAGAGATGGGGGACAGAGGTCAACTGGTTGATCCCAGCCAATCCCAAAGTCAAAGATAGGAAGGGGAGATGCCATCTGATTGACCATAACCAGCCTCAAGGTTAGAGATGGGAAAAAGAATGAAGTCAACCGGTTGACCATGGCCAACTTCAAGATCAAACATGGGGAAGAGAGAGATGTTGTCTGATTGATCACAACCAGCCTCAAGGTCAGAGGTGGGGAAGAGAGTGAGGTCAACAGGTTGACCATAGCCAGCTCCAAGATCAAAGATGGAGAATAGGGTGAAGTCAACTGGTTGGCAACAGCTGGTCCCAAAGTCAAAGGTAGGGAAGAAGGTAAGGTCAACTGGTTGACCACATCCGGCCCCAAGGTCAAAGATAGGAAGAAGGTGAAGCCAACTGTTGACTCCAGCCAATCTCAAGATCGGAGATGCGGAAGAAAGTGAGACCACAGCCAGCCCTGAGATCAGACTTAGGAAGAGGGTAAGGACCACTGGTTAACCACAGCCAACCCCAAGGTCAAAGACAGGGAAGGGAGTGAGGCCAACTGATTAACTACAGCCAGCCCCAAGGTCAAAGATGGATATTAGAGTGAGGGCATCTGGTTGACTACAACCAGCCCTAAGTTTCTCACTGGCACCTTGTTTGATGGGGGGTGTTGCAAAACTTGCAGGTGGAAAAATGCATCCCCTCCCCCGCATCCTAAGGCCCCACTGAAAAAAAAATCCCCTTTTATGAGGGTCAAACCACACCTACTCCTGACTAAATCAGTAGAAAAGAAATGTGCCTAAGGAAATTCCACTCTTGAGTGAAAAATCTATTAGTAGTAGCAGCAGCAGCAGCAGTAGAACATAGTAGTTACTACGAGTAGTAAGTGGTAATCGTTGCTACTAGCAGTAAGTTGTGGTAGTTACTATTACTAAGTGGTAATCGTTGCTACTAGCAGTAAGTTGTGGTAGTTACTACTACTAAGTTGTGATAGTTACTAGCAGTGAGTAGTAGTTTTTACTAGTAGTAAGTGGTAGTAGTTACTACTGGTAGTAAACAGTAGAAGTAGTATTTAGATTTGCTCTACATGTCCTCAGAGGCATGTTTTTTAAAAAGGTGGTGCAGGTTGTCATACTTGTTGCCACCATTTTGTCTTTTTTGACCCAAAAAAGACATCCCTGGATTGCAAACAAAATATTTTTCCAAACAAGCCCATCAAGAAATGAATTCTAAATCCAGGCACCAGATTGTAAGATCATGTTTACTGACAACAATATCTGATCTTCTCCGGGGGCCCCCAAGGAGAATGAGAAGACAATTAAAACTATAATTACCTACCACCCACTCTGTTCTGTCTCTAAAAAAGCCCAGCCTCTTAACAAACAAAGGAAAGAATATCCTTCTTATTTGATGTTTCTTAAATTTAGGAACTTGAAGAGGGGTGGATTTCAACTCCCAGAATTCCCCAGCCGGCTGCTTGAAAGTTTGAAAGAAGGTGGCTGGCTGGGGAATTCTGGGAGTTGAAGTCCACCCCTCTTCAAGTTCCCAAATTGTGTTTATTAATTGGATTTATTTGACGGTTTATCTCACTGCCTTTCTTGGGAGACCTCACAGAAATGGTGTAGGGTCCCCTGCTTGAGCAGTGGGGGGGTTGGACTAGATGACCTATAAGGTCCCTTCCAACTCTGTCAATCTGTCTGTCTGACCCCCCCCCCCCACTTCGCAAGGGATGATAGAGGGATGTTTCCTGAAGTCTTGTTGTTCTGAATTACTTTTTCTTCTCTCTTGCCTTCTTCTCCCTTTAGAATAGAATAGCAGAGTTGGAAGGGACCTTGGAGGTCTTCTAGTCCAACCCCCTGCCTAGGCGGGAAACCCTACACCTTTCTCTTTTCTCTTTTTTAAGTAGGCATCATGATTCGAAGTGAGAGAAGAAAGAAAGGGAAAGCTTTTAAAAATAAAATAAAATAAAGGGTGATACGATCAAAAGCTAGAATAAGCGATAGAAACAAGAAAAGGGGGAATATTAGTGCAGACTTTTTCTATCACAAAACGAAAGCAATCACAAGAGAAAATGTGGAATCATTGAATAACGATAGACTAGAAATATATTAATTGTAATTATATAAAGAGGATTGAACGCAAGGATGATTGCTGTTTATATTGACTTTGGAAATTTTATTCAATGACATTCGGAAGGACCAGGGAATAAAAGGTTTAAGACTCAAAAATGAAGAAT
This sequence comes from Natrix helvetica, assembly GCF_964273705.1. Lineage (NCBI taxonomy): Eukaryota > Metazoa > Chordata > Lepidosauria > Squamata > Natricidae > Natrix > Natrix helvetica. Next base: position 3,722,046 of record NC_138554.1, on the reverse strand, counting down.
ATAAGGCCCAAGCCTATGCCGATGACTTAGTATTTGTACTAGAGGACCCATTCGAATCCAGTCGGAAATTAATTCAAAAATTAGAAGAATATGGTGAAGTGGCAGGATTAAAGATCAATAAAAACAAAACAAAAATGATAACCAAGAACATGACAAAAAAGCAAGAAGAGGAACTGGAAGTAACAACCAGAATGCAAATAACTAAGAAAGTGAAATACTTGGGGATCTGGATGTCGGCAAAATGTTCCACGATTAAAGATGATAACTATAATAAATTAGTGATACAAATAAAGAAAGAGTTAGAAAATTGGAAAAATAATTCAACTATCACTCATGGGACGTATAGCGACAATTAAAATGAATATTCTATAAAGAATCTTATTCCTGTTGCAAGCCGCACCTATTAATCCGGGTAAAAAATCCTTTCAAGAATTAAACAAAATAACCGCTAGGTTTATTTGGCAGGGACGAAAAGCGAGGATTAAACTAAAGTCAAGGCGAGTTTTTGAATCCATCTCAAATCTTAAGCCGGCAACTTTAGGCGGCGTGGGCTTCCAACTTTCAAAGAAGTTTGAAAGAAGGCCGGGGAACTGAATTCTGGGAGTTGAAGTCCACACCTCTCATGTATTTGCCCCCACCCCACCCCAAAGTCCTTGATTTGCGCCCCCAGACTCTTTCCTATGCAATAGCCGTCCGAGAACATAGAGGGGAAGAGTGAACATTTATCACCATCCTCCTTGCAATCTTCCGTTTGCCATCTGTGCAGGCTTTCCAGTAGAAATCTTCTGCTCTCTTATCGGCTGCCACCTCCACCATCGGCGCCCTGCGAGTTGTGTGTTTCTGTGTGTGTGTGTGTGTGTGTGTGTGTGTGTGTGTGCTCACCCCATCCTCTGGAATTTATTTCTCCCCTCGGAGCATCAAAGGATGCAGGAAGGCGGAGGAGAAAAGGCAGCCGATGAAGATCTGCAGCACCATTCATGGTCAGAGATAGCCCTTCTGTGGGACCATCTCGCCGCTTCCTTGTCAACATGTCACTCACAGCTGGGCTGGCCTGCAAGGGAAGGGGACGGCTGGAGGGGTGGGGGAGCAGCTGGTGCTATTTTGGAAGGAGGGGGATATAAAGGAAGGAGGCCACCATCGAAGTCACAGATCCTGCTGGGACACCCAGGCGAGATACCTCCAGCGCGTAAGTATGAGACATTCTTTCGATTGGATGGTTTTAATAATACAATAGTAGAGTTGGAAGGGACCTTGGAGGTCTTCTAGTCCAACCCCCTGCCTAGGCAGGAAACCCTATACCATTCCAGGCAAATGGCTATCCAACGTCTTTTTAAAGACTTCCAGTGTTGGAGCATTCACAACTTCTGGAGGCAACTTCTGTTCCACTGATTAATTGTTCTAACTGTCAGGAAGTTTCTCCTCAGTTCTAAGTTGCTTCTCTCCTTGATTAGTTTCCACCCATTGCTTCTTGTTCTACCCTCAGGTGCCTTGGAGAATAGCTTGACTCCCTCTTCTTTGTGGCAACCCCTGAGATATTGGAACACTGCTATCATGTCTCCCCTAGTCCTTCTTTCTCTTAAGCTTTGCGTTTCCCCAGGAAGATC
>NC_138554.1:3689584-3720242 GCF_964273705.1 Natrix helvetica | reverse complement strand
CTTTCACTTTAAGCACACACAAAACAGCCCCAGGGAAAGGAGTCCACGAAACAAGGAACACACAATGAGTCAGGAAGAAGGCAGGTGCCTCCTTGATCATCAGCTGTTTCAGGCTGCAGGGATTGCTATAGTCTATTGCAGCCTCCGCAAGCCCCATTTTCCCCGTTTGCTGCAAAGAGGTCAATTGCTGGGAGGCAGAGGCCAAAGGGTGGGGGACGGTGGGTGGGCTGGGCTACTGGGGCTACATTCAGTGTATAGGATTCATCCAAATTTTCACCCTCTTTTAGGGGGGGATAAAGGTGCGCCTTATACTCCGAAAAATACGGTATTAACTCCAAGCTCAACCAAAACAAGCCCACTATTCCAATTCCAACAAATCGATCTCCAATCTCAGATTGCTCAGATATAGCTTGGACTACAAGTCCCATGAGCCTTCATATGGGGAACGTTCGGGGCGCAATGCCGTAGTTTAAACATCTTGAACTAGAGGTGTCATACCTGGGCAACTTGAAGACCTGTTGGACTTCAACTCCCAGAATTCCCCAGCTAGCCACACTGGCTGGGGAATTCTGGGAGTTGAAGTCCACCAGTCTTAAAGGGGCCACCTTTGAGAACCCTGGCCTAAAACGAAGCTCGGCTTGGAATTGGGAGATTGGCTCGGCTGGGGAATTCTGGGAGTCGAAGCCCACAAATCTTCAAGTTGGTGAGTGTCGTGCCCCCTGTCGGAGCCTGAATCTGCGGACGATATATGAGCTGGAGCTAGGGCCGATGCAGATCGAGGGGGCGGCCTCATTGGCTTCAGAGGAATGTGGGGAGGAGCAGGACAAAGCAGCCCAGGGGCCCTCAAGATTGGGATGGCTTGCTAGCAGGGAGGAACGGGAGCAGGATAACCAAGAGAGAGAGAGCAGTGGACATGAGGAGCGATGGAACTCAGGCGATGAGCAAGGACCACCCGCTCCTGATCCAAGAGCACACGGAGAGTGGAGAGAAGGCGAGAACAGCACAGACTGACCTGAGTACTTGGGAGGAAAGCACCCCGCCCCTCTTCACAAGGCACACCTGGGGACTGAGACTTAAGGAGATGCTGTGGGGAGGGGCCTTTTGTCGGGAACAAACGAGTTTGGTGTGCCGGTAGTTGGAGTTGACAGGACTGCTTGCTTCTTTCTTACTGATGAACTCAGTGCCTTCTTCCTGACTCATTGTGTGTTCCTTGTTTTGTGGACTCCTTTCCCTGGGGCTGCTTTGTGTGTGCGTGCGTGTGTTTGTTTGTGCACACACGTGTTTTGCTCTGGGACCTGGTCAGTCTGTGCTGTTCTCGCCTTCTCTCCACTCTCCGTGCTCTTGGATCAGGAGCGGGTGGTCCTTGCTCATCACCTGAGTTCCGTCACTCCTCATGTCCACTGCTCACCCTCGAGCGTTTGGGGGCCGATTTGGAGCGTTAAAGGGGAGTTTGAACTCTCAGCTGGTCGTGTGACCTTCGTGCCTTGTCCCACGTCATCACAACTGAGGTTCTAGGTTCCATAGTCCAAAACATCTGGAGCAAAGAGTGTCCAAACTGAGTAACCTGAAGACCAGGGGACCTCAACTCCCAGAATTCCTCAGCTAGCCACGCTGGATGGAGAATTCTGGGAGTTGGAGTCCACAAATCTTAAGTCTTCAAGTGGCTGAGGTTCAAAGTTCAGCAGTCCAAAACATCTTGAACAAGGAATGTCCAACCTGGGCAACTTGAAGACCTGTGGACTTCCATTCCTATGTCAGGCCTGCAGCCATCTTTTCTTTTGGATCTTTGGCCTGCCACATTTTCTATTATTCTACGATGCATTTTCTATTGTGGGAAAATGGGAGGGGGGATTGTACGGAGTTAAGATGATATGTAGCCATAACAACATTCTTTCTAGAAAGCCAAGGTCATCTTTTGTCTTTGAACCTCTGCACCTGACTGGAACTGGATGGGTGGAAGCTGCCAGAGTGGTAGTGGAAGATTGGACCCTGTGATGGACTTGTGGGGTGGGGGGGGCAAGATCTTGAACTTTCAACTGGGTGGGGAAAACCGGGAAGCTTTCAGATTCGGGTTTTCCCGGATGTGCCAGTCTCTTCATAAATTGGAACTTTCAGCAATCCTTTGCCTCGGATTTAATTTTGGATGCTATTTGGAACCCTGACATCCAAGAATTCCCCAGCTGGATGGAGAATTCTGGGAGCTGAAGTCCACAGATCTTAAGTCTTCCATTTGCCCAGGCTCAGGGTTCAAACCCATGCTGTCTGGGGAATTCTGGGGAGTTGAAGTCCACAGGCCTTCAAGTTGTCAAAGTTGGACACCTCTGATCTTAGAAGCCAAGTTGGAGAACACTTGGGAGAATATTACTCACGTCAGTTGCTAACAATTCCTCAGCATCATCGATGGAGGGCACTGTGGTCTCTCCTTGGGAGATGAAGGCGTAGTCGTAAGGATTGTTGGTGACCAACATCATGTCTGGAAAGAGAAACAAATGGAAGAAGTCAAGCGCTTAGACAAAGAAGTGGTCAATCTTCTCTTCCTAAGTGGTTATTCCCGCCGCCTTGTTCCGTCTTACCAAAATTGGAAGTCTTTCACCGCAACCAATTTGAATGAGTGAAAGGAGACTCAACTCAACTCCTACTAAGTCAAGAAGAAGGAAGCAAAAGAAAGTGGTGCCAAAACATTCCATCTTTCCAGAAGCAGTGTGTCATCTGAGTACAAATAGCAGAGTTGGAAGGGACCTTGGAGGTCTTCTAGTTCAACCCCCTGCCTAGGCAGGAAACCCTATACCGTTTCAGACAGATGGCTATCCAACATCTTCTTCAAGACTTCCAGTGTTGGGGCATTCACAACTTCCGGAGGCAACTTCTGTTCCACTGATTAATTGTTCTAACTGTCAGGAAATTTCTCCTCCGTTCTAAGTTGCTTCTCTCCTTGATTAGTTTCCACCCATTGCTTCTTGTTCTACCCTCAGGTGCCTTGGAGAATAGCTTGACTCCCTCTTCTTTGTGGCAGCTCCTGAGATATTGGAACAATGCTATCATGTCTCCCGTAGTCCTTCTTTCTCTTAAGCTAAACATACCCAGTTCCTGCAACCGTTCTTCATATGTTTTAGTCTCCAGTCCCCTAATCCTCTTTGTTGCTCTTCTCTGCACTCTTTCCAGAGTCTCCACATCTTTTCTACATCGTGGTGACCAAAACTGAATGCCGTATTCCAAGTGTGGCCTTACCAAGGGATTGTAAAGTGGTATTAACCCATCACGTGATCTTGATTCCATCCCTCTGTTGATGCAGCCTAGAACTGGGTTGGCTTTTTTGGCAGCTGCTGCACACGGCTGGCTCCTATTTAAATGGTTGTCCACTAGGACTCCAAGATCCCTTTCACAGTTACTACTACTGAGCAAGGTACCACCTATATTGTACCTGTGCATTTCGTTTTTCTTGCCTAAAGGTAGAACCTGACTCTTTCTCTGCAACCCTCTTCCCTATATTATAATATCTTGAATATTTAGAACCTTATAAAACTCTATATTTCAAGCTATCTTCTAATAAAAATACCATAATAATGTTAAACATCATTATTTTCGTAATATTGGTACCAAGAATTGTCATTTAACTCTTATCTCTATTTTGATACGTTTTCCAGTCTTTGTTTAACCTTCTTTTTCCAATTTCCCTTTTTTCTTCTCTAACCATTGATAGAACACTTCCCATATCATATCATAATCAGCTTGTTCTTTCTCCTTAGTTGTCAATGTTAATCTACTCATTGTCAGGTTTCCAAAAAAAAAAAAAACCCCACCCCAACAAAATAAAACTCTGAGGCTTTATTAGAGATGTCATGTTGGCACATCTGGGAAAACACATCTGGGAAAACCCGAATCTGAAAGCTTCCAAGTTTTCTCACCCAGTTGAACGTTCAAGATCCTGCCCCAACACCCACCAGTCCATCCCATGGTCCAATCCTTCCCTGCCACGAAGGCAGATTCCTCCCATCCGCATCCGGCCAGGTGCGGAGACAAAGAATGACCTTGACTTTCTAAGAAAGAATGCTATTATGGCTACACATCACCCAACTCCCATTTTCCCGCAGGAGAAAGTGTGGCGGGCCTGAAATCCGAAAAGAAAAGATGGCTGGCAGGCCACTCACTTGTTTCTGCGCATTCTAATATTTTCCTAATCACCTTCTCGTCAGTAGGGATCTCTTCACTTTTCCGATATTGTGCAAATACAATTCTAGCTGCAGTTATTCTATGAATAATTAAGCACGTGTTCTCTTTATGTTTCAGATAATATCCCCAGCAGAAATATTTCTGGCTTTAGCTCCATGCATTGTTTTATCACCTTACAATACAATACAATAGTAGAGTTGGAAGGGACCTTGGAGGTCTTCTAGTCCAACCCCCTGCCCAGGCAGGAAACCCTATACCGTTTCAGACAAATGGCTATCCAACATCTTCTTAAAGACTTCCAGTGTTGGGGCATTCACAACTTCTGGAGGCAATTTTGTTCCACTGATTAATTGTTCTAACTGTCAGGAAGTTTCTCCTCAGTTCTAAGTTGCTTCTCTCCTTGATTAGTTTCCACCCATTGCTTCTTGTTCTGTCCTCAGGTGCCTTGGAGAATAGTTTGACTCCCTCTTCTTTGTGGCAGCCCCTGAGATATTGGAAGACTGCTATCATGTCTCCCCTAGTCCTTCTTTCTCTTAAGCTAAACACACCCAGTTCCTGCAACCGTTCTTCATATGTTTTAGTCTCCAGTCCCCTAATCCTCTTTGTTGCTCTTCTCTGCACTCTTTCTAGAGTCTCCCCATCTTTTTTACATCGTGGCGACCAGAACTGAATGCAGTATTCCAAGTGTGGCCTTACCAAGGGATTGTAAAGTGGTATTAACACTTCATGTGATACACCTTTTCCAACCATATCTTTATTTTTGTTCAATATCTCTTTGCTTCTCCACGTGTCCACTACATATGATAGTAAGATCCAGGTATCTTACTATCCCGGTGTTTGGAAGCCGTCGGGGTCTGGATGGGGGACAACAGACTCAAACTCAACCCCTCCAAGACTGAGTGGCTGTGGCTACCGGCACCTCGGTTCAGCCAGTTAATTCCATCACTGGCCATAGGGGGCGAGCAATTGCCCCCTGTGGAACGGGCGCGCAATTTGGGCGTCCTCCTAGATGCCCGGCTGTCAATGGATGATCATGTGGCAGCCGTGGCAAGGGGGGCGTTCCACCAGGTTCGCCTGGTGCGCCAATTGCGCCCCCTTCTGGACCGTGATGCCCTACGCACAGTCACTCATGCGCTGGTGACGTCTCGCCTGGACTACTGTAACGCTCTCTACATGGGGCTTCCCTTGGGACGCGCCCGAAGACTGCAGCTAGTCCAGAACGCAGCCGCGCGGGTAGTCATGGGGAGTACTAGGTACTCCCACGTAACACCTCTCCTGCGCGAGCTGCACTGGCTACCTGTGGTCTTTCGGGTGCGGTTCAAGGTTCTGATTACCATCTTTAAAGCGCTCCATGGCATAGGGCCTAGTTACCTGCGGGATCGCATCCTCCCGCACACATCCCTGCGGCCAATCCGCTCTCACAGGGAGGGCCTTCTCCTGGTGCCGTCCACGAGGCAATGCCAACGGGCGACACCGAGGAGTAGGGCCTTCTCTGTGATGGGCCCAACCCTCTGGAATGACCTCCCCCCCGACATTAGAACCACTACTGACCTCCGCTCCTTCCGACAGAAACTGAAGACACACCTGTTCCGACTGGCTGGTTTGGCATAATTTACAACGTCTACCCCCTGGCATATACTTTTTACTGGCTTTTAGAGGGATAGTGTATAAATTGTATGATATTTTAAATTTTTATATTGTTTACTTATTAGCTGTACAGTTTTGGCCTATTTTATCCTCCTCCTATGCATACATGTATTTTATTTGGTGTTTTTTAATACGGACTGTACACCGCCCCGAGTCCCTTTCGGGAGAGGGGGCGGTATATAAGTGCTAATAAATGAAAAATGAAATGAAGGTATCTGTGTGGCACTTCCGACGTTTAGCTGGTTTGTCTTTAAACATCTTTGCCAACCGAAAGGCGTGTTTTTTCAAGAGACAATTGGACTGTCCGGTTTTTCTTTCGAAGACCTTTCGCTTCTCATCCAAGAAGCTTCTTCAGCTCTGACTGGATGGCGGGGAATGGTAAGGATCTACTCAGAACCGAAGAAGCTTCTTGGATGAGAAGCGAAAGGTCTTCGAAAGAAAAACCCGAAAGTCCCACTGCTTCTTGGGAGAAGCACCTTTGGCACAACCGTGACCTGGATGACGGAGAATCTCCGTAGACGTTTAGAAGACAGTGTCCAACTCAACAAAACGAAGGCTCATCAACCCAGTCTCAGTGAAGCCTTCCTGACTTCAAAAATGTGTGAAGTCATCGGACTTGTACAAGGTCAGGATAGAAGAGATGTAGTTCATCTGAACCAGTTTGGACAAATTCATCTGATGAATAGAATGGAATGGAATGGAATGGAGTGGAGTGGAACAGAAAAGAACAGAACAGAATAGATAGAATGGAGTGGAGCGGAACAGAAGAGAACAGAAGAGAATAGAATAGATAGAGTGGAGTGGAGTGGAGTGGAGCAGAAGAGAAGAGAAGAGAAGAGAAGAGAAGAGAAGAGAAGAGAAGAGAAGAGAACAGAACAGAACAGAACAGAACAGAACAGAACAGAACAGAATAAATAGAATGGACTGGAACGGAACGGAACAGAAGAGAACAGAATAGATAGAATTGATTGGAGTGGAGCGGAAGAGAAGAGAACAGAATAGATAGAATGGAGTGGACTGAAGAGGAACAAAACAGAACAGAATAGATAGAATGGAGTGGAGCGGAACAGAAGAGAAGAGAATAGATAGAGTGGAGTGGAGTGGAGTGGAGCAGAAGAGAAGAGAAGAGAAGAGAAGAGAAGAGAAGAGAAGAGAAGAGAAGAGAACAGAACAGAACAGAACAGAACAGAACAGAACAGAACAGAACAGAATAAATAGAATGGAATGGAAAGGAACAGAAGAGAACAGAAGAGATAGAATTGATTGGAGTGGAGCGGAACAGAAGAGAACAGAAGAGAAGAGAATAGATAGAGTGGAGTGGAGTGGAGCAGAAGAGAAGAGAAGAGAACAGAACAGAACAGAACAAAGAAAATAGAATGGACTGGAACGGAACAGAATGGAACAGAAGAGAACAGAATAGATAGAATTGATTGGAGTGGAGCGGAACAGAAGAGAAGAGAACAGAATAGATAGAATGGAGTGGAGTGGAGCGTAATGGAACGGAATAAAACAGAGGAGAACAGAATAGATAGAACAGAGTGGAGTGGAGTGGAATGTATTGGAATGGAACAGAACAGAATAGATAGAATGGAGTGGAGTGGAGTGGAGTGGAACAGAAGAGAACAGAACATAATAGAATGGAGGGGAGGGGAGCGGAGCGGAGCGGAGCGGAGCAGAATGGAACAGAACAGAACAGAACAGAATAGATAGAACGGAGTGGAGTGGAACAGAACAGAAGAGAACAGAACAGAATAGATAGAATGGAGAGGAGTGAAGTAGAGCGGAATGGAACGGAACAGAACAGAAGAGAACAGAATAGATAGAATGGAGTGGAGTAGAGTGGAACAGAAGAGAACAGAAGAGAACAGAAGAGAACAGAACAGAATAGATAGAATGGAGTGGAGCAGAATGGAATGGAACAGAACAGAAGAGAACAGAATAGATAGAATGGAGTGGAGCGGAATGGAATGGAACAGAACAGAAGAGAACAGAATAGATAGAATGGAGTGGAGCGGAATGGAATGGAACAGAACAGAAGAGAACAGAATAGATAGAATGGAGTGGAGTGGAGCAGAATGGAACAGAACAGAACAGAATAGATAGAACGGAGTGGAGTGGAACAGAAGAGAACAGAACAGAATAGATAGAATGGAGTGGAGTGGAGTAGAGCGGAACGGAACGGAACAGAAGAGAACAGAATAGATAGAATGGAGTGGAGCGGAATGGAACGGAACAGAACAGGATAGAGTGGAGTGGAGTGGAGTGGAATGGAATGAAATGGAATAGAATAGAACAGCTGGAAGGGACCTTGGGGGTCTTCTAGTCCAGCCCCCTGCTCAAGCAGGAGAACCCATACCATTTCAGATAAGTAACTGTCTAGTCTCTTCTTAACACCCTCCATTGATGGAGCAACCACGATTTCTGAAGGCAAGCTATTCCACTGGTTAATTGCCGCCACTGTTAGGAAGTTTCTCCTTAATTCCAGCCTGCTTCCCTCCTTGATTAGTTTCCAACCATTGTTTCATGTCCTGCCCTCTGGTGCTTTGGAGAATAATTTGACCCCCTCTTCTTTGGGGCAGCCCCTCAAGTGCTGGAATCCTGCTATCATCCTCTTCTTTTAATGAGCCTTGCGGGATGGAATCTGGGCAACTGAATGGAGCTGAGTATTTACTGGCCTGACGCCCTTCCCTGTCGCCAATGCGGAGTTTTGTTCAACGGATAAATTCTCCTTGTGCCGAAAAGAGAGAAATATCTGCCTCTACGTAGGATCGAACTCACAGCCTCATCGGTGTGAGGCAAGAGCTCCACCTCTAGACATCTCGGGTTTTTATAAATTCATGGCTCACCCAACAACTCGGGCTTCTTGTTGGACAAGATCTGGTAAAAGATGTGGTAATTCCTCTCCGACTTCAGCTGGAAGATTACTCTGGATTTTTCCAGGAGGTCTAAAGGGAAGATGGGAAAAGGGGGAGAGAGAACGACAAAAGACACCGAGGTGGTGAACTTTTGGGTGGGGGAAAACAATCCCAGAATTTTCCAAGACTCGATGAAAAAACTGGCGCGGTTTGGAAACTCGATACTCACAGGTTTCTATGTCGGCTGACGCCAACTTTCCCGTTGCCCCAAAGTGGATTCGGATGAATTTACCCTGCAGAAGACAAGAGAAACGGACTGAGAGGAGGCAGAAGGGTTTTCCCCCCCCCCCAGAATTTATGTTTTGTTCTCTTACATACCGTTTTAAGTCTACATTCCACATAATTCTTCTTCTTCTTTACGTTTGTCATTCTTATACATTTATTATTTCATTTAATAGGTTATAATATACAGTTTGGGTTGGTTTATTTATCATCCCTTCCGTCTGTTGTAATAACACCTTATTTTCCCTTTCTTTTCCTCCTCCCTCAATTCTCTGCTTTTTTCCTTCCTTCCCCTCCCTTCTTCCCTTCCCTTTCTCCTACTCCTGCTCTTCCTCTTCCCCTTCCTACCCAATTACAACTGTCCCTCTTGGCAAATGTATTATATCTGGTTATTTTAGGGATTTTTTAATTTACTGTATTTGTTTTAGGGGTTTAAATTTATATTTATATTGTACAGTTCTTTTAATTGCATTTTAACCTCCTCCATGTCAACTGTCAACTGTACATATTTAATTTTTATTGTATCCTGTTATATTTTGTATGAACTGTACACCGCCCCGAGTCCCTTTCGGGAGAGGGGGAGGTCTAGAAGCATTAAATATAAATAAATAAATAAATAAATAAATAAATAAATAAATAAATAAATAAATAAATAAATAAATAAATAAATAAATAAATAAATAAATAAATAAATAAATAAATAAATAAATAAATAAATACCCTCTCTCCTTCTCTTCCTCTCCCTTCCTTCTTCCTCCTCCCTTCTTCCCTTCCCTTTCCCCTACTCCTGCTCTTCCTCTTCCCCTTCCTACCCTCTCTCCTTCTCTTCCTCTCCCTTCCTTCCTCCTCTCCTTCTCCTCCCTTCTTCCCTTCCCTTTCTCCTACTCCTGCTTTTCCTCTTCCCCTTCCTACCCTCTCTCCTTCTCTTCCTCTCCCTTCCTTCTTCCTCTCCTCCTCCCTTCTTCCCTTACCTTTCTCCTACTCCTGCTCTTCCTCTTCCCCTTCCTACCCTCTCTCCTTCTCTACCTCTCCCTTCCTTCCTTCCTTCCTCCTCTCCTTCCCCTCCCTTCTTCCCTTCCCTTTCTCCTGCTCCTACTCTTCCTCTTCCCCTTCCTACCCTCTCTCCTTCTCTACCTCTCCCATCCTTCTTCCTCTCCTCCTCCCTTCTTTCCTTCCCTTTCCCCTACTCCTACTCTTCCTCTTCCCCTTCCTACCCTCTCTCCTTCTCTTCCTCTCCCTTCCATCCTCCTCTCCTTACCTCTTTCTTCTTTCCCCCCATCCTCCTTTCCTCCTCTCCTCCTCTCTCTCTTTCTTTTTCTATTGTTCTAGGTGTCTCTTTCAGATCTCAGCTTATGTTTCCTTGGGATGGTATTTCCGCAAACCCAAATATAATTTGGTATCATTTCCTATTCCCTTACCTTTGCTAACCTATCCTAACTATGTTTCCCCCCGCCCCTTTATATCTCGCTCTTGAATATATACTTATATATTTAATATTTTCTTTTTCCCCTTCTCCCTCCCTCTTTTCCATTCAACAGTGCCTCGTCTGGGTTCTATATCTTCTCCCTACTTTCTTTTCTAGCTTCCTTTCTCCAGCCAATCATAAAATCTTCCCCATCTCTCAAAATACGCCGATTCCTCTTTATCCTTTATTTTCATTGTCAGCAGGTAGAAGTTTGCAAAGATTAAGCACGAACGTCTTGTTCCCCAGGACTGCTATTCGCTGACTTTTCCTACCGGTTCGCAAACGTGAGCGTGCGTGCATCCATGCATGCGCTCAGCCTTCGGTCCATGTTTTTTGATCTCGCGCGCGGCTTGCGCGCGGCTTGAAAAACGCATCTAAATAGGACGGCATAGAGCCGCAATTTCCACAATCGTTCGGACGAACTGGTCCGAAGCGGTTGAATATCACCTCTCTTTGGTACTCCAGAGAGGCCGAACCTTCTCCTTCTCCTTCCAGCCCTACTTACAAATCGGGACGAGTTGTCGTTCCTCAAGGTCTTGGCATTGCCGAAAGCCTCCAGAGCTGGATTGGCTTGGATGATTTGATCTTCCAAGGTGCCCTGTAGATAAAGGGTGAGCGGCGGGTTTGGACGTATTAGAAAAGGATATATCAAAATCTTAAATTGGGTGTCTGCAAATTTGCGGCTTGGGAGCCACATGTGGCTCTTTGACTCTCTCTCCTGCGGCTCCCTGCCGACCCAGTCACGCGACTTGCTCTCCGCCCCGAGACATTGGCTCAACACGGCCGTGGCTGATGCCAATCTCACTAACACGAGAGCTGGCGGCAGTGGTGGGTTCCAGATCCCGTCGCAACCGGTATGCTGCGACGGGGCCAGGCGTCTTCGTCGGGCATGCACATGCCACCGCCCTGTGAGACCCAGCGGCTCTGTGGAGATCACACAGGTGCCACAACCTGTGCGCGCATGCGCGATTTGTCCATTTGCATCAACAAGCAGTAAGGAACGCGGGCGGGCCAAAGGAGCCACCGTTCCAGTACGGTGGCCGCTGCTGCCAGCGGCCACCGGTACATCCGTACTTCGCCGTACCACCCAGAACCCACCACTGGCTGGCGGGATGGGAATGGGATCCGGGAGGAGGGTACAATAGAAAGGGAGACAGGCCCCCAGCTGAGGAACAAGCACGAGCTGCAGTGGCAGCTTCCCCGAAGCCTCTCAATAACTCAGTAAATGAAAAAAAAAATAGAATCCCTAAACCCCAATAAGGAATAACAAACACACGTTCCCATATACCAGTGGTGGGCTTCAACATTTTTTAAGAACCTCTTCGGGAGATGTGGCCTGCTTTGTGGGAGTGGCTTGCCAGCCATGTGACTGGGTGGGAGTGGCTTGCCGGCCATGTGACTGAGTGGGAATGGCTTGGCAGTCATGTGACTGGGTGGGCGTGGCCAACTTGCAAAATGTGGTGAAACTCGCTTAACAACGCTCTTGCTTAGTAACCAAAATGTTGGCTCAGAAACTCTGGCATTTGAAGTGTGCAAGTCTTCAAGCTGTCAAGTTACAAGACCCTTGCACCCCTAACCCTTTAGAAACCTCCCCCCAGGGGTATTCAAACTTGACAGCTTTAAGACTTGTGGACTTCAACTCCCAGAACTCCTCCTCCAGTCATGTTGGCTCAGGAACTCTGGCATTGAAGTGTGCAAGTCTTAAAGCTGTCAAGTGACAAGACCCTTGCACCCCTAACCCTTTAGAAAAAAAACTCCAGGGGTGTTCAAAGTTGACAGCTTTAAGACTTGTGGACTTCAACTCCCAGAATTCCTCCTCTCGCTCTTCATCTTGATGATGTGCGGACGGGTGGGGGGAGGGAGCTGGAACCGGTTCTAAACGGCACGATAGATTTGTGGAACCTCTTCTGTAGAAGAGGTTAGAACTGGCAGGAACCCACCCCTGCCATATACCGACATGTATGTAACATTATATTATATGACGTCGGTATGAACACATCGCATATTGCGCTGCCCTGCAAGTCTATTATATTAACACCTAATTGTGGTGTTATGTTGCGTTCAAAAGTTGTGGGAGCTTCATCACCGGAGGCTTTCAAGAAGAGACTGAGCTGCCATCTTGTCAGAAATGGTGTAGGGTCTCCTGCTTGGGCAGGGGGGGCTGGACTAGATGACCCACAAGGTCCCTTCCAACTCTGTTAATCTATCTATCTAAGGTTATCAAGGTTAAGACACATTGAACTGGAGTACAGGTAGTGCCTGAGTACAGGGGATTTGGGGAGTTGAAATCCACCCCCCTCTTGTGATCCGCCGGCGGCCTACGGAGCTGGCCGCAGAGTCGGACAGTGAGGAGGTTGGGGAGGAACATGGGCCAGTCCTCGAGTCTGGGGAAGGCTCGGGTGTGTCGGAGGCAGAGCTGCCAGAAGGCAAGAACAGTTAAGACAAAAGGGGTGACTCAGGAGTAAGGCTTGGAGATGATTGCGAAACTAATTGGCCATTAGGTCTCTGGCAGCGTTTCAAGGGAGATAAAGGCGGGCGCTTATCAGCATTACCCGGAAAGACTTTGGCAGACTTCTGAAGGACTCTTCACAGACTATTCGTGAATCACGATGGGCTGTGAATGACCATAATTCACAGCCGTTTCTATAAAAGAGGGTTTGGGGGACTAAGTGTGTGTGATTTATGTTTTCTCAGGAAGTCTAGGGCAGAACACTCCCCCCCCCACCTTAAAAGTTTCCAAGGTTGAGAAACACTGCCCGATTGGACGCTCACCTTCCCCGTTGCAGCTGCTTGGTCCTTCTTGCTACGGTCCCCAATGGCAGCGATGACCGCAAAATATTGAATGACCCGCTTGGTGTTCACCGTCTTCCCAGCACCGGATTCTCCGCTACCGGATAGGAAAAACAACACTCCTTTCATTACGGCCGGAATTTGATCTGGGCGGTCAATAAGATCACCATTCGGGACCTTCCCTTCCTTGGTGGGGGAGGCCGGATTCACTTAACAACCACACGATCCACTTAACAACCACCGCGAATTTGTTTAACAGCCGTGGCCAACAAGTTGCAGAAGGGGTATCGGCTCAGGTAACAGCTGTCTCGCTCAGGTACGGAAAGTACCCATCGTGGTCGTAAGTCGAGGACTGTCTCTACATAAGCCAAAATTATTCAACGCGGGAGATATCAGAAAGCGAAGCTAGGTCAGATCTGATGGTCACAGCCAGTCCTTGATTTATCACACTTCGTTTAGTGACCATCCGACCGTTTTTCAGACTTATGACCGTCACAGCATCCCCCTAGTCACATGATTTACATTCAGATGTTTGACCATTGACTCATATTTATGACCGTCACAGAGTCCCGGAGTCACGTGACCCCCTTTTGTGACCTTCCGACAAGCAAAGTCCCTGTGGAAGCCAGATTCGCTGAACGACCGTCTTCCTATCTTAACGACCAGAGTGATTCACTTAACAAGCGTGGCACGGAAGGTTATAAAACAAGGCAAAATTTCACTTCATAAAACTGTCTCGCTTAGCAACAGAAATTTTGGGCTCAGTTGTGGTCGTAAGTTGAGGGCTACCCGTAATTGGTTGGGAGACCAATCTAACCCTATCAATCATATATGCTTAATCTATATATATATAAAACAGCTCTCTGTGTGTGTATGTGTGTGTGTGTCCCAGTATAACTCTGGAACGCCTGGAGCAATTCCAACCAAACTTGTTACACAGATGACTTACTCTCTGGAAACAAATACTGTGGAGGTAAGACTCCCCTAACACCTCTCAGGGTTTGGGTTCTGTTAAGATACAGCCTGTTGTGCCTTAAAATGGCTTCTACCGTACTGCATTAAAATGGCTTCTACTGTACAGCTTAGTGAAGTTGCCCTGGTAACGGCTTCACAGTACTCCACTAGGGGGCTCCCTCTGCTAAGGGGGAAAATCGAACATTAGAAATTACATTTGTTCCAGATATTTCCCCCCTATAAATAGAGACCCAGACAACAACGAGTTAACGGCTAGTAGTAAATACCATTATTTACTATGGTACCATTTTCCAATCCAGATCCTGCAAATGGGAAGGGATCCCAGATCCCTATACAAATGTTATGTCCACATAGCTTCGTGCTAGGTTAAAGACTGAAGTAAACCCACTTTAATTTCGCTGTGAGAAGGACGCACAATCAAAATGGAAAATTAGTCCCATGGGACGGTAAAACAACTAAAGTGGTTTGTGAAGGATCCCAAGGCAGGAGATGGGACTTACGTGATAAGGATGGACTGGTTCTCACGATCTAGAGAAGGGAAAGAAAGAAAAAAGGTTGGAAAAGAAAGGGAGAAAAACAAAGGCAAGGGAGGAGGAGCAGAAGGAGAAGGAGATAGAAAAAGAGGAAGAGAAAAAGGAGAAGAGAGAACAAGAGGAAGAGAAGGAAGGGAAGAGGAGAAGGAGACAGACAAGGAAGGAGGAGGAGAAAATAGAGGAAGGGAAGAAGAAGATTGACAAGGAAGAAGGGGAGGAAGGGAAGAAGGATGAAGGGAAAGAGGAAAGGCAGACAGACAAGGAAAAAGAGAAGGAAAAAGAGAAAATAAATGAGGAAGGGAAGAAGAAGATATTCAGAGGAAGAAGAGGAAGAGGAGAAGAGAGACAAGAAGGAAGAGGAAAGGAAGAGGAGAAAGAGACAGACAAGGAGGAAGAGAAGGAGAGAGAAAGAAAATAGATAAAAAGGGAAGAAGAAGAAGAAGAAGAAGAAGAAGAAGAAGAAGAAGAAGAAGAAGAAGAAGAAGAAGAAGAAGAAGAAGAAGAATGACTAGGAAGAAGGAGAGGAAGTGAAGAAGGAGACAGACAAGAAGGGAGAAAAAGGAGAAAATAGACGAGGAGGGAGGGAAGAAGAAGGAGACAAAAGACGTGGAGGAAGAGGAGGAAAAGAAGAAGGAAAGGTAGATAAAGAGAAAGAGGAGAAAAAGGAAAAGATTGACAAGGAGAAAGAGCAAGAAGAGACGGGGGAGAAGCTAGAAGGGAGGAAGCACAAATAGGAAGAGGAGGCATAAAAGAAGATAAAGAGGAAGAGGGGAAAGAGAAGGTAGGCAAGGAGGAAGAACAAGACGAGAAAGAGAAGTTAGAGAAGAGGAAGAGAAGAAAGAAAAAAGAGGAAGAAAAAGAGGAGGGATAAAAGACAGAGAAGAAGGAAGAGGAATAGAAGGAAGAGTAGGAGAAGATAGACAAGGGAGGAGGAAAGAAAGAAAAAGATAAACAAGGAGGAAAAGAAGGAGAAGATAGACAAGGAGGAAGAAGAGAAGAAGATGACAGACAAGGAAGAGGAGAAAAAAGGAGAAGATAAACAAGGGGAAAGAGAGACAGAGAAGAAGGAGGAGGAGATAGACGAGGAAAAGAAGAAGGAAAAGATAGACGAGGAAGAGGAGGAAAAGGAGGAGAAGAAGATGGACAAGGAGGAAGAGGAACATTTGACTTCCTGAAACCTTCATTCTTCTCTGATGACAACCAGGTCCCTCCTTCTGACTCCCTGGTCCTCCTTTACCTGTCAGTTCCTTTACCTGTCAACATGTACTGATAGGCATTGTCGGAGATGGAGAAGATATGAGGAGGAGCTTCACTCCGCTTCTTCCCTCGATAAGCGCCCACCACTTCCGCGTTGTAGACGGGCAACCACTTGTAGGGGTTGACCGTCACACAGAAGAGCCCCGAGTAGGTCTAGAGAAGAAGAGAAGGAAGCAAAGTGGACGTCTGGAGGTCCTCCTGGACTATGGAAGAACCTCCAGGCTTAACATCTCCAAGCACGGGGAGAGGACAATTGATTTCTTCCTCAGATGAAAGCCCACCTTCTCTCTGGAGAAGTGCTCCTCATCCTTGGGAAATGTAAGACCATGGACTTCAACGCCCAGAATTCCCTGACTAATCATAGTTAGAAGTTGAGGCCCATCTGCATTGCTGCGGTAACCGGGATGGCTTCCGAACACACCCGTGTTTTGCTCGTGTTTTGCCACATGTGCTTTGCTCATCACCCCCAGATCCCTGCAGGGTAGGAAGAAGGGCCACCTCGCAAAGTGTTGTAGCCTGTCAGCTGCCGGCCCCTCCAGCAACCGAATCAGAGGAGGCGGAGGCGGCATGGGAGCTCCGAGGGGGAAGAGGGAGTGGAGCCGGCGGAGAGAAAGAGAGACAGAGGCGGAGCCTGGGCCGTCCATCAGCCCCCAGATGGAGAGTCAACAGCCCCCAGGTCTGGAAGTGGCTGATGAGGAAGAGGAGGAACAGCTGGGTCCATTGCCTGATGCGCAGAAGGCAGAGGAGAGGAGAGCAATGGAAATCTATGGGCCGGTCCTCGGGACGAAAGAACCACCGCTGCTAGCTAGGGGGCAGAGGCGAATAGATGTGGCAGACAACTATTCATTTTCTGGCCTGACGGACCTGTTAGCCTGCGAGAGACACGTTTTGCCCGGGCTGCTGGCGCTCCTAATGAAAGGAACCTTTTGAGTTCTCGTCGGAGGGTTTGTTGTGTTTAGGGAGCTGGGTCAGAACACAAAGTCATCCCTCCCCGTTCCTTGACTTACGTAGATCATCCAGGCGGCGTAGCGGTCCTTCAGGTTGTAGAGCACGGCGGGTTCGTGCAGAAAAGTCAGCATGGCCATGTCCTCGATCTTGTCGAATTTGGGCGGGTTCTGCTGCATGATTTGGTCTTCTTTGACCGTCACCGTCTGTCAACGACAAGGAATCGGATCTTGAGGTCGGACAGGGCTCGCCGCGAGAACGGGACTCCCTTTTCACAACCCTACCTTGACTCGTGACGCTACTCTTTGAGACACAAAAGTTGGTGGGGTGACTTTGGGCCAATCACCAGGAGATGGGGAGTTCTAGTCCCACCTCAAGCATGGAAACTGACTGGGTGACTTTGGGCCAATCACCAGGAGACAGGGACTTCTAGTCCTGCCTTAAGCATGAAAGACAACTTGGTGACTTTGGGCCAATCACCAGGAGATGGGGAGTTCTAGTCCCATCTCAGGCATGAAAACTGACTGGGTGACTTTGGACCAATCACCAGGAGATGGGAAGTTCTAGTCTGTCCTTAAACATGAAAGTGACTGGGTGACTTGGGGCCCATCACCAGGAGATGGGGAGTTCTAGTCCTGCCTCAGGCATGAAAGCTGACTGGATGACTTTGGGCCAATCACCAGGAGACAGGGACTTCTAGTCCTGCCTTAAGCATGAAAGACAACTTGGTGACTTTGGGCCAATCACCAGGAGATGGGGAGTTCTAGTCCCATCTCAGGCATGAAAACTGACTGGGTGACTTTGGACCAATCACCAGGAGATGGGAAGTTCTAGTCTGTCCTTAAACATGAAAGTGACTGGGTGACTTGGGGCCAATCACTAGGAGATGGGGAGTTCTAGTCCTGCCTCAGGCATGAAAGCTGACTGGGTGACTTTGGGCCAATCACCAGGAGATGGGGAGTTCTAGTCCCGTCTTAGGCATGAAAGGAGCTGGGTGCCTGGACCAATCATCAGGAGATGGTGAGTTCTAGTTCAGCCTTAGGCCTGAAAGCCGGCTGGATGACTGGGCCAATCACCAGGAGACGGTGAATTCTAGTCCTGTTTTAGGCATGAAAGTGACTGGGTGACTTTAGGCCAGTCACCAGCAGACGGGGAGTTCTAGTCCTGCTTTAAGCATGAAAGACAACTGGGTGACTTTGGGCCAATCACCAGGAGACGGGGACTTCTAGTCCTGCCTTAAGCATGAAAGACAACTGGGTGACTTTAGGCCAATCGCCAGGAGATGGAGAGTTCTAGTTCTCTCTGCAGCCACGCGAGCTGTCACCCCAGCTCAGGTGTATCGCAGATGGACGCATGCCTCCCGCTGGCCAGCTGTTTTTTGGGTTCCAAGCACATGTGCGGGGGGGGGTTGCATGCAGGCACGGGACAAGCGGTTGCGCGTGCAAGCACGGGGGAAAGGGTCAGGTGTCCCCCCCCCCCGCAGCCCATTTGGATCCCAGGAGACTGCAAGGAGGCCTACTAGGCCCAAAATGGGGCACCAGGCAGGGGGGAGCGTGCATGCATGGGTGAGAATGGGGGGAGCATGCACACATGCAAGGGGGGGTTGGAGCATGGGAAGTTTGCCCGCACATGTGCAGGGAGGTGGGGGAGCACGGAGGGGTCACAAGTGCATGCGTGGGGGCGGGGGAGAATAGGGAGGGTCACACATACATGTGCAGGGGATCGGACGTGAATGCACAGGGGGCGGGACATGGGGGTGTCACGCGGACATTGCATTTGGGCGCAGGCATGTGTGTGCTTTTGTGCACACGACGACAAAAAAGTTAGCCATCACTGGTATAAGGTCTCCTGCTTCAGCAGGGAATTGGACTAGGGCAAGGCTCAGCAAACTGCGGCTCTGGAGCCGCACATGGGCTCTTTCCTCCCTCTGCTGCGGCTCCGTCACCGATCGACGCCACAATTTTGAGAGGAGCTTCCGGTGGGAAGGGTGGTGGAGAGAAGCGCAGTGCGCCAGGAGAAGACTCTATGGCAAGGGGAGGGTTTTCCAGTTGTCTCCACAATTGATAGGGCTTTTGGTTAGGACAGGTAGAGGAAAAAGGATGCCGCGCTAGGAGGAGACTCTATGGTGGGGGAACTGAACTTCCGGTCAGCAGCTCCAGAATTGAACGGGGGGCTTCCGGTTAGGAACTTTGTGGCTTCCGGTGTTTTCTTTTCTGTGGGAAACGGGTCCAAATGGCTCTTGGAGTGCTTGCGTTTGCCAACCCCTGGACTAGGGGACTTCAAAGGCCCCTTCCTACTCTGAAGATCTGGCTAGGAATGATCACCCTTGGTCCAGAAAGTAATCCGGCAGGACGAGATTCACCTACCTTGCCTTTTTCCGTTTCCGCGGTGACTTTGCCACCTTCTTTGGAAATGATCTTGGCCTTCACGAATTCCTCCTTGTCGTCCGGCACAAAGACGTCCTTCTTCAAGTCGAACGGCCGTGTCTGAGTTTCGATGCGAAGCTTTTCCGACATGCGCAGGAACGGGGCGGCGGCCCCGAAATCAGACGTCTCGATTTCCATGGCGGGAGCTGCGGAGAAAAAAAAACACAGTTTAATGGAAGCTATGGGCCGTGATGCTCTCGCAGTGGGCAGGCAGTATGATTCGCACCTGCCAGACTTGGGGAAAGTTTGAACGAGTTTGGTGCCTCCCTGAGCTGGATGGTTGTCTTGAGGACATTTCATGACCCAATTAGGTAACATCATCACTGCTCGGAGGAGGAGAGGAGGGGGAGGGAGGGAGGGGAAGGAGGAGGACTGTGGAGTCCTTGGTGCTCTCTGAACTTGGTAGTGTTCTTGCAGATGTTTCATGACCCAACTAGGTAACATCATCAGTGCTCAAAGGAGGAGGAGGAGGAAGTGGAGGAGGAAGTGGAGGAGGAGGAGGAGGGGAAGGAGAGAGGAGGAGGAGGAGGACTATGGGATCCTTGGTGCTGTCTGAGCTTGGTAGTTTTCTTGGAGACGTTTCATGACCCAACTAGGTAACATCGTCAGTTCTCGGAGGAGGAGGAAGTGGAGGAGGAGGAGGAGGGGAGGGAGGGAAGGGAAGGAGGAGGACTGTGGGGTCCTTGGTGCTGTCTGAACTTGGTAGTTTTCTTGGAGACGTTTCATGACCCAACTAGGTAACATCATCAGTGCTCAGAGGAGGAGGAGGAGGAGGACTGAATGGTGCTCTCTTAGTTTGGTGGTTTTCTTGCGGACATTTCACAACCCTAGTAGGTCACATCATCAGGACTATGAACGCTTAAGAGAGGCAATCTGCAACCTGTCGTTCCCAAGAGGGCCACCAGAGGGCACCCTGAGCTAGGCCAGCTTTTGAATAGCTGCTGCTTCCTCCCCCACAGCTGTACAACCCTGGAACTGCAGCTCATTTCATCCCTCTCCTTCCAATGCAAATCGGCTGCCCCCTGCTGGCTGTTTGCAGAATGGCACGCCCGAAGAAAGCAGCTTTAGGCAGGGCTGGCAGCCTGAACAGCTGCGACTGGAGTGTGAATAGGAATACTAGGAATAGCTCGTTCTCGGGGTCAGAAATAGCTACTCCTGATAGTTACCCTTTGTTTTCAGAGGATTTCACAAGAGACGAACGGTGGGTTGGACTCCTGTTGTGGAAAAAGGACGTGTGTTAGTACAATATACACCACCCCATCTTTTCTCCAGCCCCCCCCCCCCCCCCAGATATCACTTCATCCAGGGCGATTCCGATAAATATTTACGGAGGAAAAAAAATATCGGGTAGAGAGACTCTGCAAAGTATAGATTTTCATTGTATTTTATGAAAGATTGATTCTGGGGTATATTTTCCACCGTGTAGGAAAGAACTCAGCACAACCTCAAAATCTGGTGGTTGTTTTTTTTTTACTTTCAGTCGGACACGCGGAGCACGGCAGCCGTATGTTCCTGAGGCGGCGAGGATTACAAAGACCATGTTTCTCAGCCAGTGATGGGAGTTGTAGTCCCAACCATTTTGAGAGCAAAAGAAGGGGGGGATCTCGGGAGTGCATATTTCGGACGATTTTATCAAAGAGATGAGGAAGGGAGGGAGAGAGGGAGGAAGGAAGGAAGGAAGGAAAAGGAAAGGAGGGAGGGAGGAAGAAAAGAAAGAGAAAGAAAGAAAGAAAGAAAGAAAGAAAGAAAGAAAGGGGAAGGAGAGAGGGAGGGAGGAAGCAAAGAAGGGAGGAAGGAAGGAAGGAAGGAAAAGGAAAGGAGGGAGGAAGAAAAGAAAGAGAAAGAAAGAAAGAAAGAAAGAAAGAAAGAAAGGGGAAGGAGAGAGGGAGGGAGGAAGCAAAGAAGGGAGGAAGGAAAGAAGGAAGGAAAAGGAAAGAACGGAGGGAGAGAGAGGGAGTAAAAGAAAGAAAGAAAGAAAGAAAGAAAGGGGAAGGAGGGAGGGATGAAGGAAGCGAAGAAGGAAGGAAAGAAGGAAGGAAAAGGAAAGAAGGGAGGAAGGAGGGTGTAAAGGAAATAAAGAAAGAAAGAAAAGGGAAGGAGGGAGGGAGGTATGAAGGAAAGGAGGGAGGGAGGAAAGGAAGGAAAAGGAAGGGAGGAAAAGAAAGAAAAGGGAAGAGAAGGAGGAAGGGAGGAAAGAAGGAAGGGAGGAAGGGGAAAGAAGGGGGGAGAGAAAGAAAGGAAGATAAATAAGGACGGAAGGAAGGAAGGAAGGAAGGAAGGAAGGAAGGGGAAGGAGAGATGGAGGAAAGGAGGGAGGGAGGGATGGAAAAGAAAGGAAGGAAGGAAGGAAGGAGAAGGAAGAAAAGGAAGGAAGGAAGAATGTGAGTGAAGAAGGCAGAGAAGGAAGGAAGGAAAGGAAGGAAGGAAAGAGATTGCAATAAGAAAAAGGAAAAGGGAAAAGGGAAAAGGAAAGGACATTTCTGAATTAAAAACTAGACAAGGGGTAAAAATGTAGAATATTCCTGGCCCCAAAATGAGACTCTTTCAAGAGAGAAAAATTCCCTCTTTGCAGATGGTGCAATGCTAACTCATCCTTCCCCTGCTGAGCTGAACTACACCTCCCATGTTCCCCAGCCGGGGTGGGTGGGGAGAAAGCTTCAGCAGGAGACAGGACGGATGCCACCGGCTTACACATGGCAACATCGCCCACAGCAGCAGGTGCCAGAGATGCCCGGCGGTCTTGCCTCTCTATCACCAGCTCATCCCCTACGACCCCTCCCTCCCCTTTGCCCCCCTCAAATCCAGAAAGGGGGGGTTGGATGCAGCTAGACCTCGCATTGCCCTCCCCCCCCTATTCCCACAACCCCAGAAACATCCGGGTTTATCATTTCCAAACGCCCAAAAACCCTCACCTTTCCCCTGAAGCGCATGGGGGAATTCCCTAACTTGAGAGGTGGGAGGCTGGAAGATTGCGACGGGATGGGGAGAGTCTTACCTGATACCAGCACGGAAGGGGTGGGGTAGTAAGCAGGGTGGCCGGCCAGGCCCCTGTTATAAATCCCCGATTCCCCCCGCCCCCTCCTCTTGGCCGGCCTCATATGGGCAGGCAGACCCATCTCGTCCCCCCCCTCTCCCCACATCTCTAGCCTGGCCCCAAACAATGGACTTGTCATCATTGTTGGAGGATGAAGAGTAGGAACAGGTTCAGCGAGGGAGGGGGGGGGGAGAAAGAGAGACTTCGAAATATCTTGGAACAACAGGGCTGAGATTCCAGAGGGAGGGGGAGAAGGCAGAGCAGGGGGTCCCGGGGAAGGGGGAGGGCAAGCTATGGGAGGGAATTCGGGCAATGGCTACACCCCCCCAACCACATCGGCTCATGGACTTCTCTTCGGAATCCTTCCCTTTGCATGCCATCCTCGCTGCCCAATTGTCGCTGCAATCCGTCTGAAGCGAAAGAGTTTGTGACATCACGAGGAGCGAATCGGGACCGCGACACTCCCGATGCCCACTAGAGGGCTGCAGACGGGGCTTTCGACCGCCCTCTCGTGGCCCCGAGGAGCATTGGAGCCTCGTTGTCCATAAAGGTAAAAGCTGCGTCGTTTGTGCTCATGGTTCCTGACTCTAGGGGGCGGTGCTCATCCCCGTTTCAAAGCCGAAGAGCCGGCGCTGTCCGAAGACGTCTCCGTTGGTCATGTGGCCGGCGTGACTCAACGCCGAAGGCGCACGGAGCGCTGTTCCCTTCCCAACAAAGGTGGTTCCTGTTTTTCTACTTGCAATTTTACATACTTTCGAACTGCTAGGTTGGCAGAAGCTGGGACAAGAAATGGGAGCTCACTCCGTTACGCAGCACTGGGGATTCGAACCGCCGAACTGCCGAGCTTTCTGATCAACAAGCTCAGTGCCTTAGCCACTGAGCCACCATGTCCCTTTAGCGTACATCTTCCTCTCTATATTTGTATTGTTCCAGCTATGTATATAACTTTGGAGCACTTATTGCCTTCACTACAGAATCTTCTCCTTGCATGCAACCTACACTGCAAGGTTGTTGTGCAACCCGTCTAAAAATAATAAAAGAGTTAATTACATTGCGGGAATGAAATCTGGACTGCAACGCTCCAGAAGCCCAGTAGAGGGCTGCAGATGGTGCTTTATACTGCCCTCTCGTGGACAGAAGGAACATTGCAGCCTAGTTAAACATCATCGTCTCTATACAGCTAGTTCTCGACGTACGACCACAGTTGAGCCCCACATTTATGCTGCTAAATGAGGCATTCGTTAAGTGAGTTTTGCCCCATCTTACAACCTTTCTTGCCGCGGTTGTTAAGTGAAGCACTGCAGCCGTTAAATTAATAACTTGGTTACTCAGTGAATATAGCTTCCCCGTTGACTTTGCTTGTCAGAGGGTCGCAAAAGGGGATCACATGATCCGGGGACACGACGACCGTCATTAATATGAGTCAGTTGCCAACAGGCTGAATTTCGACCATGTTTTTCATGCTCCTGAAAAACGGACATAAGTCCCTTTTTTTCAGTGGTGTTGTCGGTCACTAAATGAACGGTTGCAAGTCAAGAACTGCCTGTACGTAAGACAAGTTCATCTCAGCTCAAACTTGGTTGGGATGAGAGACCACTAGGAGATCCAAGACTACCTGTACAGACAGACAGACAGAAAATTCAGGAGCAATCTTCCCTTTCTCTCTAAAAGAATATTTTAAAAAATATATTCTTAATTACATCGTGTTTCCCCGAAAGTAAGACAGGGACTTATTTTCTTTTGATCCCCCGAAATAAGCGCTTATTGGCCTTATTTTCGGGGAGGTCTTATTATTTTGGGGGTGCAGGAGGCGGCGAGCGTGGTCACCTCACGGCTGCTGCTGCGTTGCAATATTTTGGGGTGGGCTTATTTTTGGAGGGAGGGCTTATTTTAGCACATACACTCAAAAGCCCCATCGGGCTTATTCTCCGGGGAGGAGAGGTTCACCCCGCTTCAGACGAACCGGTAGCGGCTGTGGCAGGAGGCTCCGCCCACCTGCCCAGATGTCATCACGGACGCTCGGCGCATGCGCAGAAGTGAAGCGAGTCCCGGTTTCAAACCGGTAGCAAAAATAAGAAATTTCATGCCCTCTGTGAAGGTTTTATTTTCACGGAAACAGGGTATAAATCTGGAGCAGTGATGTCACTTGGGCGTACAAATTAATATTAGCCTTTTACGGCGTGGTCTTAAATGACAGGAGAGGTTTCAGCTTACGATGAATTCCTTTCCCATTAAAATTAAAACTAACCTCCCCTTCTTCTTCGGAATAAAATAACAACAACAACAACTGGGAAAAGAGAAAAAGGAGAAAATATTTCTCCTAATACTGAACAATCCCATTCTATTATAATTATATTAGATGTAAAACCAGAAATCATTTCTGTTCGGGATCTTGCCAGAAAAATATGACAAAGGGAATGTATATTTAATATTACAGGTTTTGACAGTGGTTTTTTTTTAATTAATTTTTATTGAATGTTTTAATCTTTAAAAACAGTAAAGAAGACACAACAAGGGAAAAAAACACAATAAAACAACAAAACACGGAACATACGTAACAATATAGAGTCATTTTACAGCTTTCAATATCGGCTTTCCGGCTTAGCTTTTATAATTCTCCCTTCGGCATTGCCTTCCTATCTACTATAACCTTGTCCTATGATGTAGCAAGCATAATATTAACACTTATAGTAATATTCCTTGTTTGTATCTCCATCTATTTGTATTCTCTATTTCCTGTTTTGGCTTCTGATTTCTAGCCGCTTGTACATTTTATTCCATACTTTATCGAAGTCCGATTCTTCTCTTTCTTTTACTTCTATTGTCATTTTGTCCATTTCTGCACATTCAAGTATTTTCCTAATTGTAGTTTCATCTGAGGGTGTATTGATTTTTTTTTTCCAGTTTTGTGCGAAGGCAATCCTGGCTGCAGTGAATATGTGTATGGTTATGTATTGAGTTATGTATTGAGATTTTTTTTGTCCATTTTTTGATGACAGCGGTGAGAATTGTATCGCTGGGAAAATGAGGACAGAGGAAAACATCATTTTAAAAAAATATATATTAGATGGTGCAGAAATGGATAAGTAAACATGAACTGTAAAGGACAAAGAGGACCCAGAATATATATATTTTTTTCAATTTGGGATTCGTGTTACCAACGGTGAGATTATAAAAGTGGCAATTAGAAGTTGGAAGAATATCATTAGGTGCAAGTAAAGAATATGATTGCGATCACAAAAATAGAGGCATTTGGAACAATAGCAATTGGTGGTATTTTAGAAAGTGACAAATAAAAATGTAGAAACACATGATTGATAATACAGAGTAAGATTTGCTCTGCTGCTTTCTTTTATATTTTGTTTTTAAGATTGTTAAATCTGTGAGTTTCTTGGGGGATCTCCACCACCAGTGTGGAAGCTGACAAAATTTTTGTACATCCCCTTACCTTTCCCTATACATTCAAAAACCAATCAAACTTTGTTTTATATATATAAAAAAAGAATATGATTGTGACTATTATTATGTCTATGTCAATCAACCCAGACAATACACTGTTTATTAAATACTCATATATGTGAAAGAAAGATGTGTGAATAAATTAATTAATTAATCCCATTATATTATCATTATATTGTTCCCACTCGCCCCGTGAATTAAGAACAAAACCGACCACTTTCTCAGATATAATTTCAAGGTGAGTGCCAACTGTATTCTCAGAGCAGTTACGAATTATTTCAGATTTCCACTTTGCATTCCCGGCTTAAATCCCCACGAAGGGGGGGTGAGGGGAATTGGTCTGATAGAAATGCCTCCCCCCAGACACACACCCAGGAACCAATAATAGCAACCTGGAAGAGCTTCTAAAATAGGAAGCGGTATGTGATGACAGCTTGAACAATATCTCTCATAATCCCACCACGTAGACGAGCCAAACGACGTCCCTCCGGCTTAAAAAAAGCGAATAATCGCCGTAAGAATACATGGAGGGAAGTAAGTAAGCAGGGCGGTTAGTTTGTCAAACATGTACAAGGTAAGAGGTATCAGTAAACAGGATAAACATAAACATAAATAACAACACAGTAAATGGGTATGAATAAATGGGGACAGTAGGACAGGGACGGTAGGCACGCTGCAGTAGCAGGTTTCAGCCGGTACGCCCTGGTACGGGTGTACCAGTGGCTGCTGGGAGCTGCAGGCACCGTTCCAGTACGGTGCTGCGGAGGGCCCGTCCGCCCGCTCTCCTTACCTCTCTACGCGCAATTTGGGCGTCCTCCTAGATGCCCGGCTGTCAATGGATGACCATGTGGCAGCCGTGGCAAGGGGGGCGTTCCACCAGGTTCGCCTGGTGCGCCAATTGCGCCCCCTACTGGACCGGGATGCCCTACGCACGGTCACTCATGCACTGGTGACGTCTCGGCTGGACTACTGCAATGCCCTCTACATGGGGCTTCCCTTGGGACGCGCTCGAAGACTGCAGCTAGTCCAGAACGCAGCCGCGCAGGCTATTATGGGGAGTACTAGGTACTCCCACGTAACACCGCTCCTGCGCGAGCTGCACTGGCTGCCTGTGGTCTTTCAGGTGCGTTTCAAGGTGTTAATTACCATCTTTAAAGCGCTCCATGGCTCAGGACCTAGGTACTTGCGGGATCGCATCCTACCACACACTTCCCTGCGACCGATTCGCTCTCACAGGGAAGGACTCCTCCGGGTGCCGTCCACTAAGCAATGCCAATGGGCGGCGCCTAGGAGTAGAGCCTTCTCTGTGATGGGCCCAACCCTCTGGAATGACCTCCCCCCCGATATCAGAACCACCACCGACTTCCGCTCCTTCCGACAAAAACTGAAGACTCACCTGTTCCGTTTAGCCGGCCTGGCCCATTCATAGTCTTATTCTACCTCCTGGCAGATATTTTAATTGGGTATTTTTAGGGTTATTTAAACATTGTTTTTAACTGCTTTGCTTTTTGTACAGTTTTTTATTGCCTCCTCTTTTATGTTTGTATTTTCTATCTTGTTGTGTTTTATCTGACTGTACACCGCCCCGAGTCCCTTTGGGGAGAGGGGGCGGTATAAAAGTCTAAATAAAAGTAAAAGTAAAGTAAAGTAAATATGAGCCGACTGGGGCATTTTCCCGTGTGCATGGAACGTACGGCGCCTGCACGACACTCCGCCGAGAAGCTGGAGCATCGCGGGCAGTGAGCAATGTCGCAGCGTACCAGTTGCGACGGGATCCGGAACCCACCACTGGCACGCTGGTGCGCTTATGCACACCCCCTTTACGGACCTCTTAGGAATGGAGTGAGGTCAGAGGTGGGTTCCTACCGATTCGGACTGGTTCAGCCGGTCCGTGGTTTTCCGGCCTGGACCACTGGAACCGGCAGTGACCCAGGCCTGCCACGCCCCCGAACCTGTTCCCTAGTCTCTTCTCCCCTTACCGGCCTCTTCTCCCGTCGCCGGCATGATTCTGCGTATGCGCAGAACAGTTTTCAGTAGACTGTGTATGGGGCCACAAAACACCTGCTCTCAGCGAACCGGTAGTAAACCAGTTAGGAAACCACCACTGAGTTGAGGCCCATGGTAGAGAGTTTGAGGTTGAAGCTATGGAGGGTTTGAGGATGTAATAACGGAGTCGCGTAGAGCATTCCAGGCGTTGACCACTCTGTGCCTGAAGTCGTATTTTCTGCAATCGAGTTTGGAGCGGTTGACCTTGAGTTTGTATCGATTGTTTGCCTGTGTATCATTGCGGTTGGAGCCGAAGTCGTCGACAGGTAAGACGTTGTGGCGGATAATTTTGTCTACTACGTTTAGGTCAGACCGTAGGCGGAGTAGCTCTGGGTTCTCCAAACCCACAATTTCATAAACTTGAAACGTAAAATTGCATACAATTCTTCAGAAAAGACTGAGATGAGGGAATAGAAGGGGAACCTATCAAATTTGCAGGCGATACTAAGCTGGCAGGAATAGCCGACACCCTTGAAGATGGATCTTGGGAGAATTGAACCCTGGGCCCTCTCTAACAAAATGAAATTCAACGGAGAGACAAGTCAAGCCTTACACTTAGGCAAGAAAAACCAAAATGTCACATATGGACTGGGTGAAACCAGGCTTATTAGTGGAGGGATTTACTGTCTAAGCAGAGGTTTTTTACAATACAATACCATACAATAGCAGAGTTGGAAGGGACCTTGGAGGTCTTCTAGTCCAACCCCCTGCCTAGGTAGGAAACACTATACCGTTTCAGACAAATGGCTATCCAACATCTTCTTAAAGACTTCCAGTGTTGGGGCATTCACAACTTCTGGAGGCAACTTCTGTTCCACTGATGAATTGTTCTCACCGTCAGGAAATTTCCCCTCAGAGAAATTCTAGGGTTGGACTAGAAGACCTCCAACGTCCCTTCCAACTCTGTTCTTCTATTCTACGCTATTCTGTTCTAAAAGATCTTGGCGTCTTAGTGGATGATCAGTTAAGAGTATGTGGTAGCAGCCAAAAAAGACAATGCAATCCTAAATTGCCTCAACAGAGGAGTACAATCAAGATCAAGGGAGGTACTAACAACACCCCATAAAGCCCTAGTAAGGCCACACCTAGAGTACTGCATCCAGTTTTGGTCACCACACTATAAAAAAGAGGTTGAGACTCTAGAAAGAGTGCAGAGAAGAGTAACCAGGATGTTGAGGGGACGGGAGGCTCAAACCTACGATGAATGGTTGCAGGAACTGGGCCTGGCTAGTCTAGAGAAGAGAAGGACCAGGGGAGACAGGAGAGCATCTTCCAATAGTTGAGGGGCTGCCCCAGAGAGGAGCGGGTCAAGCTATTCTCCAAGGCACCCGAAGGCCAGACAAGGAATAATGGATGGAAACAGATCCAGGAGAGAGATTCAACCTGGAAATAAGGAGGAATTTTCTGACAGGGAGAACAATCAACCCATGGAACAGAAGTTGCCTTCAGAAGTTGTGGGAGCTTCATCATCGGAGGCTTTCAGGAAGAGACTAGACTGCCATTTGTC
Source organism: Natrix helvetica (assembly GCF_964273705.1). Taxonomy (NCBI): domain Eukaryota; kingdom Metazoa; phylum Chordata; class Lepidosauria; order Squamata; family Natricidae; genus Natrix; species Natrix helvetica. The sequence continues at coordinate 3,690,851 of NC_138554.1, read as the reverse complement.
AGAAATGGTGTAGGGTCTCCTGCTTGGGTGGGGGGTAGGACTAGATGACCTCCAAGGTCCCTTCCGACTCTGTTCATCTATAAATCTGTTCTTATTGCAGGTGATCCTCGACTTAAACCATTTGTTTAGCCACCGATATTACAATCGCCTGGGGGGAAAAATGACTTAGGACCATCGTAGGATCTCCGCAAGTGATCCAAAATCCAGACACTCGGCGACTGACTCGTATTTATGACGGTCGCAGTGACCCCGGGAGGAGGGGGTGTCGCGTGATCTCCTTTTGCGACCGCCCGACAAGCGAAGTTAACAGAGGGCGCCGGATTTACTGAAGAAACGGGTGACTAACGTCCCTGCAGGGATTTGCTTGGGGGCAAGAAAGGTCATCCAACGGGACAAAACTCGCTTAACAAACGTCTCGCGTAGCAACTGCAATTTAGGACTCACTTGTGATCGTACGTCGAGGACTATTCATATTTTTAAAGGAAGAGGTTTCCTGAGCAGCTGGGAAATTAAAGCCGAGAAATGAATTGCCATGAAAAGGAACAATAATCTGGACTAATAAATGTATTGGGCTTTCTCCCCCCCCCCCCCCCGAAAATGGATTTTATTTTTTTACAAAAACGCATCTTTCTCGACGTCCATCTTTTGCACCCAGGCGAAATTCAGAATATGTGATGACCAGTGGTGGGATTCACTTACTGTTACTACTGGTTTGCCCAGCACCGGAAATATGCATGCCACCCGCGCATATGTGCGGTGTCACAAAACATGGCAATTCACTCACGCGCACCATCCACATATGCGTGCTACCGACTACGACTGGTACGACCGTACTGGGTCGTACCGGTTGGAACCCACCACTGGTGCGACATCAAAAAATACTGGGCTGTACGGCTGCTCCCGAATACTACCTATGGCCGTACTGGGCCGTACCGGTTAGAACCCACCACTGGTGTGACATCCAGTTGCAACTGGTGGTTAAAACAGAGTTCTTTTCAGGTAGGGAGGGGGAGTAGAAAATTTGTAACTCCTTAGCATCAGAGTGTTTAAGGCAACTGGTAGTTGGAACAGAGTTCTTTTCAGGTAGGGAGGGGGAGTAGAAAATTTGTAACTCCTTAGCATCATAGTGTTTAAGGCAACTGGTAATTGGAACAGAGTTCTTTTCAGGTAGGGAGGGGGAGTAGAATGTCTAACTCCTTAGCATCAGAGTGTATTATTATAAGGCAACTGGTAGTTGGAACAGGGTTCTTTTCAGGTGGGGAGGGGG
>NC_138554.1:3618973-3689384 GCF_964273705.1 Natrix helvetica | reverse complement strand
ATATTGTTTTATTTAAATAGAATAGAAAAAAATAGAATAGGAATAGGAATAGAATAGAATAGAATAGGAATAGAATGGAATGGAATGGAATGGAATAGAATAGAATAGGAATAGGAATAGGAATAGGAATAGGAATAGGAATGGAATGGAATGGAATGGAATGGAATGGAATAGAATAGCAGAGTTGGAAGGGACCTTGGAGGTCTTCCAGTCCAACCCCTGCCTAGGCCGAAAACCCTACACCACTTCAGACAAATGGATATCCAAAATCTTCTTAAAGACTTCCAGTGTTGGGGCATTCACAACTTCTGGAGGCAAATTCAGTTCCACTGATTAATTGTTCTAACTGTCAGGAAGTTTCTCCTCAGTTCTAAGTTGCTTCTCTCCTTGATTAGTTTCCACCCATTGCTTCTTGTTCTACCCTAAGGTGCCTTGGAGAATAGTTTGACTCCCTCTTCTTTGTGGCAACCCCTGAGATATTGGAACACTGCTAGTCTCCCCTAGTCCTTCTTTTCATTAAACTAGACCAGTGACGTGCGGTCAGTAGAGGCAAGGGAGGCAGGGCCTCACCTCTCTTCATGGAATAATAGTATATAATATTATATACTATATATATAATATTATATACATCCATCCGGCCGCGCCCGGGAGACGCAGAGGGAGAAATGTTGTCGGCGCCTCCGGATGATGAACCAGTCGCTTGCTTTCGTCATCGGGAGGCCGACAACATTTCTGCCTCCGCGTCTCCTGGGCGCGGATGGACGAAGGTAGCCAGAATGGCGCCGAAGCAGTCCGGCGAGCGAGCGAGGCAGCGAGATCTTCGGTCACTCGTCCACCGGACTGCTTCCGCATCTCCCGGGCGCGGATGGACGAAAGTAGCCAGAATGGCGCCGAAGCAGTCCGGCGAGCGAGCGAGCGAGAAAGCGAGGCAGCGAGATCTTCGGTCACTCGTCCACCGGACTGCCTCGGCGCCATTCTGGCTACCTTCGTCCATCCGCGCCCGGGAGATGCGGAAGCAGTCCGGTGGACGAGTGACCAAAGATCTCGCTGCCTCGCTCGCTCGCTCGCCGGACTGCTTCGGCGCCATTCTGGCTACCTTCGTCCATCCGCGCCCGGGAGATGCGGAAGCAGTCCGGTGGACAAGTGACCGAAGATCTCGCTGCCTCGCTCGCTCGCTCGCCGGACTGCTTCGGCGCCATTCTGGCTACCTTCGTCCATCCGCGCCCGGGAGATGCGGAAGCAGTCCGGTGGACGAGTGACCGAAGATCTCGCTGCCTCGCTCGCTCGCTCGCCGGACTGCTTCGGCGCCATTCTGGCTACCTTCGTCCATCCGCGCCCGGGAGACGTGGAGGCAGAAATGTTATCGGCCTCCCGATGACGAAAGCAAGCGACTGGTTCGTCATCTGGAGGCGCCGACAACATTTCTCCCTCCGCGTCTCCCGGGCGCGGATGGACGAAGGTAGCCAGAATGGCGCCGAAGCAGTCCGGCGAGCGAGCGAGCGACGCAGCCTGATCTTCGGTCGCTTCCAGAGCCGGAGCGGGATGGAGCAGCCACCGCCTTGGAAGTGAGTCGCGCGGACGGAGCTTTGGGGCTGAGGAGAGAGGCAGGGACGGAGGGAGTGGGGGGAGAGGAGCCGCCCCCCTCACCCCCCAGGCAATGGGGAAAGCTTTCCCGAAATGGGGGGGGTGTCGCGGGAAATAAAAAGGGCGCGCGCTGGGGGGGACGAAGGAGGCTTTGGCGTGCCTTAGAGGCGGGCGGGCAAGCAACGAAAGGAGCAGCGAGGGCGGGCGGTGGCTGCAGGCGGCAAGGCTTGAGCGGGGTGAAAGGGACTGGTGCCGGTGGAGAAAGTAATGCTACGCCGCGGTCCCCTTAATGTTCACTCAGGAAGGCGGAGAACGAGACCACGTGGTCTGCACACGTGGTCTGCACACGTGGTCCCATTCCCCGCCTTCCTGATGACGTCACCAGCCTCCCCAGCCATAACCCTCACCGCACGTCACTGAACTAGACATACCCAGTTCCTGCAACCGTTCTTCGTATGTTTTAGCCTCCAGTCCCCTAATCCTCTTTGTTGCTCTTCTCTGCACTCTTTCTAGAGTCTCCACATCTTTTCTACATCGTGGCGACCAGAACTGAATGCCGTATTCCAAGTGTGGCCTTACCAAGGGATTGTAAAGTGGTATTAACCCTTCACGTGATCTTGATTCTCTCCCTCTGTTGATGCAGCCTAGAACTGGGTTGGCTTTTTTGGCAGCTGCTGCAGATACTAGTTTCCTAGTATAATGTTGTATTGATTATTTAGTATCCTATGACTATCACCAAGTGTCGTATCTTAGAATGCATTTTATTTTTCTTTCTGTACACTGAGAGCATATGCAAGACAAATTCCTTGTGTGCCCAATATAGTATTCTATTCTATCCTCTCCTACCCTATCCTGTCTATTCTGTTCTTCTCTTCTCTTCTCTTCTCTATTCTATTTTATTCTCCTCTCATCTCTTCCCTCCTCTTTTCTTCTCTCCTAGTCTATTCTATTCCTATGTTCTGTTTCTTTTCTTTTCTTTTCTATTCTATTCTAATTGTAATTCTAATTCCATTCTCTCTTCTCTATTCTATGTTATTCTCTGTTCTCTCCTCTCCTCTCTATTCTATTTTCTCTTCTCTTCTCTGTCCTCTCCTATTCTATTCTATTCCTATGTTCTATTCTGTTCTATTCTAATTCTCTTCTCTATTCTCTTTTCTATTCTATTTTGTTCTCCTCTCTTCTCTTCTCTATCCTCTCCTCTCCTATTCTAATCTATTCCTATGTTCTATTCTATTCTGTTCTATTCTATTTCTCTTCTCTATTCTCTTTTCTATTCTATTTTATTATCCTCTCTTCTCTTCTCTATCCTCTCCTATTCTATTCTATTCCTATGTTCTATTCTGTTCTGTTCTAATTCTCTTCTCTATTCTCTTTTCTATTCTATTTTATTCTCCTCTCTTCTCTTCTCTATCCTCTCCTCTCCTATTCTAATCTATTCCTATGTTCTATTCTATTCTGTTCTATTCTATTTCTCTTCTCTATTCTCTTTTCTATTCTATTTTATTATCCTCTCTTCTCTTCTCTATCCTCTCCTATTCTATTCTATTCCTATGTTCTATTCTGTTCTGTTCTATTCTATTTCTCTTCTCTATTCTCCTTTCTATTCTATTTTATTCTCCTCTCTTCTCTTCTCTATCCTCTCCTCTCCTATTCTAATCTATTCCTATGTTCTATTCTATTCTGTTCTGTTCAAATTCTCTTCTCTCTTTTCTTTTCTATTCTATTTTATTCTCCTCTCTTCTCTTCTCTATCCTCTCTTATTCTATTCTATTCCTATGTTCTATTCGGTTCTGTTCTATTCTAATTCTCTTCTCTAATCTCCTTTCTATTCTATTTTTCTCTTCTCTTCTCTATCCTATCCTATCCTATTCTGTTCCTATGTTCTGTTCCATTCCATTCCATTCCATTCCATTCCATTCCATTCCATTCCATTCCATTCCATTCCATTCTATTCTATTCTATTCTATTCTATTCTATTCTATTCTATTCTATTCTATTCTATTCTATTCTATGAAGCTTCTTGGATGAGAAGCGAAACCCCTTCAAAAGAAAAACCAGAATAGTCCTGTTGCCAGTTGGGAAAAGCACCTTCCAGAACCTAAAAAGTCAATTCCCCATCTCCCTCTCTTTGCAAAGCTGAATTTCTCCTTGACCGATGTCAACCAGGCGTCCGGATGCCCGGGGTCTAATTCCAGGTGCTTTTCAAGAGCCGGTCAGCCCATTGTGGCTAAAATAAGATGTCCGCAAGAGCCGGTCAGCCCATTGTGGCTAAAATAAGACGTCTTTGTGTAGAGAAGCACTGTTGCTATATAAGGACCGGCAGCCAAGGTCGCCCCGTTCTCCTTCTGCATTTTTGCCTTTTGTTCGGGACGGGAGCACAAATACGTCAAGGCCAGATCGGATGACACGGGCCAGGCGGACGGCTGGGGTTTTTTGACTGGGGGTGTGTGTCTGTGCAGGGTGGGGGGAGAAGCTGACATTTGGGGTGGGAAATGCCACCGGGGACGAGGGCCGTGTCATGACAGGCAAGGAAGGGAGAGGCTCGAAAGGAAGGGATGAAAAATCACAAAGAGCAGCAGGAGGTGTATGGAAAGACGCAGGGATACAGCTGCTCCTCGGTTTACGACCACGAGTGAGCCCAGAATTGGGCGAAATGTGTTAAGGGAGTTTTTGCCCCATTTTAGGGGCGTCCCCGTGCTTTCACAATTGTGAAGCGGATTGTTAAATTCGGAAGACGATTCATACAATAATACAATAGTAGAGTTGGAAGGGACCTTGGAGGTCTTCTTAAAGACTTCCAGTGTTGGGGCATTCACAATTTCTGGAGGCAAGCTGTTCCACTGATTAATTGTTCTAACTGTCAGGAAGTTTCTCCTCAGTTCTAAGTTGCTTCTCTCCTTGATTAGTTTCCACCCATTGCTTCTTGTTCTACCTTCAGGTGCCTTGGAGAATAGCTTGACTCCCTCTTCTTTGTGGCAACCCCTGAGATATTGGAAGACTGCTATCATGTCTCCCCTAGTCCTTCTTTCTATTAAACTAGACATACCCAGTTCCTGCAACCGTTCTTCATATGTTTTAGCCTCCAGTCCCCTAATCCTCTTTGTTGCTCTTCTCTGCACTCTTTCTAGAGTCTCCACATCTTTTTTACATCGTGGCAACCAGAACTGAATGCCGTATTCCAAGTGTGGCCTTACCAAGGGATTGTAAAGTGGTATTAACCCTTCACGTGATCTTGATTCTATCCCTCTGTTGATGCAGCCTAGAACTGTGTTGGCTTTTTTGGCAGCTGCTGCACACGGCTGGCTCCTATTTAAATGGTTGTCCACTAGGACTCCAAGATCCCTCTCAAGATCCCTCTCATCTATTATATGTTTCTCCTTTTTATTAAAGTAAAGGTAAAAGGTTCCCCTCGCACAGATATGCTACTCGTTCCCGAATCTAGGGGGCGATGCTCACCTCCGCTTCAAAGCCAAAGAGCCAGCGCAGTCCGAAAACATCTCCGTTGGTCATGTGGCCGGCGTGACTCAACGCCGAAGGTGCACGGAACGCTGTTCCCTTCCCACCAAAGGTGGTTCCTATTTTTCTACTTGCATTTTTTACGTGCTTTCGAACGGCTAGGTTGGCAGAAGCTGGGACAAGTCACGGGAGCTCACTCCTCTCCTTGATTAGTTTTCATCCATATCAACAGCAATGTCCTAAATAAAAGAAAAGGGATACAGTGGCTGAGTGGCGAAGACGCTGAGCTTGTCAATCAGAAAGGTTGGCAGTTCGGCGGTTCGAATCCCCAGCACCGCGTAACAGAGCGAGTTCCCGTGACTTGTCCGAGCTTCTGCCAACCTAGCCATTCGAAAGCACATAACAAAATGCAAGTAGAAAAATAGGGACCACCTTTGGTGGGAAGGGAACAGCGTTCCACGCGTCTTTGGCGTTGAGTCATGCCGGCCACATGACCCCGGAGACGTCTTCGGACAGCGCTGGCTCTTCGGCTTTGAAAGGGAGATGAGCACCGCCCTCTAGAGTCGGGAACGAGTAGCACCTAAATAAAAGAAATAAAAACAATGAACGCCATTGTTAAGTGAATCCCAATGTGGAAGAGAGAGAAAAAAAATCCTTTTTCAACGAACTGGGAAACCTACAAGCCCCCCAAAATATCCTATTAGAGTTGAACAGATTTAGGCTGCAAAACTGCAAGTATGCTCCAGGGGGCAGTGGGGAAGAAACAGGAATCGATCCGTTGCCCTCTATTGGGCTGCAGAGGGAATTGCAGCCCTGATTTGCTCTCTTGGATTTAAAATGTGAGATCTTTTAGAGACTGAGGGGGACGTGTGTGTGTGTGTGTGTGTGTGTGTGTGTGTGTGTTTGCAGTATCCTCAGGATCATGTGATCAAAATTCAGGTGTTGGCAATTGGTTCATATTTATGACCGTTGCGGAGTCCATGTGACCCCCCCCTTTTGCGACCTTCTGACATGCCAAGTCAAAGGGCGGGAAGTCAGATTCACTTAAGAACCGCGTTACTCACTTAGCAACCGCAGCGATTCACTTAACAACTGCAGCAAGAAAGGTTGTAAAATGGGGCAAAACTCACTTAAAAAATGTCTCGCTTAACAACCTAAACGTTGGGCTCGGTTGTGGTCGTAAATTGGGGACTACCTGTGTATTGGAAAGGCAAGGATGGTGTTTCAGTGGTTGGGGGATTCCTGCAGCAACATAAGGAGACAGGTGGCTGTGTGAAGGTCAGTCGAAGGGGGGGGGAGTCATTATTTTAAAAATGGGATTGCTTCTTTCCTATTGTAGCTACTCGCTCCTGCTAATTGACTGACATGCTCCCCCCTCACTCACTCCAGGCTGTGCTAGATGTCAGGAATTGCCCGCTGCTCACATTCCTAGAGCCATAGAGTCAGAAGGGACCTTAGAGGTCCTCTAGTCCAACCCTCTTCCCAAGGCAGGAAGTGCCCACTCTTCACATTCCTAGAACCATAAAGTTGGAGCAGGAAGTGCCCACTGCTCACATTCCTAGAACCATATGGTAGAATCAGGAGGGAACATTAGAAGTGCTATAATCCGTGGTGGGTTTCAAAAATTTTTAGAACCTCTTCTGTAGGTGTGGGAGTGGCTTGCTGGCCATGTGGATGGGTGGGAGTGGCTTGCCGGGCATGTGACCAGGTGGGAGTGGCTTGCCAGCCATGTGACTAGGTGGGCGTGGCCAACTTGTAAAATGTGTTGAAACTCACTTAGCAACGCTCTTGCTTAGCAACCAAAATGTTGGCTCAGGAACTCTGGCATTTGAAGCACGCAAGTCTTAAAGCTGTCAAGAGACAAGACCCTCGTATCCCTAACCCTTTAGAAAAAAAAAACCCAGGGGTGTTCAGACTTGACAGCTTTAAGACTTGTGGACGTCAACTCCCAGAATTCCTCCTCCAGTCATGTTGGCTCAGGAACTCTGGCATTGAAGTGTGAAAGTCTTAAAGCTGTCAAGTTACAAGACCCTCGCACCCCTAACCCTTTAGAAAAAAAACCCCAGGGGTGTTCAAACTTGACAGCTTTAAGACTTGTGGACTTCAACTCCCAGAATTCCTCCTCTCGCTCTTCATCTTGATGATGGGTGGATGGGCAGGAGGAGGGAGCTGGAACCGGTTCTAAAGGGCACTGTAGATTTGTGGAACCTCTTCTATAGAAGAGGTTAGAACTGGCAGGAACCCACCCCTGCCTATAATCCAATCCTCTGCTCAAGGCAGGAAGTGCCCACTGCTCATATTCCTAGGACCATGGAGTTGAGAGTGACCCTAGAGGTCTTGTAGTCCAACCTTCTTCCCAAGGCAGGAAGTGCCCACTGCCATATTCCTAGAACCGTAGAGTTGGAAGAGATCTTAAAGGCCTTGGAGGTCCAACCTTCTTGTCAAGGCAGAAAGTGTCCATTGGTTACATTCCTAGAACCATAGAGTTGGAAGGGATCTTAGAGCCCTTGGAGGTCCAGCCTTCTTTTCAAGGCAGGAAGTGCCCACTGCCACATTCCTAGAACCATAGAGTTGGAAGAGATCTTAAAGGCCTTGGAGGTCCAACCTTCTTGTCAAGGCAGAAAGTGTCCATTGGTTACGTTCCTAGAACCATAGAGTTGGAAGGGATCATAGAAGCCTTAGAGGTCCAAACCTTCTTGTCAAGGCAAGAAGTACCCATTGGTCACGTCCCTAAAACCATAGAAGGACCTTAGAAGTCCTCTAGTCCAACCTTCTTCCCAAGACAGGAAGTCCCAACTGTCATATTGCTAGAACCATAGAGTTGGAAGGGACTTAAGAGGTCCAACCCTTCTTCCCAAGGCAGGAAGTGCCAACTACTCACATTCATACCATAGAGTTGGGAGGGACCTTAGCGGTCCAATCCTCTTCCCAAAGCAGGAAGTGCTCCTTGTCACATTCCTAGAATCATAGAGTTGGGAGGAACCTTAGAGGACCTCTAGTCCAACCCTCTTCTCAATAATCCTCCGAGCGTTCCAGATAATCCAAACTTGGCTCAAAATCTTCTACAACACAGCCCCATAGTTGCTGAGGGAAAGTTCTTCTCTGATTTCATAGCCCCCAAATCAGTGTTTCTTAGCCCCCTTGAAGATGAACGGACTTCAACTCCCAGAATTCCCCAGCCAGGTGACAGGTGGAGAAACATCCTGATTTCCAATAAATCCAGCTGGGCTCATCACTGGCACAGACTCAATTCAAAAGAAGAATCGGAAGGGGGGAAAAAATGAGAGAAAGAAAAAGGGAAAGAAGGAACGAGTCAGGGATCTTGGAGTCTTAGTGGACAACCAGCTGAATATGAGCCAAGAATGTGCGGCAGCAGCCAAAAAAGCCAATGCAATCCTAAATTGCGTTAACAGAGGGATACAATCAAGATCAAGGGAGGTACTAATACCACTCTATATACTGTATAAAGCCTTAGTAAGGCCACACCTGGAATCCTGCATTCAGTTTTGGTCACCACACTATAAAAAAAAGATGTGGAGACTCTTGAAAAAGTGCAGAGAAGAGCAACCAGGATGATGAGGGGACGGGAGGCTCAAACATACGACAAATGGTTGCAGGAACTGGGCCTGGCTAGTCTAGGCAAGAGAAGGACCAGGGGAGACATGATCGCAATCTTCCAATATTTGAGGGGCTGCCCCAGAGAGGAGGGGGTCAAGCTATTTTCCAAAGCACCCGAAGGCCAGACAAGGAATAATGGATGGAAACTGATCCAGGAGAGAGATTCAACCTGGAAATTAAAAAAGCCAACACAGTTCAAGGCTGCATCAACAGAGGGATAGAATCAAGATCACGTGAAGTGTTAATACCACTTTATAAAGCCTTGGTAAGGCCACACTTGGAATATTTGCATTCAGTTCTGGTCGCCACGATGTAAAAAAGATGTGGAGACTCTAGAAAGAGTGCAGAGAAGAGCAACGAAGAGGATTAGGGGACTGGAGGTTAAAACATAGGAAGAACGGTTGCAGGAACTGGGCATGTCTAGTTTAATAGAAAGAAGGACTAGGGGAGACATGATAGCAGAGTTCCAATATCTCAGGGGCTGCCCCAAAAAAGAGGGAGTCAAGCTATTCTCCAAGGCACCTGAGGGTAGAACAAGAAGCAATGGGTGGAAACTAATCAAGGAGAGAAGCAACTTAGAACTGAGGAGAAACTTCCTGACAGTTAGAACAATTAATCAGTGGAACAGAAGTTGCCTCCAGAAGTTGTGAATGCCCCAACACTGGAAATCTTTAAGAAGTTGTTGGATAGCCATTTGTCTGAAACGGTATAGGGTTTCCTGCCTAGGCAGGGGGTTGGACTAGAAGACCTCCAAGGTCCCTTCCAACTCTACTATTGTATTGTATTGTATTGTATTGTATTGTATTGTATTGTATTGTATTGTATTGTATTGTATTGTATTGTATTGTATTGTATAAGGAGATATTTCCTGACAGGGAGAACAATCAACCCATGGAACAGAAGTTCCCTTCGGAAGTTGTGGGAGCTTCGTCGTTGGAGGCTTTCAGGAAGAGACTGGACCAGAAATGGTGTAGGGCTTGAGCGGGAGGCTGGACTAGATGACCTACCCGGTCCCTCCCAACTCTGTTCATCTATTCATCTCCACGGAGAATATTGAAAGAGTCCCAGCTTCAAGGAGAAGGAATCTGCTGGCCAGCAGCCCTGGATTTTTTTGTTTTTTTAAAATAACAATAGGCAGGTGACAATGGAATCCCCGAATTAGAAAGAGGAAACTTCAAATAAGACAAAGGGATGCCAGGCGCTTTCTGGCAGCCTCCCCTGGTGTGCTCCGGCTACTGTTGTTGAATCCAAGAAGCTGGGCTTGGCATTGTTGATAAACAGCCGAGTTTGGAAACAAAGCCCCTGATTTATGGTTATGGGTTTTCCTGGAGGGAGATGGGACATTTCTCAGCAAACACAAACCCCCAGGGGTGCTGAGCTTTCGGAATGGATGCCCCAGAAACGGTCCAAAATATTAACGGCGCAAATGAAATAAGTGTGGCCCCTTGACGTAGGATGGTAAACAGAGATCGGGAAAGCCATTGGAAGAGAAGCAAAGGAATGACAGGAATGGGAAGGGACCTTGGAGGTCTTCTAGTCCAACCCCGTGCTCAAGCAGGAGACCCTACGTCGTTTCAGGCAAATGGCTCTCCAATCTCTTCTTTTCAAAATGGTGAAGTGGTGGGATGGGATGGGATGAACTGGAATGGAATGGAATGGAATGGAATGGAATGGAATGGAATGGAATGGAATGGAATGGAATGGAATAGAATAGAATAGAATAGAATAGAATAGAATAGAATAGAATAGAATAGAATAGAATAGAACAGGACATGACAGGAAAGGAAAGGAAAGGAAAGGAAATATGGAATGGAATGGAACGGAACGGAACAGAATAGAATAGAAAAGGTGGAATGGAATGGAATAGAATATAAAATATGGAATAGAGTGGAATGGAATAGAATAGAATAGAATAGAATAGAATAGAATAGAAAACATGGAATGGAATGGAGTAGAAAAAATGAAATGGAATGGAAAAAATGGAATGGAATGGAATGGAATGGAAAATATGGAATGGAATAGAATAGAATAGAAAATATGGAATGGAATGGAATAAATAGAAAAGAAAATATGGAATGGAATAGAATAGAAAAATTGAATGGAATAGAATAGAATAAAATAGAAAATATGGAATGGAATAGAATAGAAAAAAATTGAATGGAATAGAATAGGACAGGACAGGAAAGGAAAGATGGAATGAAATGGAATGGAACAGAACAGAATAGAATAGAAAATGTAGAATGGAATGGAATAGAATAGAAAATATGGAATGGAATAGAATAGAATAGAAAATATGGAATAGAAAAAATGGAATGGAATGAAATGGAAAAAATGGAATGGAATGGAATAGAATAGAAAATATGGAATGGAATAGAATAGAAAAAATGGAATGGAATGAATTGGAATGGAATAGAATAGGAAAAAATGGAATGGAATGAGATGGAATGGAATGGAATGGAATAGAAAATATGGAATGGAATGGAATAGAATAGAAAATATGGAATAGAATGAAATGGAAAAAACGGAATGGAATGGAATAGAATAGAAAATATGGAATGGAATAGAATAGAAAAAATGGAATGGAATGGATTGGAATGGAATAGAATAGGAAAAAATGGAATGGAATAGAATAGAAAAAATGGAATGGAATGGATTGGAATGGAATAGAATAGGAAAAAATGAAATGGAATGAGATGGGATGGAATGGAATGGAATAGAATGGAATAGAATGGAATAGAATAGAAAATATGGAATGGAATAGAATAGGGAAAAAAAGAAAATACGGAATGGAATGGAATAGAAAAAAAGAAAATTCGGAATGGAATACAATAGAATAGAAATGATAATATGGAATGGAATGGAGCCCATGTGCTTAGAACAATTCACATTGACAGTGCAAGCACATGGTACACCCAGGTTGCAAAGTGGCAGTAACCCTGGCAGCAACCCAACCCTGGTTGTAAGTCCAGGACTCCCTGTAGAGGAGTATGACCAGAGGTCGTATTCAGCCGGTTAGGATTGGTTCACCCGAACCGGTAGTGGAAATCGAGGGAGGGCCTGCCCACCCGCCCCAGCTCTACGGCCTCCTATTTAGACACGTTTTCAAGCCGAAGCGCACACGCGGAAGACCACGTGCGTGTGCGGATGGGGCGTGTGCAAGTGAAGCGTCCGTTTCGCGCTCACATATGGGAACCGGTAGGGAAAGTAAGTGAATACCACCCCTGGTTATGACGCTGAGTGAGCCAGAAATGAGCCGCAGCGGCCAGGACGAAGAACAACAATAGAGTAAAATTCTTGCTTGCAAAGGTAATGTTTGGAACAATAGAGGAGCAGATTCCTAGGGAAGGTGGGAGCCGCGAGGAAACACTCTAGGAATCCCATTGTCTCTCTACTGCTACTCGTCTGCCTTCTGGGAGGGGTGACCTCACTCGCCTATTGTTCCAAAGAAGAATTGCCAAATCCTAAGGAATTCTCCCTGCCCCCCCTTTTCTCTCTCTCTCTCACACACACACACATACACACACACACCAGGAATCCCTGCTGCCCAACACAATCTCAGCTGGACTCCCAGCTTTACCTGCTTCTAACTTTTTATCTTTGTCCTCGGCTCAGAACAGAGCAGAATGAAAGAGTTGGAAGGGACCTTGTAGGTCATCTAGTCCAACCCCGCACCCAAAGCAGGAGACCCTACGCCGTTTCTGACAAGACGGCCGTCCAGTCTCTCCTTGAAAGAATGTAAAATCACACGATGACTCTACGTCGTAAGGGTGACAAATGGTCCTACCAGTCACGTTTTCCGTTGCCGGTGTAACAGCGATCGGTCGCTAAACGAGCTTTTGTAAGTGCAGGGCTCTCTGTATCGGCAGGAAGATCCTAGATGGGGGACGTAGCTGAGTGGCGATTATTATTAGGGGAAAAAAAGGGTCTTTGTGGTTCTTCCTGCTGAAGGATGAAAAAGCTGCGTCTTTTTTCTGACTGTAGAAGACAATTTCTCACCCTCGAGCCCTTTAAGACAAGGGAGACTTCAACTCCCAGAATTCCCCTGCCGGCACTGCTGGGAGTTGAAGTTCACCCGTCTTAAAGGGGCCACGCTTGAGAAATGCTGATTTAACACGATGTGGCCTTATCTTCCTATAGCCAATTGTAGTCTTCTAATTAAACTAGCTGGTAACCCGGAGTTGCTTGGAGATTTATTTATCCCAATCCTGTATTAGACAGGAATGGCGGATGTCAAGCGGCCACGTAAGTGCGGAATGGGCTGTCCTCCTCCTTCCATGAACGTCGCCGTAATTCCCGAAGAGGCGACGCCAAGAGCAACTTCTCCACGAACACGGATTTTGGCGACAATTAAATTAGTTAAAAATGTTTTCCCCATGCCCTCCAGAAGCGTACTTTCTAAGGTTGGATTTTCCCCCCTTACCAGAGGGGGTCCCCTTGTGGAGTACTGTGAAGCCATTGCCAGGGCAACTCCACTGCGCTGCACAGTAGAAGCCATTTTATGGCAGTACAGTAGAAGCCATTTGAAGGCACAACAGCCTGTATATTAACCGAACACACACCCCAAGGGTTTTTGTGGGTATCTTACCCCCACAGTTTGTTTCTAGAGAGTAAGTCATCTGTGTACCAAGTTTGGTTGAAATTGGTGGAGGCGTTCCACACACACACAAACACCAGCCATTTTTTATATAGAGAGATTGTGTAGAGTAAGGTAAGAACAACCAGCTTGAGTCCATTCTATCGTACAGCTAATCCTTGATTTACACCTTCCCTTTAAGGAATGTTGAAAATTACGCTGGCACTGAAAAAAATGACTTCTGACCAGTCCTCGCACTTACGACTGTCGGGTCACGCGATCAAAATTTGGGTGCTTGGCCACTCGGCATGTATTTGGGCACTGTGCTGTAATCCTCACAGTAGATTGTTAGGCACTATCCGATGCCTGGACTTCAGTTCCCAGAATTCTCCTGCCAGTATTTGTGGACTTCAATTCCCAGAATTCTCCAGTCAGTATTTGTGGACTTCAAAACCCAGAAATCTCCAGTCAGTGTTTGTGGACTTCAAGTCCCAGAATTCTCCAGTCAGTATTTGTGGACTTCAAGTCCCAGAATTCTCCAGTCAGTATTTGTGGACTTCAAGTCCCAGAATTCTCCAGTCAGTAGGTTTACAGCATATTTTCCGAAACCCTTTAGTTTCTTGAACCTCCAGATCACTGGACTACAATGCCTATCATCCTGTCTGGGGATAATGGGAGCTATAGAGCAGAACAAGCCTTTGGATTGCTTCCATGATATCTACCAATCAGGAAGGGAAAAACAGACTCTCTATCAAAATAATTCATCATAAAGGATGCTGTAGTGAAAAAATTTTTATCAATGAACATTGGAAGAGTAAGAGGATTTCATTAATTGGACCAAAAGTTTCGCCGACGGCCAGGTTCAAATTCTGATAGGCTGTTGGATTCGACGAGGCGGGGATTCCTCCTGAATCTGTTTGTTTATAACCTTTTGGATGTTTCTGACTGGTCTCAACGTTCCAGACGGGAGGCTCCACCTCTTTCCCTCATTGGCTATAATCTATTCCGCAGGAGGTGGGCCCTTAAGCTCTATTGGCTTATTTACCTTCAAAGAAGAGGAGGGGCCCGCTTTTATAAACTTCCCTCGGCTCCTTGAAAAAAAAAATCCTAGCTAGACTTCGGCGTGATTGGCTGCGTCTCTTCCGCGTCGCTCAACGATTGGCTAGAGGTCTGCGGCGGAGAGGCGGACGTGCTCTCGGATTGGACAACTCGCTTGAAGAAGGCGGGATTTCTCCCAGCCAGGAACGAAAGCTACTTTTCCACGTGGGAGTCGGAGCTATGGCGGACCGGCTGCCTCCCTCGTCTGAATTGATGGACTCGCAGGTGAGCAGGAGTGCTTGGAGGGGAGGGAGGCGTACACGTGTTGAACACGGGTCGACAGCGCCTTTTGTCTGAGCAGATGCTCTTTGTCCTGAGGGTGGGATCTGGGCAGAATTGAGTTTCTTTCATTTAATATATTAGATTTAACGTCATTATTATGTATATTAATGTGATGTCTTATAATGTAATTATGAATGATAGGTAATGAATGCAATTCTAAATTATATTACTTATAATTACTGTAATTAATAATGTGATTATTAATATTAATGTGCATATTGTAATGTGTTGGTGTGTATGTGCGTGTGTATTCTTCCACTACTCTCCTCTTTTTCTTCTATTTATTCCTTTCTTCCTCTCCTCTCTTCTTTTTCTCTCTTCATTCTTCCACTCTTCTCTTTTTCCTCTATTCTTCTCTTCCACTCCTCTTTTTCCTCTATTTATTCCTTTCTTCCTCTCCTCTCTTTTTTCCTCTATTCATTCTTCCACTCTCCTCTTTTTCCACTATTCATTCTTTTCTTCCTCTCTTTTTTCCTCTATTTATATTTCCACTCCTCTTTTTCCTCTACTTATTCCTTTCTCCCTCTCCTCTCTTTTTTCCTCTATTCATTCTTTTCTTCCTCTCTTTTTTCCTCTATCTATTCTTACACCCCTCTCTTTTTCCTCTATTCTTCCACTCTCCTCTTTTTCCTCTACTTATTCCCTTCTTCTTCTCCTCCTCTCTTTTTTCCTCTATTCATTCTTCCACTCCCCTCTTTTTCCTCTATTCTTTTCCTTTCTTCCTCTCCTCTTTTTTCCTCTATTCATTCTTCCACTCTCCTCTTTTTCCTCTATTTATGCCTTTCACTCCTTTTTCCTCTTTATTCTTTTCTTCCACTCTCCTCTTTTCCTCTATTCACTTTTCTTCCTCTCCTCTCTTTTTCTCTGTCCTTTTCTTCCACTCCTCTCTTCTTCTATTCATTCTTTTCTTCCTCTTTTTTCCTCTATTTATTCTTACACTCCTCTCTTTTTCCTCTATTTGTTCTTTTCTTCCACACTCCTCTTTTTCCTCTATTTCTTTCTTCCACTACTCTTCTTCCTCTATTCCTTTCTTCCACTCCTCTTTTTCTATTTATTCCTTTCTTCCACTCCTCTCTTTCTTCCTTTATTCATTCTTCCACTCCTCTTTCTTCCTCTATTCATTCTTTCCTTCTACCCCTCTCCCTTTTTTTCCTCTATTTATTCTTTCCTTCTTACCCCATTCCTCTTTTTCCTCCATAATCAATGGACCTGTTGCAGTGATCTCAGTTCCTGTTGTGTCTCGGAGGGAAAACTTTGTAAAAAGACTTTGGGTCGAAGGATTTTAAAATAGGGCTGTGAAATAGAAGACTTTAAGTTGAACCTGTGGATTAGCTTAATCAAAAAAATAGCATGAATTCAAGGTTTAAATTAAAAATGAACTCTGGGGTCTCCTTTTGCAAATTTGCCGTCCAGTTTACTTGGAAAGGAGGCTGTTTAAAAACTGGAGGGTTCATGATAAACTGAGAAAGAAATTTGGGTGAGGGGTAATGGGAAGGGGTGCATTTTGGGTGACAAACAAGACCACACTTGGACTGTTGCATCCAGTTTTAGTCGCCACATATATAAAAAAAAGATGAGACTCTGGAAAGAGTGTAGAGAAGAGCAACAAAGATGCTTCGGGGACTGGAGGCTAAAACATATGAAGAACGGTTGCAGGAACTGGGGATGTCTAGTCTAGTGAGGGACGCGGGGGCTCAGTGGCTAAGACGCTGAGCTTCTCGATCAGAAAGGTTGGCAGTTTGAATCCCTAGCGCCACATAACCGAGTGAGCTCCCATTACTTGTCCCAGCTTCTGCCAACCTAACAGTTCGAAAGCACGTAAAAAATGCAAGTAGAAAAATAGGAACCACCTTTGGTGGGAAGGGAACAGCGCTCCGTGCGCCTTCGAAGGCGTTGAGTCATGCCGGGCACATGACCACGGAGACGTCTTCGGACAGCGCTGGCTCTTCGGCTTTGAAACGGAGATGAGCACTGCCCCCTAGAGTCGGGAATGAGTAGCACAAATGTGCAAGGGGAACCTTTAACTTTAGTCTAGGATGATATTTGAGGGGCTCGCCCAAAGAAGAGGGGGTCCACCTATTCTACGAAGGACCTGAAGGCAGAACAAGAAGCAACGGGTGGAAACTAATCAAGGAGAGCACCAACCTAGAACTAAGGAGAAAATTCCTGATCGTGAGAACAATTAGCCGGTGGAACAACTTGCCACCAGAAATTGTGGGTGTTGCAAAGCTGGAGGTTTTTAAGAAGAGATTGGACAACCATTTGTCTGAAATGGTATAGGGTTCCCTGCCTGAGCAGGGGGTTGGACTGGAAGACCTCCAAGGTCCCTTCCAAGTCTGTGATTCTGTTATCGGGGAGGGGGGGATGCAGAGAAAGGACAGGAGGAGGAAGAGGGAGAGAAAAAACAAACTTGATTATAGAGGTCTGAAGGCAAAGAACAGAAAGTTGTAATTTAGACGTGAGCAGAGGGGAAACTAGAATGGTGAAGAGGCAAATTTTCCTGGGCTCCATGATCACCGCAGATGGGGGATGGCAGCCAAGAAATTTAAAGAGGCTTGCCCCTGGGGAGGAAAGCAATGGCAAATCTAGATAGCATACTTAAAAACCAGAGTCCTCACCTTGCCAACAAAAGTGCATATAATCAAGGGGATGATTTTCCCAGTTGCAATGGATGGCTGTGAAGGTTGGCTGAGCGCCAAAGAATGGAGGCCTTTGAACTCTGGTGCTGGAGAAGACTTCTGCATTGAGTCCCTTGGACTGCAAGGCCATCCAACCGGTCAGTCCTAGAAGAGATCAACCCTGACTGCTCTTTAGAAGGCCAGATCCTGAAGAAGGAACTCAAAAGACTTTGGCCACGTAAAGAGAAAGGAGGACTCACTGGAGAAGAGCCTCATGCTGAAGAAGGGGACGGCAGAGAATGAGGTGGCTGGATGGAGTCACCGAAGCAGTCGGCGTGAGCTTCAATGGACTCCAGAGGATGGTAGAGGACAGGAAGGCCTGGAGATACAATACAATACAATACAATACAATAGTAGAGTTGGAAGGGACCTTGGAGGTCTTCTAGTCCAACCCCCTGCCTAGGCAGGAAACCCTATACCATTTCAGACAAATAGCTATCCAACATCTTCTTAAAGACTTCCAGTGTTGGGGCATTCACAACTTCTGGAGGCAACTTCTGTTCCACTGATTGATTGTTCTCACTGTCAGGAAATTCCTGCTCAATTCTAAGTTGCTTCTCTCCTTGATTAGTTTCCACCCATTGCTTCTTGTCCTGCCCTCAGGTGCCTTGGAGAATAGTTTGACTCCCTCTTCTTTGGGGCAACCCCTGAGATATTGGAAGACTGCTATCATGTCTCCCCTAGTCCTTCTTTCTCTTAAGCTAAACATACCCAGTTCCTGCAACCGTTCTTCAAATGTTTTAGTCTCCAGATGGTAGAGGACAGGAAGGCCTGGAGATGGTGGAGGACAGGAAGGCCTGGAGGAACGTGGTCCATGGGATCACGATGGGTCAGGCATACTTTCGCAACTAACAACAACAAAAGCCGCGGTGATGAATTTAGGCCAATCACTAGAAGACTTAACGAGTTCTTGCCTTGGCTAGGAAAGACAAGTTGGCTGACCTTTAGGGCCAGCCACTTTCTTTCGTCCCTAAGAAAAAGGCAACGGCAAACCATGTCTGAAAAACTTTGCAGGGACCTGTCAAGGCAGCCTCCAAGAAACGATCGAACAAAGAAAACGAAACCTCGTTTATCACTGCAGCCAGAAATTGTAAACGATCTACAATCTATTCACCAAGGGGGACATCGGAGGTGGGAATAAGATGGAATAATTCTGAGACTCAGAAATTGATTTTTTTTTTCCCCCCTGCTTGTATTTTCTTGTCGGTTTCAGGATATTGTGGAAGCCGATTTACCCGCAGCCCTAAACCTGTTCAAATCTCTCCAAGAACAGGTGAGATCAAGATTTTTACTTTTCCTGTTCCCTAAAAATGTTCGGCCCCGTTCCAGCTTTTGCAACTGGCTGTGTTTCTTCTTTCCTTTTCAAAAAAAAAAATAATAAGTGTGATTTTGCTTCTTCCTTCCTTGGTGGGGGTTGCAAATGATTCTTGGTGCTTTCTGAGCTTCCTTGTGGTGGTTTTTTTTTTTTTTTTTGGCAGACATTTCATTACCCAACTAGGTAACATCATCCGTGCTGTTTGCTGTCCGTTTATATTAAAACAGCACTCCTTACTAGCATTGATGGTGTTACCTAATTGGGTAATGCAGCATCTACCAAAAAAATGAGCGAGCTGGGAGCAGACTCAGACAGCGAGGAGGTTAGGGAGGAACATGGACCAGTCCTGGAGTCTGGGGAAGGCTCGGACGAGGGCTCTGTGTCGGAGGCAGAGAGGGGGGCCAGGGCCGTCTGACAGTTATCAGCTGCCTTCAGAGTCAGACATCAGTGAGGCAGAAGAACAGCTGGAGCCTGTTCCCAGTGTGCGCATGCGCAGAGCTGCCAGGAGAAGGGAATAGCTAAGGAATAAGGGTCGACTCGGGAATAAAGGCACAGGTGGACGGTGGACGCCCCCCCCCCCCAGGGAATAAAGAGGAGAAAAGGGGAGGGGAGTTTGCAGGAGACAGTTAGTTAAAGTGAAGATCTGTTCCTGACTTCTTGCCAAGGAATTGCTGCTACAGCTTGGTGTTTAAAAGATATCGGCCCGGCAGCTCTCCAAGCCTGATAAAGGTCTGCAGTTGTGAAATCTGTTGAAAGACTGTTTGCTGGAGAGGAATTCCCTTTAACCTAAATAAAAGAGGTTTTATCAAGGAGTCTACTTCACAATCTTGGGAAGCCTAGGTCAGAGCACAAGCTGAGAGGCCCCCAGGAACTCTTTTTTTAAAAGTTTTTTTATTGGTTTTTGCAGAATTTTAAGGGAAGAGGTAATAGGTATGGGAAAAAAAATTTTGACAGCTACATCGTGTGGAAAATGGTATTTCCCCCCAAGTCTCATAACTTTTACAAAGTAATAAACAAAATATTATTGCTTAAATAAATCTTGACAGCTTATTTTTACATTGTATCTTTCAGTAGTTTCAATCATTTACTTTATATCTAACAAAAAATTCATTGTATCAACAATTGCAATATTTTTCCAACTTACTTTTGTGATCTGAGTCTTCTCATTGTTGCCTCCTCCTCCCCCCCACCTGCCTGCAAAGCCTCGGCCCCTCCCTCCTTCATATCTTGTGTACTGTCCTCTATTTTGTCTAGGAGTGCTTTGTTTTTTTCCATGAAGGCCTCCGCCTCCATAATTGTATTAATTCTAACTCTGCTGCCCTCCCAGAAAATCAACATACCTTCTGGCAATAGCCACCTGAACCAAAATCCCTTATCAAATAGTTTTTTTTGCTAAAGAGGAATATTTTTTCCTCTTGTCTCTTACTTTCTTCGGAATCTGTTTCAGGATGGCTATCTCTTTGTCCTTGTATTTTAATGTTTCCCCCCTTTGTACCCCCAGAATCTCATCTCTTGTAGGCTTTCTAAGAAATTTGATGTGAACCTCTCTTGGAACATTGTGCGTTCTAGCATAAGCTGAATTAACTCTATAAACCAAATCAATATCCCACCCTAACTGTTGTTTGTCAGAACTCTTCATTTCTACCCTAGGCTACAAATCTTCTCCTTTATTGATAACAGGTGGTTGCAGTTACTCATCACGTACAACGTTTAACGCGGAAGATACGAGCAGGTGATTACCCCACCGAAAAGGTAAAAAAAAACAAAAACACTGTTGAGCGAACGGAGACGGGCGTGGGCCAATGCAGGCAGTCCTCGCCTTGCGACCACAATTGAGCCCATTTCTGTTGCTAAGCGAGACAGTTGTTCCGTGAGCTTTGCCCCATTTTGTGACTTTTCTTGCCACCGGCTGGTAAGCGGATCGCTGCCGTCGTTAAGGGAGTCACCCGGTAGTTAAGCGAATCTGGCTTCCCCATGGGTTTTTGCTTGTCAGAAGGCCGCAAAAGGGGAATCGCGTGACACCCCCCCCCCCCCCCCGAACGCTGCAACCGTCATATTTACGAGTCAGTTACCGAATTCCGAATTCCTCTCTGGAAACAAATACTGTGGGGTGGGTAAGACACCCCTAACACCCCTCGGGGTGTGTGTTCTGTTAAGATACAGCCTGTTGTGCCTTCAAATGGCTTCTACTGTGCTGCCTTCAAATGGCTTCTACTGTACAGCGCTGTGGAGTTGCCATGGTAACGACTTCGCAGTAATCCACAACAGTGCTGCCTCTGGTAAGGGGGAAAATCCAAGATTAGAAATTGCGGCGATGTTAATGGAAGGAGGATTGAGATAAATAAATACCTGGGCAGCGCCGAGTTATCAGGTAGTAAGTGCTAAAAACAGTCGTAAAGTCACTTTTTTCAGTGCCGCCATAACTTTGGACAGTCACTAAACGAACTGTCGTAAGTCAAGGACTGTCTATTCCGTTTCTTTATCTGCAAGACCTCTGCAGCCAATCTGCTCTGACTGTGTCCGTGCCAGATAACGTTTCTTCTACGGTTGCTATCTCATACTTTAGTTCCGTTCCCCAAGTCTCCAGTCAAGCCCGTCAATCTTCCCTACAGCTCACCGGCCTCCTTTTCTCCTCCCACCAGGGCCTCAGTTTCCTGGACGTGAAGGACCATCTCCTCCTTCTCTACATTCAAGACCTCTCCCACTTGATGTTGGAGAAGACCTCCGGACATTCTGTGGCCAACCACCCTGCTTTACTGCGGTTGGTGGAAACCCGCACGGTACGAGCCCTCCTGGACTTCTTCAGGGAGATCTATCTGGTCCATTGGCTTTTTACAATGGGGGGACTTCAACTCCCAGAATTCCCCAGCCAATATGGCTGTTAGGAACCTTAGTAAATTGAAAATGGGTGGACTTCAACTCCCAGAATTCCACAGCCAGCGTGGGAGTTAGCAACCTTAGTAGCTTTAATATGGGTGGACTTCAACTTCCAGAACTCCCCAGCCAATGTGGCTGCTAGGAACCTTAGTAACTTTAAGATGGGTGGACTTCAAGTCCCAGAATTCCCCAGCCAATATGGCTCTTAGGAACCTTAGTAAATTGAAAATGGGTGGACT
This sequence comes from Natrix helvetica, assembly GCF_964273705.1. Taxonomy (NCBI): domain Eukaryota; kingdom Metazoa; phylum Chordata; class Lepidosauria; order Squamata; family Natricidae; genus Natrix; species Natrix helvetica. Next base: position 3,667,664 of record NC_138554.1, on the reverse strand, counting down.
TCAACTCCCAGAATTCCTCAGCCGGTCAGGCTGTTAGGAACCTTAGTAACTTTAAGATGGGTGGACTTCAAGTCCCAGAATTCCCCAGCCAATATGGCTCTTAGGAACCTTAGTAAATTGAAAATGGGTGGACTTCAACTCCCAGAATTCCTCAGCCGGTCAGGCTACTAGCAACCTTAGTAACTTCAAGATGGGTGGACTTCAACTCCCAGAATTCCCCAGCCAATATGGCTTGTAGGAACCTTAGTAAATTGATGAAGATGGGTGGACTTCAACTCCCAGAATTCCCTAGCCAATATGGCTTGTAGGAACCTTAGTAAATTGAAGGTGGGTGGACTTCAACTCCCAGAATTCCACAGCCAACATGGCTGTTAGCAACCTCAGTGATGTTAAGATGGTGGACTTCAACTCCCAGAATTCCTCAGCCGACTGGCGGCTGTGGAATTCTGGGAGTTGGAGTCCACCCATCTTAAAAGCTGCCAGATTTGAGAAACAACGGTGTATTTGAATCAAATAAATTGGGAGGGCATCGAAAAATGTCCTTTTCTTGATAAGCGCTCGTACCTCTGATGCAGCCTCACCGGACCCGGTGACATTTATGACCAAGTGAAAGAAAGCCGGTTTCTTTTTCAATAATTTGGTGTTTTTTTTCCGGGCCGGGGGGCACACAGGTGTTGGAGAAGATGCGTCCGATTGAGCAGAAACTGAAATACCAGGTGGACAAACTGGTGAAGGCAGTTTTTACTGGGGGGCTGGGTAAGTCATGAGGGATTTGGAGGGGTGGGGTGGAAAAATAGAGCGGTATTAAACTGGTTTTCTGCTATTTCTTCTCCTTTCAGCTGATGATGATCCCTTGAAGTACAAACCGAATCCGGATAACTTGGTCAGCAAGGTAGGAAACGAGAAAAGGGGTTGAATACAGGGAGTCTTCAACTTACGACAGTTCTTTTAGCGACCACTTGGCGTTGCAAGGGCGCTGAAAAATGCGGCCATTCATCCGCCCTTAACAATTGTTGCGGCATCCTGATCAACATTGAGACCCTGGGCAACTAATTCGTATTTATGATGGTCGCAGTATCCCGGGGTCGCGTGATCGCACTTGGCGACCTTCGGACAGGCAGAGTCAAGGGGGACTCACGGAACGACCCTGTTACTAACGTAACAAGTGCAGCGATTCGCTTCACGCCTGTGGCGAGAAAGGTCGTAACATCAGGCAAAATTCTCGTAACAGCTGTCTCACTTAACAACAGAAATTGTAGGGCTCGATTGTGGTCGTAAATTGAGGACTTCCTGTACAGCCTTATCTGGGGCATGTCTAAGGCGGGACTAGAATTTACCATCTCTTGGTGATTGGCCCAAACTCACCCAGCCAGTTTTCATGCCTGAGGCGGGACTAGAACTCACCGTCTCCTGCTGATTGGCCCAAACTCACCCAGCCAGCTTTCATGCCTGAGGCGGGACTAGAACTCACCGTCTCCTGCTGATTGGCCCAAAGTCACCCAGCCAGCTTTCATGCCTGAGGCGGGACTAGAACTCACCGTCTCCTGGTGATTAGCCCAAAGTGGGGGAATTTTAAGTCCATAAACGCTGGCTGGATAGAATTCTGAGAGTGGCAGTCCACCCGCTGCCTTGGGAATTCTGGGAGTTGAAGTCCGCACCTCTTAAAGTCGCCCGGATTAAGAAACATTGATCTGCTCTTGAATTGAACGAAATTCTTGCAATTCTCTCATTCCATCCCCAGCTCAGCGACTCGGAAGACGGAGACGAGGAAGAAGAGGGTGGCGGTACCGCCAAGACTCCTGGGAAAGAGATGTCCAAAGGAGGCATCCGGAAATACATCCCGCCTCGCCTGGTCCCCGTGCATTACAGTAAGAACGAAACCTTAGAGGTGAAGGCTCTAGTGGACAACATCCTTAGCGAAACGTGCGAACCGGCGTCTGCACTTCCTGCGTCGGATGAGGAGAGCACACCTTTCTCCTTTTCTCCTGGCTACATTTGACCGAGGCACAATTGAGAGCGTTTTAACAAACTGCATCCCTGTTTGGTTTGGTGGCCGCAGCGCCTCAGATAGAAAGCCCCTACAGAGAGTGGTGAGGACAGCAGAGAAAATCATAGGAAGCTCGCTTCCTTGTTGTTCAAAATGTTGCTTACATGCTTGGAGCTTGAAGTATTGTTAAGAGACCCCACAAACCCACGTTTTAACAAACTGCATCCCTGTTTGGTTTGGTGGCCGCAGCGCCTCAGATAGAAAGCCCCTACAGAGAGTGGTGAGGACAGCAGAGAAAATCATGGGAAGCTCGCTTCCTGGTTGTTCAGGATGTTGCTTACATGCTTGGAGCTCGAAGTATTGTTAAGAGACCCCACAAACCCACTTTACAACCTGTTTCGGATGCTCCCCTCTGGGAGGGGGCTTCGAAGTATCTCTTGCAGCAGTACTAGCTCCTGTAGCGGCTTTGTTCCTTAGGCCCTCCGTCTTCTAAATTCTCAGGATTCTTCCCCTCCCCCCCCCAACCATGTAAGTGTATATATTCAGGCTAGATTGTGATGTTTGTGACATATGTAGGCATATGCGTAATTCTGTATTTGTTTACCGTATTTTTCGGAGTATAAGACACACTTTCCACCCCCCTAAAAGAGGGTAAAAATTTGGGTGCATCTTATACACTGAATGTAGCCTCGCCCACCCTTTGGCCTCCCAGCAATTTGCCTCCTTGCAGCAAACAGCAAACAGCACAGCCTGATTAGCACAAGGAGCTGATAGTTGGTTGGATTGGCCTCCTGACCATCAGCTGTTTCAGGGCGCAGGGTTTGCCATTGCCTGTTGCTGCCTCCGCGTGCCCCATTTTCGGCTTCTGCATCCCATTTTCGGCCTCCGTGCACCCCGTTTTCCACCCATTCCGCTCCCTGCCACCTGGAACGGGTGGAAAACGGGGCGTGCGGAGGCCGACAACAAGGTATGCAGAAGCTGAAAATGGGATCCGGAGGCCAAATACGGGGCGCGCAGTTGCGGCAATAGGCTATGGCAATCCCTGCAGCCTGAAACAGCTGATCGTTGGGAGGCCAAACCAACCGACAATCAGCTGCTTGTGCTAATCTGTATGGAAACTGAAACTTGCTGTTTGCTGCAAGGAGGCAAATTGGTGGGAGAGAGAGGCAGATTGTTTTTTCTTGTTTTCCTCCCCAAAAGCTAGGTGCGTCTTATACTTCGGAGCATCTTCTACGTTGAAAAATACGGTATTTATTTATTTATTCTGTTATGTAATGTGTATTGGAGGTGGAGATCCTTTGAGAGCTGTATGAAATTAAATCTCACTTTAATGTGTGCCGATTAGTGTTACATTCAAAGTGACCATCAAGTTATTATTCTGTTCTATTCTAAACCTGGTTGTGGAACGGGAGGGACAGAGCTTGGCGTCGCGACGTAAGAATGAACAAACCAGATAGCTTTAATCCAGCATGAATGTCGCTCTTTGTCTTGCAGATGAAACCGAGATGGAAAGAGAGAAGAAGATGGTGGAACAAGCTAAAAAGCGAGCGCTTAGCAGCTCCATCATCCGGGAGCTGAAGGAACAGTATTCCGACGCTCCAGAAGAGATCCGGGAAGGGCATCACGCTCACACGGCCCGACAGAACCGGGAGGATGAGCATCGGTTAGTGAGGGAGGAGGGGAGGGTCAGACCAGGCGCGAGGAGGATGAGGGCATCAGCCTGTTTGCTCATAAGGAAGCGGGTGGTGGATTTTATTTATTTACTAGCTGATAACTCGGCATTGCCTGGGTATTTATAGATGTCAAAGTGTTTGTTTGACGGATCTATCCTCCCCCTACTCCCATGCCCATCATCCCTGCCCTCTCCCTTCCCCCTCCCATGCGCTCCTCTTTCCCGCCCTGTCTAGGATCCTGGCACTTTGTCCCAAATCCATCAGGCGCTTCCCCATTGGTCCACTGGAGGGTGAATGTCACGGCTGGCTTTCCAGAGGAAGCTGCGAAGGAATTGACATCACAAACAATTGCCGCTCTAGGACACCGCACTCGTTCTCCTTAACGGGCCAGGTGTTCCAGAGTTATCCTGGAACATACATACAGCCTTTATATAGAGAGATATAGATAAAAGATAATAGATTTAGGTCCTTACAAATAATAATTAATGAATGCACAAAACATTCCTTCGTCACCCAGTCAGCTTTCATGCCTAAGATAGTACTAGAACTCACTCTCTTCTGGTGATTTACCCAAAATTCACCCACTCTGCCCAAGGCGGAACTAGAATTCACTGTCTCCTAGTGATTGGCTCAAAGTCACCTAGTCAGCTTTCATGCCTAAGATAGTACTAGAACTCACTCTCTCCTGGTGATTTACCCAAAATTCACCCCCCAGCTTTTAATGCCCAAGGCGGAACTAGAATTCACTGTCGCCTAGTGATTGGCTCAAAGTCACCCAGTCAGCTTTTATGCCTAAGATAGTACTAGAACTCACTCTCTCCTGGTGATTTACCCAAAATTCACCCCCCCAGCTTTTAATGCCCAAGGCGGAACTAGAATTCACTGTCGCCTAGTGATTGGCTCAAAGTCACCCAGTCAGCTTTCATGCCTAAGATAGTACTAGAACTCACTCTCTCCTGGTGATTTACCCAAAATTCACTCCCCCCCCAGCTTTTAATGCCCAAGGCGGAACTAGAATTCACTGTCGCCTAGTGATTGGCTCAAAGTCACCCAGTCAGCTTTCATGCCTAAGATAGTACTAGAACTCACTCTCTCCTGGTGATTTGCCCAAAATTCACCCCCCAGCTTTTAATGCCCAAGGCGGAACTAGAATTCACTGTCGCCTAGTGATTGGCTCAAAGTCACCCAGTCAGCTTTCATGCCTAAGATAGTACTAGAACTCACTCTCTCCTGGTGATTTACCCAAAATTTACCCACAAGTCACCCAGTCAGCTTTCATGCCTAAGATAGTACTAGAACTCACTCTCTCCTGGTGATTTACCCACTCAAAATTTCCCCACTCAGCTTTTAACGCCCGAGGTGAAACTAGAACTCACCGCCTCCTGGTGATTGGCTCCAAGTCACCCAGTCAGCTTTCACATCTAAGGCAGGACTAGAACTCACCGCCTTCTGGTGGTTGGCTCAAAGTCACCCAGTCGGCTTTCATGCCAAAGGCAGGACTAGAATTCACCGTCTCCTGCTTTCTAGCCCAGTGCCTTAACATGTAGATCCCATTGGCTTAAAATACTCAACGGTTTGCAACTCCAGGCATATGGCGAAATGCCCTGGGTTCAAAGTTTCCAAAAATGTTTCCCTGAAAATAAGACCTTCCTGGATAATAAGACCAATCGGGCTTTTGACCTCATGCGCTAAAATAAACCCTTCCTCGAAAATCAGCCCTCCCCGAAAACAGCAACACAGCAGCAGCCATGAGGTGACCACGCTCATCGCCTCCTGCACCTCAAAAATAATAAAAGCCCCTTGAAAATAAGCCCAAGCACTTATTTCAGGGGTCAAAAGAAAATAAGTCCCTGTCTTATTTTCGGGGAAACGCAGTATTCCCAAGGACAAATGGGGAAATCCCAAGTTTTTGGGCAAAGTTGGAAAAGTAGAAGCTTTATGAGTGGGGGGGGGCATGCTCTGATAGGAGAAAAAGCAGTGTGGGAGGGCCTAATGGAGAGGCATCACAGATTTGGAAGCAGGAATCTCAGTGGTGCCGAGCGGAGCCTCCAGTGGCAGGCGCAGTCTACCTCGGCGCGCCATCAGCCTTGCTGTCTTCGTCGGCCTCGGCTGTCCAAACACGTCCCTGTCTTCTTGTCTCAACGCAGGACCAACTACGAGGAGAGCATGATGGTCCGTCTCAACGTGACCCGGAAGGAGAAAGCCCGGCGTAGACGAGGAGGGGTCTTCGGCTCCCAGCTCAGCTCCCTCACCCACTTCGGGGACATCAGCGCCCTCACGGGGGCCACCCCGTCTCTGGGAGAAGTGAGTTTATTGGGTCTGCCTTATCGTTGAGATGGGAAGGGAGGTTGGTGAGAGTCTGAGAGGGGGTACTATATCAAGGGGTACTCGTCTATTTAGACGATATCCTTATACATACCAAGACCATGGAGGACCACGTCACCTTTCCACGTCAAGTGCTTAAAAAGTTGCTGGACGCACATTTATACATGAAATTGTCTATATGTGAATTCCACTGGACGCAATTGGATTACCTTGGGTTCTGTATTTCACCTAAAGAGGGGTGGAGATGGACCCCGTGATGGTAAAGGCGGTGTTAGTGATGGGGCAGGAAGTGGGAAGGCCTAACGTCACCCAGCGAGCTTTCATATTTAAAGCAGGACTAGAACTCACCGTCTCCTGGTGATTGGCCCAAAGTCACACAACTGGCTTTCATACCTGAAGTGGGACTAGAACTCACTATCTCCTGGTGATTGGCCCAGAGTCAACCAGCTGGCTTTCATTCGTAAAGCGGAATTAGAACTCACTGTCTCCTGGTGGATTGGACCAAAATCACCCATCTGGCTATCGTGCTAAGGCTGGACTAAAATTCATTGTCTCTTTGTGATTGGTTAAGAATTACAGCCTTTCATTCCTAATACAGGACTAGAACTCACTGTCTCCTGGTGACGGGCTCAAAGTCCACTTAGCTGGCTTTCATGCCTAAGTTGGACTTGAACTCAGGATCTCCCGCTTTCTAGCATGGTGCTGATCTATGCCCGTAAACCTTCCTACTATCAGCCAGTCATCACTGTAGTTTTTTCTCCAGGCTCCTGGAGCGGAGAGATTGCAGAGAAAGGGATTAGAAGAGAGCATGAAATCCACAATTGGGCATACATATCAAAAGGAATGCATTAGCATCGGGGAATTCTGGGAGTTGAAGTCTATCTATTTTAAACTTGCTGCGGTTGCTAACCCCCATGCTGGCTAGGGAATTGTGGGAGTGGAAATTGAATCCGGTCACGTAGCAACCTGTTGAACGACTGCAATGATTTACAATCAAAATCCCCACCCGTTGTTGCAGTCGTTAATGGAGCACTACCAGTTAATCTCCTGAACATGAGAATCCCCTTCTCTATCCTTGAGGGACCCGGTGGCTCAGTGGCTAAGACGCTGAGCTTGTCGATCAGAAAGGTCGGCAGTTTGGCGGTTCGAAACCTAGCGCCAAGTAACGGAGTGAGCTCCTGTGACTTGTCCCAGCTTCTGCCAACCTAGCAGTTCGAAAGCACGTAAAAAATGCAAGTCGAAAAAATAGGGACCACCTTTGGTGGGAAGGTAACAGCGTTCGGTGCGCCTTCGGCGTTGAGTCATGCCGGCCACATGACCACGGAGACATCTTCGGGCAGTGCTGGCTCTTCGGTTTTGAAACAAAGATCAGCACCTCCCCGTAGAGTCGGAAACGACCAGCACATATGTGCGAGGGGAACCTTTTACCTTTAGCTGATGCTTAGATTCCTTTTTTTCTTATCGTTTTCTCTTTCCTCTTATATCTTTTTCTTCTGTTCCTTCTTCCTCCTTACAGGATTTCAATCCACCCAAAAAGAGAAAGAAGAATGTTAGCACGAAACGGGGCAAGAAAAAAGGTAAGCGTCGATGAAGAGGGAGGAGTGATCTCTTCCCACACACGCACACACACCCTTTAAATCGGAACATTTGCGAAGTTTAGCAAACTTCCTTCCTTGCACCCCAAATTCCCACCGTCTTGCCTGCTGATTTTAAGAAAGCGAAGGGGAATTCTCAAATTGGAATTCTTCCCGGCGAAAAGATTAAACACCTGGAATCGGTTTCGAAGCGAGGAAGTCTCAAAATCGACCGCCAAATATCTGCGATTGATCGCGATTGGCATTTTCGTATATTAACGACGGCCTAAGCATCCTGGGATCACAGGATCGCCGGTCGCGATCTTCCCCGGCCGGCTCCCAATCACCAAAGTCGATGAGGAAAGGTGGATTTGCTTAGCGACCGCAGGGTTCGTTTAACGACTGTAGTGGCTCACTCAACAAGTCTAGAGGGAGGGGGGAGGTGGTAAAATAGGACGCGACTCACTTTAAAAGCCACCTTACTTAGCAGTGGGGATTCTGGTTGTAAGGCGAGGATCCCCTGCAGTTCCTTTGCTCCTTGTGAATGTCACTTCCTCACTGAGGTCTAGCCTCTTGATAGAAACCCAACCTCTTCCTATCTAAAGGTAGATTATTTTTTACCCCCGTACTAAATTCATTCCCTTCCTTTCTTTTTTCTTTCCCCTCTTTTCCCTTCCTCGTCCTCCAGGTTTCCGCAGGAGACGATAAACCTCCCTACTCAGGATTGAGTTTGGCAGACCCCCAAAATAGCTCGGAGTCACCCCGATTTAGCCCGCACGCGATATTGTTAATAATAAAGCTGAAAGCCCATCATTTCCGGTTTAATCTGTCCTGTTTTTTGCTTTCCTGGCGGAAAAGCCATCATAAAGTCAGTTGAGGAAGAAGAGGAAGAAAATTGGGGCTTGCTCTGAATACTCCCGTATTTTTCGGAGTATAAGACACTCCAAAGTATAACACGCACCTAGCTTTTGGGGAGGAAAACAAGAAGGAAGAAAAATCTGCCTCCCAGCAATTTGCCTCCTTGCAGCAAACAGCAAGTTTCAGTTTCAGCACAGCCTGATTAGCACAAGCAGCTGATTGTTGGGCCTCGATGATCAGCTGTTTCAGGCCGCGGGGATTGCCACAGCATAGCTTATTGCCGCTTCTGCGCGCCCCATTTTCAGCCTCCGCATCCCGTTTTCAGCCTCCTCACGGCGGGGATTGGAATGGGTGGGAAATGGGGTGCGCGGAGGCCGAAAAAGGGGCATGCAGAGTCCAGAAATGGGATGTGGGGGCCAAAAATGGGGTGCACGGAGGCGGAAATAGGCAATGGCAATCCCTGCAGCCTGAAACAGCTGATGGTCAGGAGGCCAATCCAACCAACTATCAGCTCCTTGTGCTAATCAGGCTGTGCTGTTTGCTGCAAGGAGGCAAATGGCTGGAAGGCAGCGGCCAAAGGGTGGGGGCCGGCAGGTGGGTGGGACTACATTCGGTGTATAAGACGCGCTCAAATTTTCACCCTCTTTTACGGGGGATGCGTCTTATACTCCGAAAAATATGGTAAGAAAGGTCAACTTTTTCCCATAATTTAACCTACCGTATTTTTCAGAGTATAAGACGCACCGGAGTATAAGACACACCAAGATTTTGAAGAGGCAAATTTTTTTAAAAAATAGATAGGAAGAGAAAGAAAGAGAAATACAGTAGGGAGGGAGGGAGAGAAAGAGAGTAGTTAGGTGGGTAGGTAGGTCGATAAAGGGACAAAGAGAGAAAAATAGAGATAGAGAAATACAGTAGGTAGGTAGGGAGAGAGTGTAAGTTGGTAGGTGGATAAGTAGAGGGATAGAGAGAGAAATAGAAAGAGATAGAAATACAGTAGGTAGGTAGGGGGAGAGAGAGTAGGTGGGTTTGTAGGTTGAGGGATAGAGAGAAATACAGTAGATAGGTAGGGAGAGTAGGTAGGTAAGTAGGTAGATAGAGGGATAGAGAGAAATACAGTAGGTAGGTAGGGGGAGAGAGTAGGTGGGTTTGTAGGTTGAGGGATAGAAATACAGTAGATAGGGAGAGTAGGTAGGTACGTAGGTAGATAGAGGGATAGAGAGGAATAAGGGAGAGAGAGAGAGTAGGTAGGTAGGTAGATGTTTCCAGGTGTATTTATCCATGGGCTGGAGAAGGAAATTGCTGACAATCTGCAGCACCTAAGACTTTGTTTCTGCTGGCAAAGCACTTGATCAATCTAATTCTCTTCCATCAGTTAAAGAGCTTTCCAAAAGGGACAAAAAAGTTTTTGCATTCTGCAAACCTCCCAAAAATGGCCCGTTTTCCACAAATTTTTGTGAACATTTTTTGGGGGGAGGCTTATAGAGTGCTGCTGGCGGCTGGGAGGGGGGCAAAAAAGGCACTGCTTTTTGCTAATTTCTGCTCTCCCCAGCCCCCAGGAGCTTTCTGAAAACCTCCATAAGGGATGTGGCCATTTGGGTGAAGGGGACGGGGCTTCGAGAGGCAAAAAAATGCTGTATTTGATGTATAAGATGCACCCAGATTTTCAGCCTCTTTTGAGGAAAAAAGGTGCGTCTTATACTCCGAAAAATACGGTAGTTAATCAGGTTAACGAACCAGGTTTGTGGGCAATCGGCGCCAGTTCCCTTCTCAGTTTTTCTCTGCTGTTTCTGCAGTTCGTCCCCGAACACACCTCACATTCCAAAAGTAGTCCTCTCTTTACGGCCGCTTGCTTAGTGACTATTCAAAGTTCGACGAATCTTACCTTCCGGGTTACAGGTAGGGACCGCTCAAGATTACCACAGCACTGGGGGGAAAAAAGGATCATTTTTCACACTTAACGACCGTTTGCAGGGGCCAGGTGATCCAAATTGAGATGCTTGGCAACTGATTCATATTTATGACGGTTGCGATCCCCTTCTGGCAATCCGATGAGCAGTCCCCCTGGGGAATCCCGATTTGCTTAACAACTGTGTTTCTCCCTTCGCAAGGGCGGCGATTCACTCAACGGCGGTGGCCAGAAAGTGGGCCACAACTCACTTGACCAGTGTCTCACTTAGTGACGGGAAGCACGGGCTCCATTGTCGTAAGTCGAGGACCGCCCGTCATTGCAACCTGGATTTGAGGTTCAAACGCTATCCCACCCACGCCCCCTTTCACCACCAATCCGGCTACATGACCGCGTCCCATGGTGACCTAATCTCCCTCTACCACGGTTTTGTTGAAAAACCAGCTTTTGGGCAAACTTTGCTTAACAACGCTGGCATTGCTTAACGACCCCCTCCCCCACCACCATCAAATTAGGTTGTTAAAACAAGTCAGCCATCTGACCCGACCTGCTTTAACACCGTCCCGACTGATCGCCATGATGGGGCAGCCTCCCTGACGGTCGTAACTCGAGGACCGGTGCGTCCGCAGGCAGGAAATGCGCGACATGTGACTTCGTTGTTTTTCTCTCTCGTTTTCTTTTTTTGGAGTGATCGAAGTCCTTAATGCGGGAATCCCCACGTTTCTCTCTCGTTCTCTCTCTCTCTCTCCCCGCCTCCCCCCTCCTCAAATTCCTCGGCTGGCAAAAATCAATGGCATTGATCCAGCTCGGGCTGGGGAGAGGAGGGGGGGGAGACGGCGGGAAGGGAATCCTCGCCTGGTTTCACCTCTGATCGGGCTAAGTGGAATCCAATAAAACACGAGGAGGGGATCGATGGCCCGACACGCTCCAGGAACCGGCGGGAGGGATCAGCGCTGAAAAAGGGTGGGGCGGGAAAATAACCCGGAGAAAAGGAAGAAATCGCATTGTAGGAGGTTGGGGAGGGGTTTTTTTAATAACTCGGACGGGGTGGGAAAATATCCCAAGCAGGGATATCCCTCCGCTCTTCCCCCCACCCTCTGAGAGGGTTCATAATTATTTATTTATTTTTATTTGATTGATTGATTTGGGTCCCTATTAGTTCGAGAAATGAGGCTGGGAACGCATCCGACACCTTTCCTCTTTATTTTCTCCACAACAACCCTGGGAGGTAGGTTGGGCTGAGGGGGGGGGGGGCGGGGAATGGCCTGAAGACATCCTGCCAGCTTTGGTGCCTGAGGTTGGGACTAGAATTCCCAATCTCCCGGTGATTGGCCCAAAGTCCCCCAGCCGGCTTTCAGGCCTAAGGTGGGACTAGAACTCACTGACTCCTGGTGATTGGCCCAAAGTCACCCAGCTGGCTTTCATGCCTAAAGTGGGACTAGAACTCACTGACTCCCGGTGATTGGCCCAAAACCACCCAGCTGGCTTTCAGGCCTATGGTTCGACTAGAACTCACTGACTCCCAGTGATTGGCCCAAAGTCACCCAGCCGGCTTTCAGGCCTAAGGTGGGACTAGAACTCACTGACTCCCGGTGATTGGCCTAAAGTCACCCAGCCGGCTTTCAGGCCTAAGGTGGGACTAGAACTCACTGACTCCCGGTGATTGGCCTAAAGTCACCCAGCCGGCTTTCAGGCCTAAGGTGGGACTAGAACTCACTGACTCCCGGTGATTGGCCTAAAGTCACCCAGCCAGCTTTCAGGCCTAAGGTGGGACTAGAACTCACTGACTCCCGGTGATTGGCCTAAAGTCACCCAGCTGGCTTTCAGGCCTAAGGTGGGACTAGAACTCACTGACTCCCGGTGATTGGCCTAAAGTCACCCAGCTGGCTTTCAGGCCTAAGGTGGGACTAGAACTCACTGACTCCCGGTGATTGGCCCAAAGTCACCCAACCGGCTTTCAGGCCTATGGTGGGACTAGAACTCACTGACTCCCGGTGATTGGCCTAAAGTCACCCAGCCGGCTTTCAGGCCTATGGTGGGACTAGAACTCCCTGTCTCCTGGTGATTGGCCCAAAGTCACCCAGCTGGCTTTCAGGCCTATGGTGGGACTAGAACTCACTGACTCCCGGTGATTGGCCTAAAGTCACCCAGCCGGCTTTCAGGCCTAAGGTGGGACTAGAACTCACTGACTCCCGGTGATTGGCCTAAAGTCACCCAGCCGGCTTTCAGGCCTAAAGCGGAACTAGAACTCCCTGTCACCAGTGATTGGCCCAAAGCCACCCAGCCGGCTTTCAGGCCTATGGTGGGACTAGAACTCACTGACTCCCGGTGATTGGCCCAAAGTCACCCAGCCGGCTTTGAGGCCTATGGTGGGACTAGAACTCACTGACTCCCAGTGATTGGCCTAAAGTCACCCAGCCGGCTTTCAGGCGTAAGATGGAACTAGAACGCCTCATCTCTTCTAAGGCACAAAAGCCAGTTAGTTGACTCGGCTAGTCACCCGGAGACGGTGAGTTCTAGTCCTGCCTTAAGCATGAAAGCTAGCTGGGTGATTCGGGGCCAGCCCCTCCCACTCAGCCCAACCCCTCACAGGGTGGTCGTTGTGGGGAAAAGAGAAGGAAGGGAGAGAAAGTGTTAGGTATATTTGCCGCCTTGAATTGTGTGTGGGGAAAAAAACGGGATAAAAAATTAGCCAAAAAACCCTAGTCGTCCTGTCAGCTGCTGTGGCTGAGGCTAGATCTGAACTCTGCTCCTGGTCGATAAAGCATTGATAAGATCCTGTAATTGGCAGCAAAAGCGGAGAAAGCATCCCTGTTGTGTCCCGCGAGCGGCCAGTAGGGTTGGCAGCAGATTCGGAGAGTGAGGAGGGTTGGGGAGGAAGATGGGCCAGTCCTGGAGGCTGGGGAAGGCTCGGATGAGGGCTCTGTGTCGGAGGCAGAGAGCGGGCCAGGACCGTCTGACAGTTATCAGCTGCCTTCGGAGTCGGACATCCATGAGGCAGAAGAACAGCTGGAGCCTGTTCCCAGGGTGCGCATGGGCAGAGTGGCCAGATGAAGGGAATAGCTAAAGAACAGGGGTCGACTTGGGAGTAAGGCCACAGGCAGACGATGAACGGCCCCTCCCAGGGGAAATAAAAGAGGAGCGAAAGGGGAGTGGAGTTTGCAGGAGGCCATTCGTTCCCTTCATTGGTTCGGGACTCTCCGAGACTCCTTGCCAGGTTTTGCAGATGCCGGCCTGGCAGCTCTCCAAGCCAGAGAAGGTCTGTGACCGTAAATCCTCCCTTGAAAGACTTTTCTGGATGGGAAGGAGCAGAATTCGCAGCAAATTAATAAAAGGGTTTTTTTGTCGGGACAAAAGGAGTTTGCTTCATTCTCTCGGGAAGCCTCGGTCAGAACCGAGAAATAAAGGGAGTGGATGATGGGGTTGGTGGTGTTAGAGCCCATGTGTTGGCCCGTGCATCCTAACGATGGGGGTCTGAACGTCAGTGGTCTTCCCTCTCTGGGGAAAGGGGAGGGGAGCGTGCACATATTAACTCCATCTTGCATTTTTTTGGGGGGGGGATGTCTTTGGTGCATTGATCTATCTCGGCCAGCAGGGGGATCCCTCCAGCTCGATTCCTCCCCTCTTCCCCCTCCTCATTTTTATTCCATCCACGCAGCCTCCCACTCCCCGTCCTCAAAATTAATTTGGTGCCTCCATTCGGCATTGCAGCGTGTCTCCCTCGCTACAGCCCCCTAACCCAGCCTCCCCCTCCTTTTCTCTCTCTCTCTCTCTCCTCCCTTCCTTTATTCCTCCTCTCCCTCTTTCTTCCACCTGCCCCATTTTGACGGCGTTCGCTTCTTCTCTGTTCCCCTTTCTGTCTTTTTTCTCTGCAGGGGGGGGGGGTGAGACAGAACGAGAGCGAGGGGGGGGGGATGAAGAAATTGGGGAGGAGGGGGGGGGGCGCTTGGACGGCTAACGAAAAGAATGTTTGAAAATCTTTTCTTTCCCGAAAAGAAAAGAAAAGAAAAGCTATTCCTAACTATTACTAGGATGAGTGGCTGACATGTCAAAACATTATGATTTCCTTGATTATTATTTTCTTGATTTATTTTTCTGTGTTGGTCAAGCTTGACCACGCGAAGAGGTGTGGACTTCAGCTCCCAGAATTCTCCTGTGCGGGCCTGGGGAATTCTGGGAGTTGAAGTGTAGAACGCTTTCAAGCTCACATTCCTTGAAGTTGAGGCTTATGGGATACTCTGTCTTGTGAATGTCATAGCCAGCACTCGCATTTCCTCATAATTCCCTTATTATTTATATCTTTTTCCTGGCAGGGTGGGACAGCCCTTCGAGGTAGACCAGGAAAGGCCATTTTCAAGGTCAACCAACCAGGATAGGTGTGGCTTAAGAGGTTATCTGAATCCTGGCTTGCTGTGTCAAGGTCTGAAAGTGGCTCTCCCGGGGTTAGTGGACTCCAGTTCCCAGTATCCACAGTCTTTGGGCCAGGTGAGCTGGGGACACATGGGCAGGAGAGTCCCAGGACACTTGGAGGAATTGACTCCATAATGGAAAGTGCTGGTTAGTTTTTACCTAATAATTAGTGGACGAGAGAGAGAGAGAAGAGAGATACAATACAATACAATACAATACAATACAATACAATACAATACAATACAATACAATACAATACAATACAATACAATAGCAGAGTTGGAAGGACCTTGGAGGTCTTCTAGTCCAACCCCCTGCCTAGGCAGAAAACCCTATACAGTTTCAGACAAATGGGTATCCAACATCTTTAAAGACTTCCAGTGTTGGGGAATTCACAACTTCTGGAGGCAAGCAGTTACTTTGATTAATTCTTCTAACTGTCAGGAAATTCCTCCTTAGCTCTAGGTTGCTTCTCTCCTTGATTAGTTTCCACCCATTGCTTCCTGTTCTACCCTCAGGTGCCTTGGAGAATAGTTTTACTCCCTCTTCTTTGGGGCAACCCCTGAGATATTGGAACACTATCTAAATTCTAAATTCTATTCTACTCTCAATTCTATTCTATTCTAAATTCTGTTCTATTCTAAATTCTGTTCTATTCTAAATTCTATTCTATTCTAAATTCTATTCTATTCTAAGTTCTATTCTATTCTAAATCCTATTCTATTCCAAATTCTATTGTAAATTCTATTCTATTCTAAATCCTATTCTATTCTAAGTTCTATTCTATTCTAAATTCAATTCTATACTATACAATACAATACAATAGCAGAGTTGGAAGGGACCTTGGAGGTCTTCTAGTCCAACCCCCTGCCTAGGCAGGAAACCCTATACCATTTCAGACAAATAGCTATCCAACATCTTCTTAAAGACTTCCAGTGTTGGGGCATTCACAACTTCTGGAGGCAACTTCTGTTCCACTGATTAATTGTTCAAACTGTCAGGAAATTTCTCCTCAGTTCTAAGTTGCTTCTCTCCTTGATTAGTTTCCACCCATTGCTTCTTGTTCTACCCTCAATAGTTTGACTCTCTCTTCTTTGTGGCAACCCCTGAGATATTGGAAGACTGCTATCATGTCTCCCCTAGTCCTTCTTTCTATTAAACTGAACATACCCAGTTCCTGCAACCGTTCTTCCTATGTTTTAGCCTCCAGTCCCCTAATCCTCTTTGTTGCTCTTCTCTGCACTCTTTCTAGAGTCTCCACATCTTTTCTACATCGTGGCGACCAAAACTGAATGCCGTATTCCAAGTGTGGCCTTACCAAGGGATTGTAAAGCGGTATTAACCCTTCAAGTGATCTTGATTCTCTCCCTCTGTTGATGCAGCCTAGAACTGTGTTGGCTTTTTTGGCAGCTGCTGCACACGGCTGGCTCCTATTTAAATGGTTGTCCACTAGGACTCCAAGATCCCTTTCACAGTTACTACTATCGAGCAAGGTACCACCTATACTGTACCTGTGCATTTCGTTTTTCTTGCCTAAATGTAAAAAAATAGATGATGATGATTGATGATAGATGATAGATAGATAGATAGATAGATAGATAGATGATAGATGATAGATAGATAGATAGATAGATAGATAGATAGATAGATAGATAGATGATAGATAGATAGATATGGATAGAGATAGATAGATAGATAGATAGATAGATAGATAGATAGATAGATAGATAGATGATAGATAAATAGATGATAGATAGATAGATAGAAGATAAGATGATAGATAGATAGATAGATAGATAGATAGATGATAGATAGATAGATAGATGATAGATAGATAGATAGATAGATAGATAGATAGATAGATAGATAGATAGATAGATAGATAGATGTGGCTCCATGGCTAAGACACTGAGCTTGTCGATCAGAAAGGTCGGCAGTTCAGCGGTTCGAATCCCTAGCGCCGCATAATGGAGGGAGCTCCCTTGACTTGTCCCAGCTTCTGCCAACCTAGTTCGAAAGCACGTGATAAATGCAAGTAGAAAAATAGGAAACCACCTTTGGTGGGAAGGTAACAGCGTTCCTTGCACCTTTGGCATTGAGTCCTGCCGGCCACATGACCAAGGAGACGTCTTCGGACAGCGCTGGCTCTTCGGCTTTGAAACGGAGATGAGCACCGCCCCCTAGAGTCAGGAACGACTAGCACATATGTGCGAGGGGAACCTTTCCCTTTATATACAGTATATATTCAACAAGCTATGCTTGTAACCAAACCAGATTTCAATGGTTGAAGCTCTGATGCGGTGTACGTGCAAATACACACACGCATGAGAGTTTCAACCATTGCCGTCTGATTTGGTTTTTTAGGCTACAGCGATTAAATCTGCACGCCTAGAAACCAGGAGGAGACCATTGAATGAATTATAAATACAGTCCCATCTTTGCAGTAATACATCATAATATTTCCTACATAATACATGAAATTATTGCGGCTGGGTGACTTTCAGCCAAGCACAAGGAGACAGTGAGTTCTAGTCCCGTCTTAGGCATGAAAGGAGCTGGATGACTGGGGCCAATCACCAGGAGGCGGTGAGTTCTAGTCCCACCTTAGGCATGAAAGCCAGTTAGATGACTTTGCACCAATCACCAGGAGCTGGTGAGTTCTAGTTCCGTTTTAGGCATGAAAGGAGCTGGGTGCCTGGAGCAATCACCAGGAGATGGTGAGTTCTAGTTCAGCCTTAGGCCTGAAAGCCGGCTGGACGACTGCGCCAATCACCAGGAGGCGGTGAGTTCTAGTCCCGCCTTAGGCATGAAAGCCACAGTTAGATGACTTTGGACCAATCACCAGGAGTTGGTGAGTTCTAGTCCTGTCTTAGGCATGAAAGGAGCTGGGTGCCTGGACCAATCACCAGGAGATGGTGAGTTCTAGTCCCACCTCAGGCATGAAAGCTGGCTGGGTGACTTTGGGCCAATCACCAGGAGATGGGGAGTTCTAGTCCCGCCTCAGGCATGAAAACTGACTGGGTGACTTTGGGCCAATCACCAGGAGATGGGGAGTTCTAGTCCCGCCTTAGGCCTGAAAGCCGGCTGGATGACTGGGCCAATCACCAGGAGCTGGGGAGTTCTAGTCCTGTCTTAGGCATGAAAACTGACTGGGTGACTTTGGGCCAATCACCAGGAGATGGGGAGTTCTAGTCCTGTCTTAGGCATGAAAGTGACTGGGTGACTTTGGACCAATCACCAGGAGTAGGTGAGTTCTAGTCTGTCCTTAAACATGAAAGTGACTGGATGGCTTTGGGCCAATCACCAGGAGATGGTGAGTTCTAGTCCTACCTCAGGCATGAAAGTCGGTTGGGTGACTTTGGGCCAATCACCAGGAGACGGTGAGTTCTAGTCTCGCCTCCAGCCTGAAAGCCGGCTGGGTGACTTTGGACCAGTCTCCCCCTCAGCACAGCCCACCTAACAAGATTGTTGTGTGGAAAAGGAGAGAGAAGGAGTATTATGTACATTACCTAAAGAGTAATAATGGGAAGATAAATATGTAATAAATATCGAAGATTGGCCTGTTCCCATGTTTAGCCCAATTTCCAATTTCCCCGACTGTTAAATGGACTTTTTCTTTCAATTATAACAATTGATTTTCAGCGAACATTTGATACCGCCTCATATGACGCGACCCTCTCCTCGTGGAAACTACAGTTCCAATCAAGCTAAACCGGTGAGACCAATGGGAGTTGTAGGACAGGGAGTTCTCGATTTACAGGGTTCATTTAGTGACCGTTCAAAGTTACCGTAGCGCCGAAAAAAAGTGATTTACCACCATTTTTCTCACGGCCCCAACAACCCGTAAAACGGGGCGGAACTCACTTCACGTCCGTCTCCCATCGCCACGGAAATGCTGGGCTCTCCGTCGCGGTCGTAAAGTCGAGGACTGCCTGGGTCAAGGTGGGCAAGGGCTGCGTTTTAGCGACCGCCGTTGAAGGAGAGAGAGCGCGAGGTCAAGCGTTTTGCACAAAAGTTAACACTTAAATGAACGGCCGGTGGCCTTTCTCAGTTTCCGTTGTGTGTTTTCCTTTGGCAAACGAGAATAGGCGAAGCTTGTTATAAGCTTCCAGATTGTCTCTATTAGTGACAGTCCCAGTTTATTGTCCACTTGATCTGTTCTAAGCGGTTGTGATCAGTTGAGTGGCCAACAGATTCAGACAGTGAGGAGGTTGGGGAGGAAAATGGGCCAGTCCTGGAGTCTGGGGAAGGCTCGGACAAGGGCTCTGTGTCGGAGGCAGAGCGGGGGACAGGGCCGTATGCCAGTTATCAGCTGCCTTCGGAGTCAGACATCAGTGAGGCAGAAGAACAGCTGGAGCCTGTTCCCTGTGTGCGCATGCGCAGAGCAGCCAGACGAAGGAAACAGCTAAAGAACAGGGGTCAACTTGGGAGGAAGGCCACAGGTGGACGGGGAATGGCCCCTCCCAGAGGAAATAAAAGAGGGAGCAACAGGGGAGTGGAGTTTGCAGGAGTTCGCTTACTTGATTTGTGACTCTCCAAGACTCCTGGCCAAGTTTTGCAGATCTCGGCCTGGCAGCTCTCCAAGCCAGAGAAGGTCTGTGACCATAAATCCTCCTATGAAAGACTTTGCTGGATGGGAAGGAGCAGAATTCACCGTCGATTAATAAAAAGGGTTTTTTATTAATTAACAGCTGAGAAATCAGGGTCGGCTTGGGAGAAAAGCCACCGTTGGACGGTGATTGGGCCACTCCCCGTAGAAAATAAAAGTGGCGCAAAAGGGGCGTGGGCTTTTGCGGGAAACAATTCGTTCGCTCATTAGATTCATTTCAGGAGTGTGAAGATCTGTCCTTGAATCTCAGAGACTCTCTGCCCAAGACTGGGCAGAGAGTCTCTGAGATTCAAGGACAGATCTTCACGCTCCTTTCACAGCACCTCCTTTGGGAAATATTGACATGGCAGCTAGATAAGGTCTGTGGTCATAAATATTCCTTTGAAAGACTGTTTGCCAAGCCTTGGCTGAAGGTGAAGGAGAGGAATTCACATTCGTTTAATAAAAGGGGTTTTCTCCGGAATCTGCCTCCTGCTTTTTTGGGAAGCCTAGTCTTTCCCAAATTTCCCAGCGGGACGGACTACAGTTCCCATCACCTCCCTCAAGACTAAAATGGGAACCAGGGACAGGCAGTCCTCGACTTACAGCCCCAACCGAGCCCAAATGTACATTTCTAAGCAAGACGGTCGTTAAGTGAGTTTTGGCCTCCCCGTTACGACCTTTCTCGCCACAGTTGTGAAGCGAATCCCTGCTGTTGTTAAGTGAGCAACGCGGTTGTTAAGTGAATCGGGCTTCCCCCATTGGCTTTGCTGGTCACAAAAAAATGGACTTGTGACCATTTGTCACACTTAACGAACGTCGCGGCGGTCGTAGGATTAAAATTCAGACGCTTGGCACGTGACTCGTATTTATGACGGTTGCAATTTCCATGGGTCGGACAGTCCCCTTTTGCGACCTTATGGAAGAGAGTTATTAACTTAACAACTGTGGCCAGAAAGGGTGTCAAACGGCGCAAAACTCACTTAACAACCGTCTCGCTCAGCAACAGAAGTGTTGGGCTCAATAACGGTCGTAAGTCGAGGACTCTCTGGATTGAGTCCTTGGCTCTGTGTTCAGCTTCAACCATCAGCAAGAATCATGCCGCTGAATTGTTAACTTTTTTCAGGCAGTCCTGTACATACGACCGCAAGTGAACTCAGCATTTCTGTTGTTAAGCGAGACATTCCTTCAGCGAGAAATTTGGTCCCGTTTGACCACTTTTCTTGCCACGGTTGTTCAGTGAATCCCTGCAGTCGATAAGCGAGTCTTTCGGTTGTTAAGTGAACCCTTGGCTTGTCGCAAAAAGGCGACGGCGTGACCCGCCGGCCGGCACCGACCGTCATAACTACGAACCGGTGGCGCCAAGCGTCTGAATTTTGACGGCTGCACCGCGGGGGGGGAGGGGGGAGTTTTGTAACCGTGGGAAACCGTCTTAAGTCACGGAGATCGGTGCCGTCGTAACTTGGCACCATCGCTAAGCGAACCGTTGTAAGTCGAGGACTGCCTGTAATGGCTCGATTTCTTTTTTTAAAAAAAAAATTATTATTATTTTAGGATCATTATTTTAATTTCTCCCAGTTTTGGGCCTCCCCGCGCTGGCACCGAGCAAAGCCGTTGTTTGCCAACTGGTCTCCGTCCGTGCCTCGTTTTTTGCAGACGTGCCAGTAAGTTTCCCCTTGCAACACGCCACCGTAGGAATGTTAATTAGCAACCCCGGCCTTAATTAATTCAGCTGCCAATTAGTGCGGCGCTGGGGTGTGTGTGTGTGTGTGGAAGGGGGGGGGGCTGCAGACTGGGGCACAGATGGCTGTTTGTGGGCTGGCAGTGTGCCACTATTTTTCCCCAGGCGGGTGGGGTGGGCAAGAGTGGGAAAGCCGAAAGGCTCTCTGTTGTGTTTGTACGTGGTTTGGGGGTGGGGGGGGGTGGGGGGGGAGGTGGGCAGTGTCGCTTCCCCGAGAAAGACGTGGCCGTGCGCTTGCACACATCCCCGGGGTTGGCATAAGGAGCAGGGCACCTGCACCAGACCTGGTACTTGGCAGCGGGGTACCAGTTTGAAGGTTGGCACAGGGGGGGAGGGGGCTGCGGAGGAGAGAGAGAGAGAGAGAGAAAGGATGGGGTGATGGGGAAAGAGGGAGAAGAGGAGGAGTGGAGGCAGGAGAATATTGCCCAGAGGTTTGAGGGAAAGAAGGAAGAGAGAGAGACAGACGAGAGAGAGAGAGAGAGAGAGAGAGAGAGAACGAATGCGGGCAGAAAAGCCAAAAGATGGCTGGAGCGAGGAAGCCTGTGATAGAAGGGAAGAGGAAAAGATGGCAGGGGGAGGTGGCGTATGCCAGCCGGATACCAGGAGAGATTCTGCACATGGGAGGGGTGATGACAGCTGGCATGGAACAGCCGCCCGCCCTGCCACCCTCCCTCCTCCTTTCCCTCCCTCCCTCCTTTCTGCGGCATTCGTTCTGCTCACCATCGCCGATGCCAACTGGGCGGGTGGGGGTGGGGGGTGGGGGGGGAGAGCCTGCGAGAGAGAAATGCCAGGTTGGTTCACAAATTGCAGCCGAAGGAGGGAGGGAGGGGGGGGCTGGGATGGAACCCGGATACGGAGGGGGAGGGAGAGAGGAGCAGCTGGCACGGCGGTGCCCGCCAGGCGACACGGAGGCAGAGAAGGCCAGGGCAAGGGATTGGCATGCGGGCAGGGGCTGGCAGGTCTTTCGGGACGTTTGGGGGAGCCTTGGCACCATGCCCCCTCCCTCTTCGGCCTCCACAAAGAGACCTGGGCACCAGGCGGCAGCTGGCGAGAAGCGGGCAGCGTGGGGAACCCACGCGACGGCGGAGGGCTCGAAGCACTGACGGGCATCGGAGGAGGCGCCCCAGCAGTAGCGCAGGGACTAAGACGGAGGGATGGCACAAGGTAGGGAGGGAAGCGAGACGCAGGCGTAGATTGCACCGGGAAAGCAACCCCGGGCACAGGGACGCAAGGCGGGCATTGCCGGAGCCGTGGGTTGGCGAAAGCTGCCCCTGAGAATCAGGCCTTGGCATCCCCAATCGATTCTTCCTGCACCGTCTCCCCCACCGCCATGTTCCTTCCCTTTGGCACCCTTGTGCCCGCCTGAACTTGGCACTGAGCCAAAGCTGGTGGGGGATGGCATCGTCCCGGCTGGCACGTGAGTAGAATCCCTGAGGTTGGCACTCTGCAAAGAAGAGGACAGAAGCAAGGCATTGTTGGCAACGCTGCTGGCCAGCCACCACCTTGGCATCCGTGTGGGCACGGAATAAGACGTTGTTTGGCCTTCCTTCCTCCCTTCCTTCCTTCTCATTATCATCCCTCCCTTTTCCTTCTTTCCTTCTCACTATCCCTCCATTATTCTTCCTTCCTTCTCTGCCATTTTGCATCCTTCCTTCCTTCTTTCCTTCCTTCCACACATCTTTTCCTTCGTAGACACCTTTCATTTTTCCTTCCTATCTTTTCCTCCCTCCTTTCCTTCCTGCCTCCCTTCCTTCCCTCCATCTTTTCCTTCCTAGCCTCGTTTCATTTTTCCTCCCTGTCTTTTCTTTCCTTCCTTCCCCTGCCTTCTTCACTCTCCTTCCTTCCTTCTCTGCCTTCTTAAACTGACATTCTTCTTTCCTTCCATCCATCCATCCTGCCTTCCTTTTCCTCTGCCTTTTTCACTCTCTTTCCTTCCTTCCTCTCTTCTTTGCCTTCTTCACGCACATTCTTCCTTCCTTCCTTCCCTCTCCTTCTCCACATTCCCATCTCCTTCCTTCCTCTGCCTTCTTCACTCTCCTTCCTTCCTTCTCTGCCTTCACTGACATTCTTCTTTCCTTCCATCCATCCATCCTGCCTTCCTTTTCCTCTGCCTTTTTCACTCTCTTTCCTTCCTTCCTCTCTTCTTTGCCTTCTTCACGCACATTCTTCCTTCCTTCCTTCCCTCTCCTTCTCCACATTCCCATCTCCTTCCTTCCTCTGCCTTCTTCACTCTCCTTCCTTCCTTCTCTGCCTTCACTGACATTCTTCTTTCCTTCCATCCATCCATCCTGCCTTCCTTTTCCTCTGCCTTTTTCACTCTCTTTCCTTCCTTCCTCTCTTCTTTGCCTTCTTCACGCACATTCTTCCTTCCTTCCTTCCCTCTCCTTCTCCACATTCCCATCTCCTTCCTTCCTCTGCCTTCTTCACTCTCCTTCCTTCCTTCTCTGCCTTCACTGACATTCTTCTTTCCTTCCATCCATCCATCCTGCCTTCCTTTTCCTCTGCCTTTTTCACTCTCTTTCCTTCCTTCCTCTCTTCTTTGCCTTCTTCACGCACATTCTTCCTTCCTTCCTTCCCTCTCCTTCTCCACATTCCCATCTCCTTCCTTCCTCTGCCTTTTTCACTCTCCTTCCTTCCTTCTTCCCACCCTCCCTCCCCAGCCGTTGTCTCTCTTTCCCCGTTTCCCCACCTGGGACTACCCATACCTGCGGATCCGATCCAGGAGCTCCAAACACCTGCTCAGCTTCTCCTTCGCGGATCTTGGAGGTGAGAGTCCACTTTTCTTTCTCGCAGGCCTCTCGGAATAGCCTGAGTGGGTTGGGGGAGGGCTCGGCTGGCTGGCTGGACCAGGAGATCCCCTGGCATGGATTGGCTGCCTCCTTCTCCCCAGAAGGAGCAAGAGGAGCTTTTGCATGGACCCACCAGTGCCCAGTGAGGCTTGGCGGTGGGTGGGTTCAGAGGCGTAGCTGGTGGGCTACTACTAAACGTACCAGCCTTTGCACAGAGGGCCAAAGACGCAGAAGTGGGTGGGGTGGGGGGGAGCATGCACGGGAATATTTAAAATTTGCCCCTGAAACTCCCCCGCCCCTATTTTATGAATTTGGACAGATTTTTCATGGATTTTTCCCCTATTTGGATTGGAGCAAGCTTTTTTTTTTAAAATGTCCTTTTAAATGGCCCTTTTCATGGAAGTTAGACTCGGTTGAAATCCATCGGGCTGTGATGGCAAGCCTAAGGCCCGCGTGCCAAAGGTGGCACGCAGAGCCCTCTCTGTGGGCATGCACACTATTGCCAGCTGCTCTTCTGGTTTCTGACCAGCTGCTGTTGACGTGCACCAGAGGGCCGTAAACCTGAAAATCAGCTGGCCAGCATACATGCGCATGCCGTAAACTCAAAGACCAGCTAGCCAGCACCCATGTATCTACCGTAAACCCAAAGACCAGCTGGCTGGCACGTATGCCCACGCCATAAACCTGAAGACCAACTGGCTGGCGCACGCATTCACGTACCGGCGACTTGGTCTTTGCGTTTACGACGCTCCAGCACTCGCAAAGACCAGCTGGCCGGCGCGCATACCCTCACCGGAAACACAAAGAGCAGGTGGCTGGCGCACGCATGGACACCAGCCAGGTGGTCTTGGGGTTTACGGCACTCTGGCATGCAAGTTTGGCCACTCGGTGCTGAAAAGGTTCACCCTCACTGCCATAGGGTCATTTGTATAGGCCCGTGCGCGTGTAATAACGCAACTGTCAATTATTCCAGGCACCTTAACCGTCTTCTAATCCACTGTTGTTTTTCCGGAGTTCAAAGGGATTTCCTCAGTGTTCGGTGAGGGTAGGATTACTGCTTTCGGAGAAGGGGGTGGAGGAAAAATACTTAACTAATTAGAAACGGTTCGATAGGGATAATCGTTTACGTCGTACACACCAATCATGTAGAGCAAACGATTCGGGGCGAGGGCGAAACGAGCCCGCAGCGAAGAAATCGGAGAACTAATTCAAATCAACAAGTGAAATACAATATTATTGGCTTTCTGTGTTCATTAGTTATTGGTATTTCTTTTCTTTTCTTCTTTCTTTTTTTCCCCCCTTGACGGCTTCGTTCCGTTTCTTCCATTTGCGGGTTTCATTTTTGGCCTTCTTGAGTTTTTAATTTGCTTTTTTTTGGGAATTGTTTGGCTTTGGTTTTAACCAAGCCTTGGGAGATTCTCCCCACCCTCCCAGTCTTAAAACCTTGGCTGCTGCGAATACAGGTAGATCGTACCTTACAACCGCAAATGAGCCCAAACTTGAGGTGGTCGAGCGAGAGACGTCGATTCAGTGAGTTAGAACGATTTTTCTTGCTTCGGTTTTTTTAAGTGAATCGCTGCGGTTCGTACGTTCGTCACCCGGTTGTTGAGTGAATCGGGTTTCCCCGTCGACGTTGCCGTTCGGGAGGTCGCCAAAGGGGATGACGTGACCTCGGGATACGGCAGTGGTCGTAAGTATGAAACTGCTGCCAAGTGTGTGGATTTTGATCACACAATCGATCATGGGGAGGCTGCAACGGTCGTAAATGTGAAAAACGGTCTTAAGTCTCTTTTTTTCAGTGCCGTTGCAACTTTGAACCAGTGGTGGCATTCAGCCGGTTCGGGACGGTTTGAGCGAACCGGTTGTTAAATTGCTGGCTGGCCATGCCCCTTCCAGGAGTTTCCACATGCCCCATTTTGGCTCCCAGCTAAGTGCAGAGAGGCCTACTAGGCACAAAACAGGGCGCAGGGGGGCGGTGTACACACACACACACACACACACACACACACAGCCTGTTTTTGCTCCCAGGGGGCTGCAGGGTGGCAGGATGATAATAGTGTTTTTCTGGTCTAAAATATTGCAATTCCTTTGAAATTCATTTGGGTGATAATAGCATTTTTCCATTCTACAATATTGCAATTGCTTTGAAATTCGGTTGGATGACAATTTTATTTTTCCGCTCTAAAATATTTCAATTGCTTTGAAATTCATTTGGATGACAATAGCATTTTTCCATTCTAAAATATTGCAATTGCTTTGAAATTCGGTTGGATGATCATTTTATTTTTCCGGTCTAAAATATTTCAATCGCTTTGAAATTCATTTAGATGACAATAGCATTTTTCCATTCTACAATATTGCTAATGCTTTGAAATTCGATTGGTTGACAATAGTATTTTTCTATTCTAAAATATTGCAATTGCTTGGAAATTTGGTTGGATGACAATTTTATTTTTCCGGTCTAAAATATTGCAATTGCTTTGAAATTCGATTGGATGACAATAGTATTTTTCCGGTGTAAAATATTGCTATTGCGTTTAAAATCGTAGCCATCTTGCTCAAATGGGCTCCAGATTGGACAAGACCGTTCTCCAAGCAGGATTCGCATGCTCATTAAAACTTCGCTTTTAATTGTGATTAATTAATGGGTGGATTAAACATGTCTCTTTGTTAGGGGGGGGGTTAAATTTGGTCGTGGTCATTTTCGCCCGAGAATCATTATTTCCCTATTCCGAAGGGTTTAAAAGCAGAGATGGTGGCAAGCAGAGATCGGGCATCAAAACATAGACATCTAGAAATTTTTCCAGAAATCCCTACTTTTTCAGGTAGTTTTAGCAGGAGGTGGTTTGTTTTGTTTTTATGGCAGGACTTCCTGATGTTTGGTGGTTTTCTGTAGCTTCCCCGTACTTTGGGTTTAAGACAGAGGTGAGTTTCACATAACTGTACCACCGGTTCGCCGCACACCGAAAAGTTTACTACTTTGCTCGTGTGTGCAGCTTGCAAGTATTCGCGGCTTAGAAAACGTAGCTAAATCGGACAGCGTAGCGCCAAGGCAGGAGGGTGGGCCTACCCGCAGGTCTCCACTACAAGTTGAGCCGAACCGGTTTGAATCATCTGAAGTCTGTGTGTGTGTGTGTGTGTGTGTGTGTGTGTGTGTGTGTATTTTCCTTTTGAAAAAAAATAGCACCTTTGGGACAATCACGACCGGAATGATTGAGAATCAGCATAGATATTTGTCTGTTTTCCGCGGACAATTTTGTTCAGAGTTCCCTGTCTGAGGCAGTGACGTGCACTCAGGTGAGGCAGGAAAGGCACAGCCTCACCACCGTCATCCTGAAAAGAAAACAAAATGTAAAAGGAAAAGGCTGAGCTAGTTGCTGCCTCACAGTGGATGACTCTGCTTAACTGTTTAAAAAAGCCTCTAAAAAAGCGCCCTCTACTATGAGGCAGGAGAACTGCGTGCCTCATCTAGTCTGACTTTAGGCGTTTTATGATCACTCGAGCAGAGTTAAGCAAGGGTTAAAAGCCTAAAAATTCCTGACGTAGGTGAGGCACGCAGTTCTCCTGCCTCGTAGTAGAGGGCGCTCGTTTGGGTGGGGCTTGTTCAGAGGACCCGAGGCAAGAGCAGAGTTGAAATCCTCTCTGAAACAGCTGGAAAAGGTAGGTATGGGTCGGAGGGAGGGGGAGGAATTCAAACTTCATCCTCCTGGTGCGGGGCTTTGGGCAAAGGCTGGAGGGAAGGACCCTGGCTCGCTTGTGCTCTCCCTCCCCAAGTGTAGTTTGATTGCAGGCAGAGCCACGTTGCCTTTTCAAACCTGTAATCAGTGAAGCTGGGCTGGATCCTTCCGGGGCTGGGGGAAAGTGTGTGTAGTCCAATCCAATGTGTGTGTGTGTGTGTGTGTTTGAGAGAGGGGGGAGGGAGGAAGAGAGGAAGGAAGGAGGGGAAGGGAGAAGAAAAAGAAAGAAGGAAAAGAGAAAAACAAATGCTGTCGCTTTAAATCCGAACAGAGCATGCCTGGCTGTGGAATTCTGGGAGTTGAAGTCCACAAGTCTAAAAAAATTTGAAACCCACCACTGTGTCAGTGCCTCGCCAGCCATAAACCTCACCGCACGTCACTGGTCTGAGGGTAGAATATCTTTGCGGGTTCGAAACGAGGAATTTCTGAACGTGAAACACCTTCTTGAGAACTTGTGGGGTTTCTAGGCGGCTCACCAACGGTTGTTTCACCTGGCCCGGAGAATGTTTCATGAAATTGCACACTTAGTGCCGTGAAACCCAAGGGTGAGGTTTCAGCAAACTCTGCTGTGGTAGAAGTGTAAGTATATTTAATCGACGGCAGCTGAAACCGAATTTTCAGTGTTGTTGAAGCTACAGATACTGTGTTTCCCCCAAAATAAGCCCTAGCTTGATTTTTATATGCGCGCCCAATATAAACCCTACTCCAGTGGTGGGCTATGGCCGCTACGGCCTGGTACAGCCGTACAGGTAGTAGCCGGGACTAGCGGCCACCGTACCGGTACGGTGGCTCGATTGGCCCATCCATCCACTCGCGTTCCATAGCTGTTTATAACGCAACCGGCCAATTGCGCACCTGCACGTCACCTGCGCAACCTCCGCTGAGCAGCTGGGTGTCGCAAGGCGGTAGCCTGTGCAGGTGTGCACAGTGCATGTGCCTGACTAGGATGCCTGGCCCCGGGCGCAGCGTACCGGTTGTGACGGGATCCGGAACTCACCACTGCCCTACACACACACACACACACACATACCCAAAAAATAAGCCCTACTTAAGACCCCGCCTACTCTGTTACACCAGATTGCACGAAATGGGGTGAGGCACACGGATAAAAATCAAGTGAAGGTTGGGATGGAAGGTGGACTTGCCCCATGTGCCCCGCACCCACTTATCTTTAGACCGTTACAGCCAGGCCTCGCACACCCTGACATCTGTTTCGCCTTGCCGTCCCACTTCATCCGCAGCTGATTGCCGTCACTTGTGGGTGTTGCCCCCTGGCCTCTGTTTCACTGTCAGGAGCCTTCAGAAAAGGCCTCTGCAGCTGGGAAAGTGGCTCTAGATCAGTGGTTCTCAACCTGTGGGTCGGGACCCCTCAGAGGGCTCGCCCAAGACCATCGGAAAACACATATTTTCGATGGTCTTAGGAACCGAGACACCAATTTTATGGTTGGGGGTCAACACAACATGAGGAACTGTATTAAAGGGTCGCGGCATTGGGAAGGTTGAGAACCACTGCTCTAGATTGACGTGCATGGCGCTCCCCCAACCTCAGTTTTGCCGTCAGAGCAGTGGTGGGTTGCTGCTGGTCCTGACTAGTACAGCCGTATTGGGAGTGGCCTGGAGCAGCTGTGAGCGGACCGGTACAGTGGCTTGTCTGCCCGTCCGCGCTCTATAGCTGCATTAATGCCAAAAGTCACACTGCGCACAAATGCAGCGTGTGGAGCCTGCACGCGCCCCGACGAGCAGCTGGGTGTCGCAGGGGCGGTGGATGGCACATGCGCGCACAGGGCATGTCAGGCTCGTGCACGGACAGACCGCGATCAGCGTACCAGTAGCGACAGTAAGAGCAACCCACGACTGCGTCAGAGGGGCTATCAGAGCTAGTTTCTTGGCTGCAGAGGCCTACCACGGCGAGACGGAGGCTGGGTGTGCCACGCACGAGCGGTGGCAAGTGGCCGCAGAAGAAGTGGGCTGGCAGAGGCTACATGGACTCCTGCTAGGCAGGGCTGTGGCTGCCGCCGCGAAGTTAGACAGCGGAAGACTTCCCTTGAAAATAAGACCTAATGCCTCTTTTGGAGGCAAAAAATAAATAAGACCAGGTCTTAATTTTGGGGAAAACGCAGTAGTTCTCGCCTTATGACTGGTCGCTTAGTGACGGTGCAACGTTATGACGGACCTTTCTAGTTTTGAACTTCTGATGGGTGGTGGTTTCTCCCCAGGTCATGTGACTGCATTTGGATGCCGGGCAACCGGTCCAGATGTAAGAGTGTTTGCAGCATCCTGTGTGTGTGCGTGTGTGTGTGTGTGGTTGTGTGTCACGTGACTGTTTTGTGATCCCCCCTCCCTCCAAATGGAGATTTACTTCTGCTTTCAGCGAACCTGGCCTGCAGCGAACGATCGGTTCACTTAACGAACGCTGCAAAAAAAAAGGGGGGGTTGTAAAATCACGCCGGTCATGATTTAGGACTGTAATAAGGAAGGCTCCATTATGGCCGTAGGTTCGAGGACTACAAATGAATTTTCAGAAGTCTTTGGAGAAATTCCAAAGATGTTGTGGCACGAGTTCAAGGGTAAGAAGAGATTGGAAACCCATTGGTCTGAAATTGGGTAGGGTTTCCTGCCTGAGCAGGGGGTCGGACTAGAAGACCTCCAAGGTCCCTTCCAGCTCTTGTTGTTGTACTCGAGTGATGGCGAACCTTTTTTTCCTGGAGTGTCAAAAGCGCGTGTGTGCGCGTACCCACAACCACAATGAAATACCCCCCTGCAGCCCCGCCCCTGCACGCGTGCCCCCCCCGGTGTCCCCCACAGCCCCTGAGCATGAGTGCACAACTCCCATTTTGGTATGCATGGGGGGAGTCACATCCTCCCGCCCCCTCCACACGTGCACATGTGACCCCCCCAACTGCACCCATGCATGCATGTCTCCCAAGAGAAACCCGAGAATCAGCTGGCACTGCATGCGC
Organism: Natrix helvetica; assembly: GCF_964273705.1. Taxonomy (NCBI): domain Eukaryota; kingdom Metazoa; phylum Chordata; class Lepidosauria; order Squamata; family Natricidae; genus Natrix; species Natrix helvetica. Next base: position 3,637,113 of record NC_138554.1, on the reverse strand, counting down.
AGTGGAGCTAACCTGGGCAACAGCTCACGTGCCCGCGGAGATGGCTCGGCATGCCACCTGTGTTATGTATGCCATAGGTTCCCCATCACAGTTCTGTTCTATTCTTCTCTTCTCTTCTAGATTTTATGGTATTCCCTATTCTATTCTATTCTATAATACATTCTATTCTATTTTATGGTATTCTATATTTATTCCCACTCCACTCCACTCCACTTCTATTCTATTCTATTCTCTATTTTATGGTATTCTATATTCTATTCTATTCTATTCTATTCTATGGTTTTCTATATTCTATTCCACTCCACTCCTATTCTATTCTATTATTTCTATTTCTATGCTAATAATTCTAATTTTAATTCTATCCCAAAGCTGTCATGTTCAGAAAAACAAAACAAGTTTGTATCCTATCTTAACTGAGTTTGCTGAAGCCTTTCAATAAATTCTGCTGCTAAATTGAACCATTTGGGGGTGGGGGGTGTACCCCGCACACTTAATTATAAAGGGATTAAACTTGCAGAATTCTCCTGAAAATAAGCCAAGCGGGACATTAGTTGAGTTTAGTGGCTGAGAGAAGCCAGGGTTAAAATCTTAACTGGGTTAAAACAAATTACCAAATGCTAACAGATCTGCGATTTGTCCCTTGATTTTTCTGAAGCAGAATTGAAAAGTTTTTATACTGGCCACTGAAATATTTTTGCCAGTCAAAAACACTTTGGACTTTTGCAATATAGGTAGTCTCCCATTAAAAACCTTTCGTTTAGTGACTGTTTCAAGTTACGACGGCGCTGAAAAAAGCAACTTATGACCGCTTGTCAGACTTACGACTTGCCACATCCCCGTGGTCATGTGATCAAAATTTGGACGCTTGGCAACTGACTCATATTTACGACGGTTGCAGTGTCCCGGGGTTGCATGATCCCCTTTTGCGACCTTCCGACAAGCAATGTCAATGGGAAAGCCAGATTCGCTTAACAACCGTGGCAAGAAAGGCCACAAAAGGGAGCCTAATTAACTTAACCAGTGTTTCACTTAGTGACAGAAATGTTGGGCTCAATTGTGGTCGCAAGTCGAGGACGGCCTATAGAGCAAAAGGGCTGATATTTTGGGAAGGCATCCTGACTTTTTACTACGTGTTGCGTTACTATGCAAAAACAACCTACAACGGCGTGTTAATTGTACTACTGTTATTTTGCTGTTTCTTTGTACCAAAGTTGCAAAATTCTTTTTAGAAGTTGAGCATTTCTTCGTCCAGCTTTATTTTTCCAGTCCTCATGAGGACTAGAAGCTCATTTTTATCAAATGGAATTCTCGCCTAAATATCATGTCTCGTTCACTCCCTTGCTGACCGTTTTGCCCTGATTTTGTATCTATTTTGTATATTTCAAGAGCAAATCTTCTGGTGGCTTTTCTTATTTTTCTTATTTTGTTGGCCTGTTGGCAGAGGTGGGGGGGGGGTTACCACAGGTTCGCCGCGCATTGAAAATGTGAATGAGCGTGAGCTTCTGCGCATGGGTGTTGTCTTTCACACATGAGCTTTGCTCGTGTGCACCTCTTACACACATGCACATGGCTTAGAAAACATGGCTAAATAGGACTGCATAGTGCCAGGGAGGGTCGCCCACCCACAGGTCACCACTATCGGTTCGCCTGCCTGTTGGAGAGTTGAGGTAAAATTTTGAGAGGTGTTGAATCTAGAACAGTAGTTCTCACCGTTGGCAATTCCAAGATGTGAGACCGGTTCGAACCGGCTGAATACCACCACTGTCTGTTGGAGACTTGAGGTAAAATTTTGAGAGGTGTTGAATCTAGAACAGTAGTTCTTACCGTTGGCAATTCCAAGATGTAGAACCAGTTTGAACCGGCTGAATACCACCACTGTCTGTTGGAGACTTGAGGTAAAATTTTGAGAGGTGTTGAATCTAGAACAGTAGTTCTTACCGTTGGCAATTCCAAGATGTAGAACCAGTTTGAACCGGCTGAATACCACCACTGCCTGTTGGAGACTTGAGGTAAAATTTTGAGAGGTGTTGAATCTAGACCAGTATTTCTCACCGTTGGCAATTCCAAGATGTGGGACCGGTTCGAACCGGCTGAATACCACCACTGCCTGTTGGAGACTTGAGGTAAAATTTTGAGAGGTGTTGAATCTAAAACAGTAGTTCTTACCATTGGCAATTCCAAGATGTAGGACCGGTTTGAACCGGCTGAATACCACTATTGCCTGTTGGAGAGTTGAGGTAAAATTTTGAGAGGTGTTGAATCTAGAACAGTATTTCTCACCGTTGGCAATTCCAAGATGTCTGGACCGGTTTGAACTGACTGAATACCACTACTCCTTGTTGGAGACTTGAGGTAAAATTTTGAGAGGTGTTGAATCTAGACCAGTAGTTCTCACCGTTGGCAATTTCAAGATGTCTGGACTTCAACTCCCAGAATTCCCCAGCCAGCTGGCTGGGGAATTCTGGGAGTTGACGTCCAGCTTGTGATATAGCAACATTACAACACATTATGAGTGACAATCAAACGGACAGGCCAAAGGAAGGAAGGGAGGCCAAAACATTCATTCAATGACCTGTCAAGGGCTACAGTGGGGTGATATCCCAAACCTGGTTAGCATAACCTTGGTTAGTATACTTCTGTGACTTACCTTGTCGGGTTAATCCAAAAAGTTGATTTGCTGACACTTCTGTGCGTTGCGCCACTGCCCCCCAATTAAATCAAAAACAGCCTCGTGGAATCCAGGAACCGATTAGTTGATAGTTGATAGAGCTAAGGTGAGCAGTTAGGTCCCATACTGGTAGTCCTCGACTTACAACCACAATTTTATGTTGCTAAGCGAGACAGTTGCCAAGTGAGGTTCGCCCCCGTTTTATCCTGCCACATTTAAGTGAATTGCCGCAATAGTTACATTAGTCACCTGGTCATTAAATGAATCTGGCCTTCCCCATTGACTTTGCTCATCAGAACGTCGCAAAAGGGGATATCATCAGTCCAGCACACCACAACCGTCATAAACACGAGTCCGTTGCTGTTGCAACTTGAAACAGTCACTAATCTGAATGGTCGTAAATCAAGGATAACCAGTATTTGGTTATTCTGTATTTTTCAAATACAGGTAGTCCTCGACTTAACGACCACAATGGAGCCCAAATTTTCTGTTGCTAAGCAAGACGTGAAGGGAGCTTTGCCCTGTTTTACAACTGTCATAAATACGAACCAGTTGCCAAAACATCTGAATTTTGATCACATCACCCTGCGGATGCTGTAAATGTTGTAACTCTGAAAAACGGTCACATTTTTTTCAGTGCTGTTGTAACTTTGAGCAGTCACTAAGTGAACTGTTGTTAAGGGGGTTGTTCTCCCTAGCACCATTTCTGTTTCTGTGGAAGATGAAAATGGAGGCATTTCTGATTTGCTCCTATTTCACGGGTCTCCAAACATGGCGACTTTAAGATGTGTGGACTTCAACTCCCAGAATTCCCCAGCCAACTCCAAGTCAAATCTCCCAATCCTAAGCTGATTTTTGGATGCTTCATTTAAGGCCGTATTTCTCAAACGTGGCCCCTTTAAGACTTGTGGACTTCAACTCCCAGAATTCCTTGATGGTAATGAATTCCTTTTGATATGTATGCCCATTGTGGGCTGTATACTCTTTTCTAATCCCTTTCTCTGCAATCTCTCCGCTCTAGGAGACAGGAGAAAAAACTACAGTGATGACTGGCTGGGGAATTCTGGGAGTTGAAGTCCACAAGTCTTAAAGTTCCCCAGATAAAAATCCCCCTTCATTCATCTCTATGATGCATTGCAACAAACCAGAGACGGGGCATTTCTCCTAAAAATGTACATTTCTGGATCGTTTCGAGATGTTCGGAAATGAGATCACGAATGCGCAAGAGAAACAGGCCGCGGCTGAAATCCAACACACAAAATTTCATTCCCAAACTTCCTAATTTTAGGGAAAGGGCTATTGCAGAAGTGTATCCCAGAAAGTCCTCGACCGGAATAGGGCCGAAAAATTCATCATTAAGCATTGTTAAGTGAGGCATCAGCTGACCGCACCTGAGTTTATGGCCCGTTTGTCGTGACCGTTAAGCAAATTGACACCGTTGTTAAAGCGAGACGTCACATAGCCAGCTAGCTGAGGAGGTCACAAAGGACAACTGTGTGAGCGCGGGATGCTGAAATCATCATAAATGCATTGAAGGAATGCAAGAGCCACATTGGCGCAGTGGTTTAGAGTATTGCAAGCAAACTCTGCCCACTGCCTGGAGTTTGATTCTGACCATATCAAGATTGACTCAGCCTTCCGAGGTCGTTAAAACGAGGACACAGATTGTTGGGGACAAGATGCTGATTCTCTAAACTGCTTAGGGAGGATTGTAAAGCAGTATATAAGTCTTAAATGCTATTGCTATTCTATCCTATCTTATTGACTCACTGCCGACTGCCGGCAGTTCGATTCTGACTGACTCAAAGTTGACTCAGTCTTCCATTCTTCCGAGGTTGGTAAACTGAGGACCCAGATTGTTGGTGGCAAGACGCTGACCAGCGGTGAGCTTCACTTAGGTTTACCGCCGGTTCGCAAGTGTGAATTTGCACGCTCGCATCATGCACGCACCTTCTGTGCTTTGCTCGCGGGCATGGTCTGCACGCATGCGCGCAGCATGGAAAACAGCATAGGACATTTTGGAGCTTGGGCGGACGGGTGGGCCCACCTGCAGTTCGGTGCAACCGGTTCAGGCGAACCGTTCCGAATCGGCTGAATACATCTGATGCTGACTCCGCTTAGAATGGGCTGTAAAGCACTGTAAAGCGGTATATAAGTCTAAATGCTATTGCTATTCTATCCTCTCTTGCCGACTGCCAGTAGCTGAATCCTGACCGACTCAAGGCTGACTCAGTCTTCCATCCTTCCGAGGTCGGTAAAACGAGGACCCAGGTTGTTGGGGGGTAAGAGGCTGACTTTGTAAAATGGCTTAGAGAGTGCCACAAGCGGTATATAAGTCTATTGCTGTTGCCAAGTGCCTGAACCGGGATCACGTGACTGCAGGGCCACTACAATGGTCGTAAAAAGTGAGGACCGGCTGTCACTATTTTCAGCACCATCCTAACTTTCGCTAAACAAATGGTCATAATGCGAGGACTATTCTCATCCTGAAAAGCTCCAACTCGGTCAGTTTGCGGTTAGCATGGACATTTTTTCACGCGCCCCCTCCATTCGGAACGAAAAACGGCCGCACATTTAGAAACGTACAAGAACTTAAGAAACTTGGAAATGTACAGACTGATTTGCAACGACTTAAACGAGGAATTGAAACTTAAACAAAACCCCCCAAGTTTCTGCCCCCCCCCCCGCTATTTTTGGTATCTCAAATCATCTCGCGTTTGATCTTTTCTTTTCCTAAGAGATGCTTTTTCTTTCATATAATTTTTTTTATTTTTTTAAAGTCATTCCCCCAACCTTCCCACCCCGTCACTTTAAATACACAACAGAAAGACAATTTTTCCCCCAGTCTGGGGTGGGGCATTGTGGGGGGGGTGAAGGAGAGTTGAGAACAAGGGGAGGGTTGACGGATCAGCTGTTTTTCCGTTCAGCTTTCCTTTAACTTCCTCCCCCCCCCCCTTGTGTCGTTGGTTTGGTATCTGTGTAAGGGCGGTGGGGTTTCATTCTTTTGCGTCCCCTTCTTTAAACCCACAAGTTTCCATCTTCGTCCAGTTCTTAAAATTCACGTCCATCTTTGTCCGCCGGAAGGGAATAGAAAATACGCCGTGGGAGGGACGGGAATCGTCCCACCACTCCCAAAATAAGTGTTACAAAGGCAGAAAGAAACGTAGGGATTTTCTTTTTTTCTTTTTTACTCCTTCATCTCATGTCTATTAAAAAAAATTATTTCCAGTTTGCTTTTTATGACTCTTTTCTTTTCTTGGTGGGTGTTCTCTTTCTCTCTCTCTCTCTCTCTCTCTCTCTCTCTCTCTTTTGGTTATTGTATAGAAGGTTTTTTTTTTAAAGAGCTTTGGATTCCTAAAAAGGGTTTTTTGTGTATATTTTTTTTTTTCATTTTTTGCAAGGTTTGGTCAGCACGCATGGCACCCGGGACGGCGCTGGCGTGTTTGACGAGAGTCTTTCGTTCCATGAGTCCTTTCTTTCTTTCTGTCTCTCTCATTTTTTGTTTTTTGTTTTTTTTTTACAATTTTTATTTTCTTTTAAAGCCATCGGAGTTAGGTTTCGCGTCGTTTCCCCGCACCGAGACAGAACTCGCATCTATCAGGAGGAAAAAGACAGTTGAGGTTGTTGGGTTTTATTTGGTTCCCCAGGGGCAGGAAAAAAAAACCCAGCTGGGGGGTGGGAAAAAAAGGAAGAGGAGAGAGACGAGAGAAAAATAAAATAATAAAATTACGGGAAAGAGAAATCTCTTGCCCTGGTTTGGTTACTGATCAAATCCATCAACAGTTCAGGAATCTGTCCATCCGTCCGTGACAGTTCTCAATATACAAAAATGGTTAGCACATGCTTTTTCTTTTTGAGGGTTGGTGTCGGGAGACTGAATTTTCCACTTTTAATCCTTCCCCCCATCTTAAATTTCATCTCCTCGAGTTTATCTTTTATTTGTTTATTTTCTTGTCCATTCTTTCTTTGCTTTCGTTTTTTTTGGCCTTTTTTTTTCCAGTCGGTAGCACAGTAAAAGGGGCGGAAGGTTTTAAGTGTTAAAGAGAAGGAGCTTTTATGGAAAGTGGGGGTGATGTATAGGTGTGTAAGTGTGTATGTGTGTGTGAGAGAGAGGAGACTTGTGAGTGTAGGATGGACGTCAAGATAGGAGCAGCCACTGTCTTCAACAGGGTGGGTGGAAGAGATCAGATAGATGGTTGCGCAGGTAAGTCGAGGGAAGGTTTGGGGCCACCCGCGGGAAAGGGAAATAGTAGTTATGGGAAACGTGGGTAAAGAATTTTGGAACACCAATGTGAAGAGGGGTGACATAGTTTTGATATTATAAAAGGGGGGGAGGGCAACTTCTCGGCATCATCAGAAGATGTTAAAAGCCTGGTGGGGGGATGGGAATGCAGCCTTAAATCCTATACCTGTACTCAAATTGTTTTTGCTTCGCACAGGTTGCTTTCGGAAAGTGAGGGGAGCCGAATGTCAACTCATAAAGCATTTGCATGTTTGTTATAAGTTGCCATGGTGAGGAAAGGGGGAGAGCACATTCCACGCATACCTTCAGCTAGAGTCGGATCTCAGATTACTGCAGCAGGCATGTGAGGCGTGCACCTCGTTGGAGAATGTGATTTATGACATCGACTGAGGGGAGGAAAGAAACGGGGGCAAAGTTCAGCCATAATTTAAATGAGGTCAGATCTGATTGCAATGAGGTATTGCCGAAATGGTGTTCCTAATAAATGACTGGATTTCCTTTGGAACTTGGCTCGAGGCTCATGAATTAATTAGGGCATCTTTCGGAAACCTGACAGCATCTCCTTGAGATGTTCCTTGCAGGTGGGAATGTGGTGGAAGATGTAGAGGGACCCGTCGGCAGCACAGGAGGCGGAAGACTCAGGAATACAGAAATTGGTGGGTAGGGATTCTGGAGGGGGTCATGAGCTGCCAATCTCATTGGATCTGGCCACAGGATCTTGTGATCTGGGAGAGGGGGTAGGAGAGGTAGGGAATTAGCATCAGTGGGTCCTTAGGGAGATGCCTGGATGGGAGGAAGGACAGAGCAGTGTGAAGAAAAGCTAGTAGGAGAACACCTGCAACAGCCAGTGTTGAGTTGGGTAGAGAAGATGACGCTTCGTAAGGACCAAGGCTCCCCCAATGGATGGGTTGTGTTTGGCTCAATCTGTGGAAGCCGAGGGACATTTAGATTAAAAATTGGGGGGGGGGGGCTCAGGCCCTTGAAATCAGCCTGGGGAGGGGACACGAAGGAACCCCCTTCTCAAGAAAGCTTCCTGGCTGGCAGTGAGAAATAGGGGAGAACCTGGGTCTGAAATGGACCTTGAAGAAGGACTGTTGGGTGGAAGCCGAGGGGTGGTCCTCGCAGATGTCCACCCACCCACAGGCTCGTTCACTAGTCAATCTGTCTCCATTGATGGCAGTACAACATCCATCTCTATAAAGCTAGTAGTGTCGTAGAGGTAGCGTTACTTTTTGGATTGGAGTCCGAGTGAGGTAATTTGGATTCCTCTTTGGCAAACACCGATGCGGTTGCTGTGGTGGAGCTGGCCTTGCGCCGGTGAGCGCTGGAGCGCAGGTGGGCTCCCAACGCCTCCCGGCCACTCACGAGCACCTCACAAGCCAGGCAGTGGTAGGTGCACACGGGCATGCGCAGGGGAGGCGGCGGCGCCTGGCGCCCGAAGTAGCAGAGCGCGGTTTGATGGGCGACGGCCGCCCCCTCACTCTCGAAGGCAGCTTTGCACTGGCGACAAAGGTACTGGTGAGTCACGTCGACTGTAGAGATGCCTGGGGCCTCGGACACCTCGACGGGGGGCTCGGGTGTGGGTGTCGGGAGCAAGGGGCTGGGCAGCAGCCCCATAAGTGTCTGAGGTATGACGGGGTTCATGGGGAACAGCCCCTTCTTCATGCCATAGAGCTGCTGAAAGTACGCCCCGGGCAGTTGAGCTCCGAAAAGAGAGGGGGCGGCGGCGGCTGCAGTAGCTGCTGCTGGCAATGGGAAGGGCAGGAACTGGCCTCCCAGCAGGGCCGGCACTGCAGCCTTCAACGTCTTGAGGTTCTTCAGCGTTACAGTGGAGGACAAGGAGGGTTCCTGGGCTGGATTTGAAGTCGGTTCGGCCTGACCGTCACTAGGAGTGGTCTCGGGAGCAGGAACAGGAGCAGGCTCAGTTAAGGGGCCGACCTGGCTAGAATCCGGCGGCAGATGCTGAGGTAAGGAGACGCCTGGCTGGGAGGTGGCTAAAGGGGAGCTCAGGATCCCCGCTGAGGAAGCAGGCGTGCCTGTTCAGGTGGGAGAAAAGAAGAGAGATGAATCAAGGGGTGGTGCTGTCTCTCCTTTGGGAATGTGTCCTTTCCGAATGCCTCCCCCCTCCCCCTCCCCGGTTAAAATTGAAGAATCCTCTTCCTGCCTTTGCGAGTTGGCCCGTTCTCCTCCTCCAACCTCACCACCGTCTCCCCTGCACCGGGAGTCCACCTGCAACCCTCGATGCAAAAATAGAGGGGAGAGAATGGGAAAATCCCTCGGCTCTCTGCATATTCCTGCCCCACCCCATCCCACTTCACAAAAAAATGTGAGGAAGGTATGAAAATGAAGATTCATGAACCACGGAAGGAAACCAGGAAATAAAAATGTGGTGGTCGGCCAACCTTCCAGGTCAAATGTGGACCAGGACTTAGAATGGATTTGGCAAATGTCGGAACGTCAGTGGTGTTCCTGGAAAGATCAGAACAACAGTTCCTACAGCAGGGAAGACGTCATACAGTAAGCGTACAGTACAGTACGTTGCGGCGTACAGGACGCTGTACAGCAAAACCCATCATGCAGCTCAACCCCGAGGCTCCACAACTATCCTTGGATGCCCACCGTTCTACACTCACCTGGCACAAAAGGGGGCTTGGTCCCAAGAGAAGATGGCATAGCTGTAGGAGTCATCGGCACGCCCAGCCTGGTTGGGGAGGGTGCTCCTTTGTCCGACACCAGCTCGTAGCACTTGCTCTCACTCTTGAGCTGGGATCGGATGGCCTCCTTTAGCCGAGCGAGGTGGCCGCGAGAAAAGAGGTGCCCGCGACAAGAGACGTAGAAATCGTACTTAACTTCACAGTAGCGGCATTCAGATTGAGCCTGAGCACCGGAGGGGGCCTCATCACCGCCACTGGTCCCGCCGGAGGCAGCCTTGGCCTTTTTCTCTTTCGCCCGCGCGTTCTGAAACCAGACTTGGATCACCCGTTTGGGGAGTCCGATCTCCTCCCCCAGCACCTCGCACTCCTGCATGGTTGGAGTTCGGTAGATCTCATAACACGCCTTCATGATCTTCAGCTGGACGCTGGACATCTGGGTACGATACCGTCTCTGACCTAGAGAGTCGTGGTACTCTCCAGAACCGCCATCCATCATTTGATTCCTCTGGCCGCCAGAGAAGTCCAGGTCAGCCGAGGAGGAAGAGGAGGAAGAATCGCTCAGCTCCCCTCCAGACAAGCTTCGGTCTTCGTGCTCCTTGGATAATTCTTCTTCGGCCATTTCTTCCTGGATCTGTTGTTCCATGACAACGTCTGGCTTCGTTAGAAGGGGCTGGAGGTTAATCACAGAGAGGTTGGGTGCGAAGGACCCACCATAATGAACAGGGGTGTCCCGTGGTGCAGGGTTGAACTTTGGGAAAGTGTTAAGTTGTGCTGGTGGGGGCTTGCTGGTTGGGGTGGCGGCACTGGTATTACACCGGAACTGGCCTTTTCGCTCACGGGCTCTTGTGTTCTGGAACCACACCTGGACGACTCTCTTTTTCAGCCCGACTTCTTCAGAGATGCAGTCAAGCATTTTCCGGGTGGGGTTCGAATCTTGCATGTACCAGCGGTACAGAATCTCCAGTTGCTCGGGCAGAATGGTGGTCCGCAGACGCTTGTCCCTAGGGGGTTCGTTATCTCCCCCAGCGATGCTGGCTGTTTCACTTCCCGTGGGAGACAAGGTCCCATCTTCGTGTTTTCGCTTCTGTGCCCGGGAAGGATCTGGTTGGACAAGGCGGTCGCCAAATACTAAGGGAGTCATGTCGAGAGGAGATTGAGGACCTGTCGAAGCCAAGGGAGGGCCAGCTGCCGGGAGGTGACTAATGCGGTGGATATTCAGGAGGTCGCTGCTGGAGAATACGGCGGTGCACTGATCACAGGGATGGTTCTTGGATATGTCGGGGGGCACAGAAGGGGCAGGTTGCTCTTCTTCCACGGGTTTGTCTCCAGCAACGTCTGTCTTCATATCCCCACCAGATCCCGCGATTTCTCGTTTCTCGTCCCCTTCCTCTTCCTCCTCCTGCTCCTCCTCCTCAGGCCCTTCGTTCTCTTCCTCATCTCCTTCCCCCTCGTCCAGCTGATCATTGTAACACTTCTTCAGGTGGCGCACCAGCTCAAAGATGCAGCGGAAGGCTGTCCGACATTTTTTACAGGATGGCTGTGCGGCGGCATTTCCGCAGTTGCCCATGCTTGTTTCATTCCCGCCACTCTTTCGGGCTTTCTGGCGTGCGTTTTGGAACCAGACCACGATGACTCTATTGGGCAAGCCCAAAAGGGCAGACAGGCGTTCCACCTCGCCATCTTTGGGATAAGCACTCGACTCAAAGAAGGACTGCAGAGCCTGAGACTGGAACTCGGTGAATTTGGTACGAGAGAAACGCCGGGTTGAAGGGAAGCCCCCACGGGGAAGATCCAGGACTCCTGATGATACGTTCTTGCCTTCCTCTTCCTCCCCTCGAAACCAAAGAGACTTCAGGCAGTCAGGAGGTACACAGGGAGTCTCGTTTTCTGGTGGAGGCACGACCACCGGCATGGGTTGCATCAAAAACGGAGGACAGAGAGCAGGGATCTCCAGCGGTATTGAAGATTGCGTCACAGTGACTGTGGTATTCTCCCTGACGGTGGTGGTGACGGTTGGAACTGCTGCTGGTGCAGTAGTGGTGACTGCAGTTCTCTCAATTGGGAGTACGGACGGAGGGGGAGGATACATGCTGTCGTAACTCTTCCGGAACTGCGCGGCGTAGCGATTAAGCGCCTCGAAAGGCAGGAACCGCCGGTGCACGTGCTCCTCGTGGGTTTTCAGGATGAGCATGTTAGAGAACTGTTTCCCACAAGTGCCGCATTGCAGCTTGCCCGCGGGGGGACGCAGGGGCACGGTAGGGGGCACAGTGGCCGCTTGTTTGCCCTCATTGTACTGGATCACCAACTCAAAGCCGAAATTCTCCAGGAGGGCTTTGGCTGCGGTGCGAGAAGCCTCATTCCCTGCTTGGCTTCCATCAACTTCTTCTCCTTCGGTCTCTTCGGCTGTCTCTGCCTTGGAGCTACTCGCGATAGCCGTGGAGGCCGGTTCTTCTTTGGGGGGCAGGGGCGGAAGCAGGACAGGTGACGGGGTAGGCAGGGTCAGGGCTGGCGTAGCTAGAGCCAACTTGGGGGCCACCTTCAGATCATGTAAGTAAAAAGGGAGCAGCAGCTGCTGTTGTTGCTGCTGTAGTTTAAGCAGGGATTCCGGCACCAGAGGAAAAGGGGGCAGCAACGGTGGGGTGAAAAGGGGCGTAGGGAAGCGGGGCAGTTCTGCTGCGGGCGGGGTGAGAAATGGCAGGGTGGGCACCTGGACACAGCTGGGGGCCTCGGTTTCCAGAGGGGTCTCGTTGGAGGGCTCCAGTTCGGCAGGGGATACGTCCGCCTTGCCCGCCGCTTCCATCTTGGCCACGCGGGAGCGAGTCTGGTGCAAGACGGAGCGCATGTGGATCTCCAAGGTGGAGCTCTGGTTGTAAGAGACCCGGCAGGTGGTACACTTGTAAGGCTTGTCCGAAGAGGGCTGGAGAGCCCCGGGGACGCCGGTTTCCCCCCGAGAGGACGCCGACGGGTCCGCGGAGGCCTTCTTCATCTTGTGGAGGTGGGACACCGAATTGTAATGCACCAGCAGGATGTTCTTCTGGGTGAAGGACTCTTTGCAAACGGTGCATTTATAGGGGCGGGCGGGATCCAAGAATTTGTCCAAGGCGAAATTGGTGGCCTTGCGGTAGGACAGAGGATGCCGGGAATCCGGATTAAGCAGGACAGGTGGAGAGGATTCAGGCAGTTCCGCGAGGACAGGTGCTGGTGGCTGCTGCTCTTCGGGGGTGAGGTTTGGATGTAAAAGCTCGTCCTCTTCCGGCTCTTGAGGAGTGACAGCGGGAGGAGGAGGAGGAGGAGGAGGAGGAGGAGGAGGAGGTGGTGGTGGTGGTGGTGGAGAGACAGGAAGTGACTTTTCCGGATGCTCCTTAGGAGGCGGGGAGGCGGCGACAGAAGGTGGGGGCGTTTCAGGGGAAAGTACCGGTGGTGGGGAGGCTTTCTCCTCTATGGTTGGTGCTGTTGAGAAGAGAAGGAAGAGAGGAAAGCGTTACAGAACTGTAGATATCCCTACAGAAGGGAGCCAGTGTTGGCTAGCGGTGAAGACAGCGGACTAGAAACCAGGAGACTGGGAGTTCTAGCTCCACCTAAGGAATGAAAGCCAGCTGGGTGACTTTGGGCCAATCACCAAGGGAAATTGAGTTCTAGTCCCGCCTCAGGCATTAACCTGCCTGGGTGACTTTGGGCCAATCACCTGGAGACTGGGAGTTCTAGTTCCATCCGAGGCGTGAAAGCCAGCTGGCTGACTTTGGGCCAATCAGCAAGGGAAATTGAGTTCTAGTCTTGCCTCAGGCATTAAACTGCCTGGGTGACTTTGGGCCAATCACCTGGAGGTTGGTTGGGAGTTCTAGTTCCATCCGAGGCATGAAAGCCAGCTGGGTGACTTTGGGCCAATCAGCAAGGGAAATTGAGTTCTAGTCCCGCCTCAGGCATGAAACTGCCTGGGTAACTTTGGGCCAATCACCTGGAGGTTGGTTGGGAGTTCTAGTTCCATCCGAGGCATGAAAGCCAGCTGGGTGACTTTGGGCCAATCAGCAAGGGAAATTGAGTTCTAGTCCCGCCTCAGGCATGAAACTGCCTGGGTGACTTTGGGCCAATCACCTGGAGGCTGGGAGTTCTAGTTCCATCCGAGGCGTGAAAGCCAGCTGGGTGTCTTTGGGCCAATCAATCACCAAGGGAAATTGAGTTCTAATCCCGCCTCAGGCATGAAACTGTCTGGGTGATTTTGGGCCAATCACCTTGGCGACTGGGAGTTCTAATCCCGTCTGAGGCATAAAAGTAGCTGGGTGACTTTGGGCCAATCACCAGGAGACTGGGAGTTCTAGTCCCGCCTGAGGCATGAAAGCCAGCTGGGTGACTTTGAGCCAATCGCAAGGAGATGGTGAGTTCTAATCCTGCCTCAGCCGTAAAAGTTAGCTGGGTGACTATAGGCCAGTCACCAGGAGACTGGGAGTTCTAGTTCCGCCTTAGGCAAAAAAGCCAGCTGGGTGATCTTCAAATCAGTTACTCTCTCTCAGCCCAGCCCACCTCACAAGATTGTTGTGTTGGGGGGGAGGGGAAGGAGGAGGAAGAAATATTCGGTATGTTTGCTACCTTGAGTTTAAAAACAATACTAAAGAGGGGATATAAATAAATAAATAAATCTCCTTCCCCCAAACACGGCAGTAGGCAGAGGTCATACTCCCTTCTCCCCCCCACCACCACCAACAAAGACCAGAGCCAAGGTAAAAGAAATGCCTTTGTATTAATTAATTACTCTTAAAGGTGACAGTTCTGATTGTGGTGACCGTCTGGGACTGATCCCTGCAGTTTTCTTGGCAAGATTCCCCCCCCCATCCCCCAAAATGATCTGCCATTGCCTGCTTTTTAGGACAGGGGCAGACCGACTGGCTGGAGGCGTTTTGTTGTGCATAAGACGGGACTAGAATTCACAACCTCCTGATTTCTAGCCTATGGGTGGTGCTTAAGTCGGGGACAGCCTGTAAAATAGAATAAAATAATAACTTGAAGAATAGAATAGAATAGAATAGAATAGAATAGAATAACAGAATAGGTTGAAGAAAATAGGAATAGAATGGGATGCAATGGAATGGAAAGGAATAGAATAGAATAAGTTGAAGAAAGTAGAATAAGTTGAAGAGAAGAGAATAAATAGAATAGAAATAGCAATAGAATAGCAATGAATAGAAATAGAAATAGCATAGCAATCAATAGAATAGAATAGAGAAAGAATAGAATAGAATAAGTTAAAGAAAATAGAATAGAATAGAATAGGTTGAAGAAAACAGAATAGAACAGAACAGAATAGAATAAGTTGAACAAAATAGGAATGGAATGGAATAGAATAGAATAGAATAAGTTGGAGAAAATAGAATAGAATAGAATGGAATAGGATAGGTTGAAGAAAACAGAACAGAATAGAATAGAATAAGTTGAAGAAAATAGGAATAGAATGGAATGGAATAGAATAAGTTGGAGAAAATAGAATGGAATAGAATAGGTTGAAGAAAACAGAACAGAACAGAATAGAATAAGTTGAAGAAAATAGGAATAGAATGGAATGGAATGGAATAGAATAAGTTGGAGAAAATAGAATGGAATAGAATAGGTTGAAGAAAACAGAACAGAACAGAATAGAATAGAATAAGTTGAAGAAAATAGGAATAGAATGGAATGGAATGGAATAGAATAAGTTGGAGAAAATAGAATGGAATAGAATAGGTTGAAGAAAACAGAACAGAATAGAATAGAATAAGTTGAAGAAAATAGGAATAGAATGGAATGGAATAGAATAGAATAAGTTGGAGAAAATAGAATGGAATAGAATAGGTTGAAGAAAACAGAACAGAATAGAATAGAATAGAATAAGTTGAAGAAAATAGGAATAGAATGGAATGGAATAGAATAAGTTGGAGAAAATAGAATGGAATAGAATAGGTTGAAGAAAACAGAACAGAATAGAATAGAATATGTTGAAGAAAATAGGAATGGAATGGAATGGAATGGAATAGAATAAGTTGGAGAAAATAGAATGGAATAGAATAGGTTGAAGAAAACAGAATAGAACAGAACAGAATAGAATAAGTTGAAGAAAATAGGAATAGAATGGAATGGAATAGAATAAGTTGGAGAAAATAGAATGGAATAGAATAGGTTGAAGAAATCAGAATAGAACAGAACAGAACAGAATAAGTTGAAGAAAATAGGAATAGAATGGAAGGGAAGGGAATAGAATAGAATAAGTTGGAGAAAATAGAATAGAGTAGAATATTGAACAGAATAGATCAGATCAAGGAATCATTTACCAAGAAGGGGGCTAGGGGCATCCAGTCTGGCCGCTTGCTCTACGCCAAGAGAGCCCCCTGGTTTGGGTGGTTCAGGAGGAAGAGGGACTCCGGGAACAACTTTGGTGGGGAAAGTCATTTCAACCATCGTGGCCTGCAGCGGAAACGGAGACAAAACAGAATTAAAAGCCCACCCCCAGTCAAATGTTTCCCCATCAAAGCTTAACCCCAAAGACGGGCACCCATTCAACAGGTTGAGCTTCTCTCCCTCTCCCCTCCCCCCCTCCCCCGTGTTCAGGGGGGGGGAGAGAGAAACCTCCCCGATGGATTGAAAGGAGGGGGAGCCATTAAGGAGCCCGTGGGCCCTCGCACCCACCACCAGTAGCAGCTTCTCCACGCATTCGGGCACCACGTTGTGTATGTGGCTGAGATGGAAGTGGAGGTTGGCCCGGCCGACCAGCTGCTCCTGGCACAGCGGGCAGTGGAACCTGGGCTGCACAGCATGCTGGGAGATGGTGTGGGCCCGTACGGCTTCGGCCGACTGGTCGGTGTAGTTGCAGTAGGGGCAGCAGAAAACCTAGGGTGGCAGGAGGAGACAGCGGAAGAATTAAAAAAGGGAAATCGGAAGGAATTTAAAATGACACACACACACAAAAACAAGGAAGAATGGACTTTGATTGGCACGCCTCTTTCCCAAGATGCATCTGAGACAGGGGCAATAAAGTCAAGATGGCGGCGGCAACCAGGCGTGCCACGCGGACGGGCTGCAACAATCGCTTTGTTCAGGGGGGGGGTCTCCAAACTTGGCAGCATTTAAGACTTGTGCACTTCAACTCCCAGAATTCCCCAGCCAGGGAGGGAGGGAGGGAGAGAGGAAAAGATAGATGAGGAAGGAAGAAAAAAGAGAATAAAAGAGGAAGGAGAGAACTATAGAAGAAGGAAGGAAGAAGAAAGGATAAAAGAGGAAGGAGAGAACTATAGAAGAGAAGGAAGGGAAAAAAATAAAAGGAAGGAGAGAAATATAGAAGAGGAAGGAAGGAAAAGATAGAAGAGGAAGGAAGGGAAAAAAGAATAAAAGAGGGAGAGAATATATAGAAGAGAAGGAAGGGAAAAAGAATAAAAGGAAGGAGAGCAATATAGAAGAGGAAGGAAGGAAAAGATAGAAGAGGAAGGAAGGGAAAAAAGAATAAAAGAGGGAGAGAATATTTAGAAGAGAAGGAAGGGAAAAAAGAATACAAGGAAGGAGAGAAATATAGAAGAGGAAGGAAGGAAAGAAAAGATAGAAGAGGGAAGAAGGAAGAAAAAAGAATAACAGAGGAAGGAGAGAAATATAGAAGAGGAAGGAAGGAAAAGATAGAAGAGGAAGGAAGGGAAAGAAGAATAAAAGGAAGGAGCGAAATATAGAAGTGGAAGGAAGGAAGGAAAGAAAAAATAGAAGAGGGAAGAAGGAAGAAAAAAGAATAACAGAGGAAGGAGAGAAATATAGAAGAGGAAGGAAGGAAAAGATAGAAGAGGAAGGAAGGAAGAAAAAAATAAAAGAGGGAGGAAAGAGATGTAGTAGAGGAAGGAAGGAAGGAAGGAAAAGATAGAAGAGGAGGGAGGGAGGAGAGAAAAATAGAAGGAAGGAAGGAAGGAAAAGAGATGGGGAAGGATGGAGGGAGGGACGAGAAAAGAGAAGAGGAAGGGGGGAAAGATAGAAGATGAAGGAAGGAAAGAAAAGAGGATAAAAGAGGAAGGAAAGAAAGAAAATATAGAAGAGGAAGGAAGGAAGAAAAAGAGGATGGGAGGAAGGAAGGAGAGAAAAGACAGAAGAGAAAGGAAAGAGGGAGGGAGGGAGAGAAGGAAGGAATTCTGGGTTAGTCTTAATCCACCACCCAAGAAGCAGGGTTAAATTGGTCCTTTTGCCAAATTCGGAAATCCAATTAAGGTAGATTTATCCCAAACCTTTCTACACAACAGTCTGGTTATTTTCTTTTCTTTTTTTAAACAAATTCCGACCGAGAGACGCTTTGAATCTGAACAAAAGCAAAGAGCAAGGGGAGGGGAGGGGGTCTCCAGCTCCCCACCTCAGCGTGTGCTTTGTTTAACAAATGTGGAAATCCCTCCCCCAAAAGAGCATCCCCCGGCCCCTGCATCTGACACCCCCTTCCTAAGCCCCCAGCCCACCCACCCTGGGGTCTCCAGCCCCGGTGCAGAGAGAGGCTCCAAAAATGGAGAAGCTGAGCCGTTTTTCAAAAAACCTTTTTCAATGGAGCTCCTGCTATTAAGTCGGTATAAAACTCTGATCTGTCATTGTCATT